>NW_005871054.1:13452923-13552523 GCF_000147115.1 Myotis lucifugus | reverse complement strand
CTGGCATAGAGAGACATCCATCAAATCATCCACAAACAAATGGAAAGTGCAAAGGTGATGAGGGCAATGAGAGAGAGATCCTGTGGTGGGATTCTGTGGGAGGGAGTTTTGACCTGGTCTGGGAGGTCAGGGAAGGTTCCTTGGGATCAGGATTCTTGAGCTGAGATGTAAAGGAGGGAGAGAGGAGATCTGAAGCCAAGGGAACTATAGGAAGAAGCCTAGTACTGTTATTTGTTGATGTAATGGATTTTTTCAAGATATTCAAGTTCGTGCTTCTGTTTGCCTGAGGATAATCAAGGAAATGAATTTGAACTTTGCTTAGACTAGGACCTTGTAGAACCTGAGGTCATCACTGTCTCTCATAGGTGGGTGTTATGAGTTGAATTGTGCCCCCCCCAAAAGATATGTTAAAGTCCTAACCGACAACACCTCAGAATATGACCTTATTTAGAAGAGGGTCTTTGCAGACGCAGTTAACTTACGATGAGGTCATTGGGGTGGGCTCTAATCCAATATACGTATATAAAGGGGATATTTGGACATACAGACAGACACACGGAGTAGATGCCATATGAGGATGGAGGCAGGGATTGGAGTTCTGCTGCTACAAGATAAAGAATGCCAGGGGCTGCCAGAAGCTGGAAGAGGCAAGTTAAGATCCCATTTTAGAGGCTTGGGAGGGAACATGGCCCTGCCAACACCGTGGGCTCAGACTTCTAGCCTCTAGAACTGCAAGAGAATAAATTTCCGTTGTTATAAGCCACCCAACTTGTGGTTCTTTGTTATGGTAGCCTAGGAAAGTTAAACAGTGAGGAAAGAAGAAAATGAAGGGTTGTCGTGAAGATTAAAGATAATATATTTATACCCTGAACAAGGCCTGGGACATAATAGATGCCCAGTGAACAGTAACTAATCTGACCTTACTGGATAGAAAGCAGGGATAGGTTTCCTTTTGTGTTTTTTTTGGGTTGTGTGTATGTTTCAATGTTTCTGTTTTTGAAAAAAACTAGAACTCAAAGAAATGGGTTGTCTTATATGTATATAACACTGATAGCCACTCTTCTCCATGTTAAAAGAAAATGTCTCTCCCAGTCCTCTGATGGTCAGGTCTTTACCCCTTATTGGAGGACAGAGCTTTCAAATGCTGGTGCCCTGGAACGTGGGTCACAGTGACCCACAGACACACCAGTGACTGATCCTTCAGAGGGGCAGTTTTGTGCAGAGCTTACTGGGGCAGTCAAGGACTGATGTACAGAAGGGGCATTCCAGAAGGGATAACAGTGAAGAAAGCAAGTTTTGCCCACGTCACACGTTAACCCAGGCATGGCCCCAGATGAAAGCAGAAGTCGTCTCATTGGTCCCGGCTGCTTCCTATTCCTATTTAAGTTCTAGGCTGATAGAGGCCTTTTACATTTGCGTTAGAAAACATCTGGATTCTTAGAAATATCGATGAGTCTAGATTATTTTCTTTCTTCCTCCCTTGGCATCTAAAATTTAGGAATAGTCAATACCAAGATGAGTAAACCTGAAGTGGGGAGTCAGCCCCTGAAGATGGATGCAGAGATTAAGCTGGTTTCATAGCTGGTGAGGAGGCTTTGGTGTCAGGTGGTCTGGCATTCTATTCCCGCTCTTGGACATATGATGTGTATTTTCTCACTGTCAGTTACTTCGTCTATAAGATAGAGCTGTTAATACCTGCCATTACAAGCAGTTCTTACAGGGATCATCTGCAGTGGTTCTCAACCTTCCTAATGCAGCGACCCTTTAATACAGTTCCTCATGTTGTGGTGACCCCCAACCATAAAATTATTTTCGTTGCTACTTCATAACTGTAATTTTGCTACTGTTATGAATTGTAATGTAAATATCTGATATACAGGATGTATTTTCATTGTTCGTGACCCACAGGTTGAGAACCGCTGAGAGATAGCAGCTGTAAGGTGCTTAGTTGCTTGTTGGATGTATTCATCCTGAGCTGTGGACTTTATACCTGCTGAAGGCTTGTCTTTAGGATCTAGGTCTTCTTTTTCCTTTCTATTTTTTCTAGCTTTGTTGAGGTATTCTTTAAGAAGAGGAAGAAGAAAAAGGAGAAGAAAAGTTAAAAAAATATGATAATAAAATGGCAATAAATACATATCAACAATTAAATCTAAAAATCAAAATAAATGAAAAAGAAATCTAATGAACAAACTAAACTGATGAATACAATAAAATCAGAGGCATGGAAAGATGGAACAGACTGACAAATCTCAGAGGGAAAGGGGGTGGGGGGGTGGGAAGAGATTAACCAAAGATTTTATATGCATATATGCATTACCTATGGTCACAGACAATAGGGTGGTGAAGGCCTGGGGTAGGGCGGGAACTGGGTGGAAGGGGGTAATGGGGGGAAAAATGGAGACAACTGTAATACTCAACAATAAAGATTAAAAGAAAAAGAAAAAGAAAAAAAGCAAAAACATCCACTTATCCGTTGATGGACATTTAGGTTGTTTCCATATCTCAGTTGTTTAAAGCATCTAGTTCTGCTCTTGGTCCCATAAATACTGTATTTGTTGAATAACTATTGAATGAGATTTAGCCCATGTTCTGCAACAGTAGCATCCAAATTATGATTTTTTTTTTTTTTAGTTGTAGGGATTCCCCTCCTCTTTTCTTTTGCAAGATAAAGCTCTAGGGGAACCCCAGCACATATAGTAAATTTTAGAGGAACTGCTCTTGTTGAAAGCAGGGCAAAGACTGCCTCTCTTTGTCCCCATTCCTTTCCTTCATCAGACAATATTTTAGAAGGAGTATTTGAAAACCTTACACTGAGAGTAGAGAGACTGAAAACTACTAGAACTGGAAGGAATTTCTGCTCTTTGGGTGTTTTTTTTTTTCTTCAGGAAGTCAGTTCTTCTTCTTTGTTTTTTTAGTTCGTATTCTTAACTAAAAATCTTACAGTTTATCCCAGCTGGTATGGCTCAGCAGTTGAGCGTTGACCCAGGAATCAAAAGGTCACCGGTTTGATTCCTGGTCAGGGCACATGCCCAGGTTGTGGACTTGATCCCCAGTAGGCGGCATGCAGGAGGCAGCTGATGGATAATGTTTCTCTCATCTATGTTTCTATCTCTCTCCCTTCCTCTTTCTCTAAAAATCAATAAAAATCATATTTTAAAAAATCTTATAGTTTAGCTGTTCTTAGTAAAGGGGAAACGTGTGGCCCCAGCTTCTGTGTAATTATTTGCTGTGTCCCTGGGGATTGTTGTTATATGTTCCCACCTGAGTTAGAGTCCACATTGCCATTTCCTTTCCTTTTCATTTCCTTTTATTCCGTGGCCCATAAACTACTTGATCAGAAGCTCCTGGAGGGTAGAGGCACCTCATGCGGCACCTCCAGAGCTCCTCCCATTAGAAGGACAAAGGCCTTCCGATTACGGAACTGACTCTTCTTTGGATTTGCTTTAGTTTTGTCTCCTAAATAGAAAGCTTCACTTGTTCCTGTAAAGATTCTTTCCTAGAACATTTGTTTTGTGTTTTTTTAAAAAAGACAATTATTGGGCTTCTGTCTTATTCTTTGGAAAGCTATCTTCAACCATGCAGCCTGTTCACTCGCAGCAACACATTCATATTCTTTCATCCATATGCTCACAGAAGATAAAGTTAAAAGCTTGATTTATAGTACAAGTATTAAAATGACAGATAGATCTCTAAATATCCAATGATTGGAATAGTGCAGATTTAAATTCCACCAAGAGTAGGAGGCATTATTACTGACAACATTATTATTCCATCCATCCATCCATCCATTGGTCCATCCATCCATCCATCCTTCCAACATTTATTGAGCATTTACTTGGTACAGGTCCAGAGACATATCTGCATAGAAAAGGGCCAACGGAGTCATGGCAGGGAGCAGCATATAGTATTTGAAATTATTAGTATTTTACCTCCATTTCATTTCATTCATTCTTTTTAGGGTTAAATACAGAAAACAAGAACCCACTGAGTGCTTTTGTTAGCAAATCCTACAGTGACTTTCCTGTATGAAATGTGACTTGGGTCTGAATTTCCTCAGCCTGGCATTCTGGTATGGTGACATGGCCTTTGCCAGGGTAGCAGCTTGATTCCCAATACTAACCCACCAATAACTATCCAGGTTTCTCATCTCCTGTCTCTCAAAAATGGGCATCATGATGCCAGTCTTGTAGAAGTTTTGTGAGAATGTAATGCCTGCTATGGCATCGGGCATGGGTGGATACTCAGCAAATGTCAGTCTTCCTCTTCCCTCTAATTTGTCAAGATTATAAACAAGATACTGTAATAACAGAATATTAAAAACCTTGATAATACAGGGTGGGACAAAAGTAGGTTACAGGTGTGAGTAGATGAAACACAGTTTATTCATGTATTATTATTAATTATTATATTACTAGTGTCCCGCTGCACAGATTTGTGCACATTGAAAGGAAATTAATTAGAAGAAATATTTTAATACTGCTATTCACATCTTGCTAATGAAAAGAAAATAGGATTCTACCCAGTCTTGTACCTACCTACACCAGGACTTCTGTGAGGATCAAATGAGATGAGGCATGGGAAAATGCTTCACAAACATTTAGTTAAATTGTAAAATGTTTGCACCTGGCTATAAAGCAAGTCGGGTTCCTGGGCTGAAGAAACTCCAAGGAGGCTAGTAGCTAGGGAGAGGAAGCTGGGCGTTGCTATGTGACATCATTACCCAGTGCCCACAGCCACCGTTTCCAGGCTGGGCTGGGCTGGGTTGGGCTGTGGGCTGCATTTTGTGCCATGGGGTCTTTGCAGCGTTGGCTGTGATTTGGTGGGGTGTTGCTCCGGTGTGGTGGCAGGGCCTGTGTCCCACTTGGGGGAAGCCAAGTGTTTGTTTGTGGGTGCCAGGTCCACAGTGCTGTTTATTTTTAAATGGCCAGTGCGCATCATGGCAGCTCCTGCGTTGAGTGTCTTCCCCCTGGTGGTCAATGCATGTCATAGCTACCAGTCAGATGGACGGACACTTAGCCTTTTATATATATAGATTTTTCATACAAACAACTGTAAACCTAGTTTTGCCCAACCCTTTGTAGTTCAGTGCCACATTTTTAGCTCCCATTTTACCACTGTCGGATGGGAGCATAGAAGGTCCCCTCTTATCCCCAAGGCAGCTGTGTGGCACTGAGGAGCCAATGGAGTGCAGCCTTTTGCGAAGTATAAAGCTTACAAGTGCCTGGGACTCGCTGTCATCACTATTTGGATACGTTCCATTTCAGTTCCTTGCTCAGTATTCTTTTGGGAGGTGTATCGTTTTATTCCACGCTTATTGCAGACTGTCTCTGGATCTGTGGAGCCTGGCTCCATGTAACTCCAGGGGCCTGAACTATTGTTGCACTCTGGGGACATAATTTTAGTTGGGGAGAAGCATCAACCTTTATTTCACCTGCTTATAATTCTAGTGGCAGAAAAATTTGGCTCAGACTTTCCAAAATAAACTCACCTTTGGGTTGAGTCCAGGAGTGGAAAATTTTAGCTGGAAACAACGGCTTGTCAGAAAACATAGGAGTGACGGCAAACTGGGGCATATGTACCCATCAGAGAAGGCTGCATGTAACTATCCCCCCGCCCCCAACACACACACACCATCCACTGTCCTCCCCGAGTATGGGTTACAGGCTCAAGGGACAGAGGGAGGCAGGAAAATTCTTAGGAATTGTCTGTTTTTTTCCACTGTCAGACCAACCTCAAGGCTTTGGCTTCTGGAGTGATGGGTGGCCTTGCTTTCATTTTGCGGGTTTGATAGCATTTCACTGTGTAATTATTCCTCTCAGCTGAATGTCCTTTGCCATGATGGCGGTATAGGTAGCTTTACCAGACATAATTCCTGTAATCCATGAAAGTCGAAAGAAGGTATTATTTTCAGATCAAATGCTGCTGATCTGATGAAGCCCGGTCTTGCCTTGGCTTGGAGTCGAGGATGAAGCGTTTGTCCAGGGCAGTGGCTGGTGGAATCCAGGGCCTTTTGAAAAAAATGGTTCTGAGATGGATTGCTGAGCTTTCCTAACTGTCAGGCACATCAAGTGAGATGTATCTGGCTTTTCGTCCTCTGTCACACAGCTCATTCTAGCAGACAAAGGGATCTCTAGCCTTGTTTGAATTTTCCATTGTTCGAGGATTAGAAACCATTTCTACCAGGGATTTCTCCTGAATAGAAGCATGTCCAGGTGAAAGCGTAGGATGGGAAGGAATGGACGCTCTGGGGGAGAAAGATTCTGAGTTGATGCTGGCGTAGAGATGCCACGGGGCTCGTGGCAAGGACAGTGCTTAGCAGCTGCTGTCTTCCTTGGCAAGAGAAGACTATGAAGTGAAATATTACACAGAATAACCCTAGATTCTCACTGGAACCCCCCTTCCTCCACCACCGCCCCCCCTCGCGCTTCTAACAGAACAAGTAAATGCACAGTGATGGCAATGAGAAAAGGAGGCCTGGACATGGCCTGTCTTTCTTTATTCTCATCTTCCCCTGCTTTGTCCTGAGTTCTCCATGCCCTTGGTTCAGGCCTCACCTGGTGGTTCTGCTGGGTCAGGGGGACTTGAAGCAGGATGTCAACCAGTCTGTGGAGTTAGGCACCTGGGAACCTGGACGCAGTCCTTGCAGGAGTTGGACCAGATGCAGATGATCTTTGCTCTTGTTTCTGCTTTGAATTAAGTCTGCAGGTGTCCCCGTCTCTGCTGTCTCATCCCAGCAGGGTCTTCTCTCCTGTTCATCTCGGGGGAGAATTCTGTGTTGGCTGCAGGACAGGTTGGCCCCACCCCAGTGAAGTCAGTTCCAGCAGAAAGAAAATGGGAACCCCTGTCTTCTGTGAGAGACTCTGAGAACACTGCAGGGGATTCATAGGTTGGACATTTGATCATCGATAGTAAGAAATACCCTTTATTTGAACTGTGTCTTTAGTTACTGAAGTGCTTTCCCATTTTGTACAACTGTGAGGGGGGAACTGGGGTCCAGGGTGGTTAAGTGATTTGCTGAAGATCCCAGACTGAAGAAGTGATGATAGAAATAAACCTGTTTTGCCTTTCACAGGTCAGAGGGAAATTGAATCGTTTTTTGACTTTTACTTGGGAACTAGCTGATTTCACCCCTAGGCCTGGGGTCCTGGCCAACTATATAATTCTGTGATTTTTGGACTGTGTATCCCTCACCATCCAACAAATATCACATTTGAGTCTATGAGAGCTGGCCTCTGATGAATGCAGTGGGAGTCCCTCATGGATCACAGCTCATTATTTTGCTTGTTATTCCTTGATTAGAGCATGTGTCCCAGAACGTACCAGGCTGCTTTGGCACAGGCCTGTGCCCAGTGCCCACCTCTTAAATGTGGAGGCTGCTGCATTGCTTTTGCTCTTCAAGATGGAGCCTGAGCCAAGATTGTAATTGTTATCAAACCTCTGAATCTGCTGGAGAGGCAGGAAGGGTGAGTGGATAATAACACCTCATGTTCCCGTACAAAGCGTTATGCATTCTAGAACCATTTAAACGTTGATTCTCTCATTCTTACTTCATTTATTATCTCCATTTGACAGATGGGGAGAAAATGGAGACCCAGAGAATGTGTCACTTGCTCAAGGTCACAGAGCAAACTAATAGCTGTCTTTGCTGCTTGTTCTTTCCCCTGTGCTGGCCCCTCTTGGGGGATCCTTTCTCTGTCCCCTGAAGGCAAGGTGTTTGTTCCCTTCCAGCATTTTCCCTGGGCACCCTGTTTTTAAAGCGCTGCAGTGGGGAAGGGAGAATGTTTCTTCTGAGGTTTTTCCTATCTGTGGGACAAAGCACATGAAGAATCCCATATAATAAAAGGGTAATATGCAAATTGACCGAATGGCAGAATGACCGGTCACTATGACGTGCACTGACCACCAGGAGACAGACGCTCAACGCAGGAGCTGCCCTCTGGTGGTCAGTGCGCTCCCACAGAGGGAGCGCCGCTCAGCCAGAAGCCGGGCTCATGGCTGGTGAGTGCAGTGGCGGTGGTGGGAATCTCTCCCACCTCCTGGCAGCGCTAAGGATGTCCAACTGCTGCCTAAGCCATCAGTCAGACATCTCCCGAAGGCTCCTGGACTGTGAAAGGGTGTAGGCCGGGCTGAGGGACGCACCCCTCCCCCCCACTCGCCAGTGCACAAATTTCATGCACTGGGCCTCTAGTTAGGAAATAAAATGGAAACAGGTCTTGCTTGCTTTCCACACAGATGGCCCGAGAGTCTGCCTCTGATGTGAGAGCTGGGCCTGGAGGGGAGATGGCTCTGTCTGTCCCCTTCTTGGTTCCTCCTGCAAAGCTGAGGAGTGGCCTGGGAACCCCAGCTGCAAAGCTTTAGTTAGTCAAGCCACAGCGTTCCTGCCACAGGCCTCTTGCCTGGCACACCTGCAGGTCCCATTTGCTCCCTCTCTTTATTCAGCAAACATGTATGGGGGGAGGGCTACTCTGTGCAGGCCATGTGCCAGGAGTGCTGGGGATGCCCCAAGGAGACACGGCACAGTTCTTGTCCTCAGTGAGTTCTGTCCCTGGCACTCCTCCCTGCATGTCATAGCTCGGACATCGAGGGCCATCAGATTCCCTTTTAAGTCTGCCTGCAGAGCAAGCCGTTGACTTAAGCTGGGGCTCCAGACAGGACCATCAGGTTCCACAGAGCACAGCTGTGAGGTCGATTATAGCAGAAATGGCTGATGTTCCCAACAAAGTCTATTTCTTTTAATTCCTGGGCAAACAGCTAGACCAGTGGTACTCATCCTCTGGAAATTCTGTTTCTTTGTTATGGGGTGGAGCCACAACATTAGTAACAAAGAAACAGAATTTATGGAGGATGAGGCCCAGAAATCAGGATTTTAAAAAGATTCCCAGGTGATTCTAATGTGCAGCCAAGGTTGAGAACCACGGAGCTAGACTATACCTCTCAGTGTCCCTTATTGCCAGGTGTGGCCATGTGGCTTAATTCTGGCCGGTGGAAGGCAGGTGGAAGGGATAAAACTGCCGCTTCTAGGCCAGCCCATAAGAACCTCATGGGCAAGTGCTCCATGCGCCTTCCCCTTCCGTTGGTTTGAAGCAGCCAGTTGTTGTCTTGGGGGCCATGGGTGGAAAGTGTCAGAGTACAAGGGTTCTTCAAATCTCTGCTTAGAGGAGAGCCACTCCTGGGGGGATAGGAGCACCTAGTTTGGACTTTGATTGCACTGAGCCACTGAGATTTGGGGATTTACCTCTTTCCGTAATATGCCAGTTTCAGGAATGGAGACACTGGCTTAAGTCAGGAACCAGGAGTCAGTCTGGACCAGACAAGTGAGACTGTGGAACTTCTTGGGCTGCTTTTCCTGGACTAGTGCCCAGACCTGGAGCCACTTCTGGGTGTGAAAGCGTAGGAGGTGAGGCCCCTAACCCCCACTTCCGAAAGAGGGACTTGGGCCTGAGGCCTCCAAAGCCTGCCAGAGCTTGGCGGCAGGTGCTGGTCACAGCACGTGGGCTGGGGCTAGCACACTAGGAGGCCCTACCAGCTCAGGGTGGTGACTGCTTCAACCAGGCTGGGACCTGGATGCTGGGCTCTCGGCCTTCCTGGGGCGAGACCAGAAGCCTGTGCGGTGTAAGATGGTCCAGCTCCAGTGGCTCTTGGTTCTTGCTCCCTTCTCTACAGCAGCTGGCGATGTGACCTTGGACAAGGCCCTTCTCTGTTTCTCCGCGTGATTCTTTTCCTGTTCCGTGGGCTGGGTGTGGGCTAGATGATCTCAGACATGTCTGAGTGTGAATTTTGAAAACTTGAGTATAGACTATCTCCCAGGAGTTTTGAGAGCCCCTGGGCCACTCCATACTCTGAGGCTGTGGTTCTGCTTTGTATAGTTGCTGTGTTGAACAGTGTTGTTGAATAGCACTCTTTTACCGTGACACTAAATCAGTAACTTAAAAAAATTCTCAACTCTTTCAAAAGAAATAGAAACAGCTCATCCCAGCCCCCTGCCTCCATGAACCTAGTTATTATGGTCTCCTCCACCATCAGGCATAAGATGTCTCCTGTTTCCCCCAGCCCGTTTTTCTTATTTAACAAACACATATATAGCACTGCCTAGGTGTCCGGCATTGTCCTCAGAGCTTTCTGTATATTAAGTCATGTAATCCCCATAACAGCGTGATTGATGACAAGTGAGGAAACTGAGCCCTAAAGAGATTAAGGAGCATGAGGAGGCTCCCAGCTAGTAAGTGGGCAGGCTGAAATTTGAACCCAGGAAGTCTGGTTTTAAAGTCCATGCCCTCGGCCATTGTGATATGCAGCCTCTCGTAAGTGCTCCTTCCAGGTCCACGCATCCCCCAGAGCCTCTCACATGCCCTCGTGGGGTGTGGCCCTCCTGCTTCAGAATCACTGCCCTAGATGGTCTGGTCTCAGCTGAACCTTGGTGAATGTATTTTTTAGCTCTCTTTTCTTCTGTAAAACTTCCTGTGTGCTGTCCTCCTTATGAGGTCTGTCCATAGATGAATGGTTCCATGATCAGGCCCCAGGCCAGGGCTCTCAGTTGCGAGACGCGTCAGGAGAAGGCTCTGGACACGGTGGCTCCAGCGGGGCCCAGAGTGTGCCCGGGGCCTGGGAGCTGCTGTCACAGGGATTTACAGCTGTTCCTCGCTGACATCTTGTTTTTGCCAGGACCGATCAGTGAGGCCTGGGCCTGACTAAGATACCATTGTTCTCCACCCCCTGTTCTCGGGCTGAGGCCTGTAGACCCTCACCGCCAAGGGATCGGGTGTTTTACTGCTTGGCCAACAGGGCCTGATTTGTGTGCCAGACTGAGCCAGGGGTGCTGGGAAAGAAGGGAACTTGCCTTCTCTCTTCTCTGCTTAACATTGGGTGGGAAGATCCCACCAGGCAAGACCTGTCCCACTGCTTGTCTGCTACTCTTAGTTGATCAGCCTTCCTTGCAGGTTGCTGCTCCCTCCTGAGCCCTCCCTCTGTTTTCCATCGTTTTAGCATGCAGGGAGTAGGGAGAGCAGTGAAGAGCACAAACTTTGCTGTCATCTAGACCAGGGTTCAGTTTATAGCTCTGCTGCTTATTAGATGTGTAACCTTGGGCAAAGTATCTGTCTTTTCCATGTCTGTTTCCTTATCTACAAAACGCATAAAAACAGTGCACAGCTCATAAAATTATTGTGAGGACCAAAATAATACACACAGGCTGCAGGGCACTTACCACAGTGCTGGGATGTAACAAGCAAGAGGCCGCGGACATTATGACCAAGAACAGGCACTGGGGCCAGACTGTCTGGATGCAAATTACAGCTCCATTACTTACCACCCATGTGCCCTGGTGTGGGTTACTTAACCTCTCGGGGCCTCAGTTTCTTCCTCTGTAAAATGGGGATAATAAAAGTCCTTATTTCACAGGATTGTTATAAGGATTAAATGGATTAGTATCTATAAAGCACATAGAACAATGCCTGCCCCCTAGCAAATGCTATCCAAGTATTTGCTTAAATGAAATACATAAGAACTCAATATATTTTGGCTATTATTTTTATTATTTTCTCATTATTATTGATAACTTTATCATAATCCTCATGAAGAAGGCAGGACAAATACTATTATTTACTCTGCAGGTAAAAGGTTAAATGATGGGAGCAGATTCCCTATTCAGCCCCTACTGTCACTTGCCTGAGGAATTACATCTTCTTCTCACTGGCCTCTGTGCCTCCTGGTGCTCCTATTAACCTCTCACCAGCTAACCTACTGCCTGACCCGGTCCTCACAACTCCTGAATCTGATCCTGCCATTCCCATTTAATGCCCCTGATGGAAGTGTGTCTATTGTTGGCCTCCAGGGAAGTTTCTCTTCCCGAGCAAGGCCTATGAGGCTCTTTGGCCAATTGGTCCTGGCTGATCCCACTGACTTTAAAGTCCCTTCATGATCTATCCCACCTCCAGGGTCTGGGCATGCTGTTCCTTTGGCCTGGAATGGCCCTTCACTTCTTCTCCATCAGTGAAGCCCTCCTTCAAGCTTCAGCCCAAATGCCCCCTCTTCCTTCCTCTTACAGAATGGGGTCAGGCTGTCCTCCCCTGGACTCCCATTGTGTGGTACAGGTTTGTTTGAGACATTCAACCCCCGGTACATTTCCCTTTCCTCGATGGGCGTCATTTGTCTTTGTATTCACCCCAGATGCCTACTTCCTAGAGCTCATATGTACATCTGGCACATGGCAAATGCTGGATGATTTTGGAAGAATGGATAATGATGAGAATTACAACACCGGCGCCTTGCATCTCCAGGGCATGTCATGATGGATCTCAAAGCTCTCAGACCTTTGCACTTTCCCAGTGCTGGTTTGTGCTGGCTTTCAGTGCTGTCTTCAGTAATGAGGTCGTCTCTCGGGCCTCAGTTTCTCTACCTGTAAATGATCTGCAGTTACTCTCATCCCAAAGATCTTACAAAAGTGAAGTGGATACTCACTGAGGAATGTGTTTGGAATGACGCGCTAGACATACAGAGGGCATCATTGTTCTGCACAGCTCGCCCTTGGACTCCACAGCTGATTACCTTGCCAGGTAGGAACAGCCGCAGGAGAGCACAAGCCTGGGGTGGCTGATAATGTGTATTTGTCCGTGCTCTACATAATTGTGCAACACCTGGTGGAAATGGAGAGCTGCAAAGACTCATTATGACTTATGTAGCTGCTAGGATATGTGTCCTCCTCCTGTGTTACTGGTCAGGAGGCCAGGCCCATGGGAAGCCATTCAGTGCACAGGCAAACCCTGTTGTAAGGAAACTCAGTATATGGACATTCAAACCAAGACAGCATTGGAGGGTCATTAATGCAATAAAAAACAGTTCTTCGTTTGAAGGAAGGGTCCATGGGCATTTCTTGTTATAGGAACCCATATATATTAATGGGTAGAAAAATTAAAATCTGTATAATAAAGAGCTTGGCAAGGAAAGGGAAAGACAGAAGGCCCTAAAGCTGTGATATTAGTATCCACTGTTGGTAAATGAGAAATGAATATAAAACACCTCCGAAAAAGCGAGTCTCTCTGAACATAGATCTGGATTTGCAGATATTCCACTTATAGGCACCTGTTTCAGAAGTAGGTCTGTGGTTTTAACAGAGGGACCCCCCCATACAATGGACTTTTATTCCATAAAGCATTGGTTTGCAGACTTTTTGCATTTCTTAAAACAATTAAAATACCTTCACTCCCTCTACCTCCCCCGCAAAAGGGGAGAGCAACAACCTAAAATGAAATCTCTACTAATTTTACCAAGTAAGAATACAAAAATAAATTTACTATCATAATCTATAATAATAAAAGCATAATATGCTAATTAGACCAGACATCCTTCCAGATGACCTTCTGGACAAAGCCAGGGCTGCAAGGGAAGCCCGGGTCTCAGGTGCCTGCCAATAGTCAGAGGGAAGCCCTGATGGGCCCTGTTGCCAGCCAGGCCTAGGGACCCTACCCATGCACGAATTTCATGCACCGAGCCTCTAGTTTTTTCATAAATGAACAGAGCATTTTAATTCAATGGTTGAATGGGCATTTATTGAGAACCAGCATGTCCCAAACACTGCTAAATAGTGGCTATTTAATAGCAGACAAGACAGGCATGGCCTCTGCTCTAAGGAGACTTAGAGTTGGTGGGGGATCGACACAAAACAAACCACAAATAAGTGCATGTTGTAAGACGGGCTCTGAAAAAAAGCAAGGGGGATGACAGCAAGGTGAGGAGAGGTGGCTGGCCTTTCAGGGGCAGGGCCTCTTTATGGAAGGTACAATTAAACTGAGACACAGGCCAGTGTGGCTCAGTGGTTGAGTGTTGACCTATGAACCAGAAGGTCTGGTTCAATTCCGGGTCAGGGCACATGCTTGGGTTGCAGGCTCCATCCCCAGTGCGGGGTGAGAAGTTAACTCTCTCTCATCATTGATGTTTCTATCTCTCGCTCCCTCTTCCCTCCTCTCTGAAATCAGTAAAAATATGTTAAAAAAAAAAGGAGCTGATATGGAAAAGGCAATAAGTTGCAGGCATTGGAAACTGCATGTGCAATGGCCCTGAGGTTGGAAAGGACTTGGTGTGCTCAGGATAGAAAAGAAAAAGTCCGGATGGCATATCTCAGTATAAAGGATGGCTCTTGAAGTTAAATACTATCAGCTTTATGTAAAGCTCACAACAATGTCTGTCTTTATGTCTTCCTTCCTCTCTCCCTGCCTCATCCTACTGTGGCCTAGTAACAGGTTTTCTTGGCCCAGCACTGTTAAGCCTGATAAAGGTCATGTCCTTTCCATGTGAGGAGCAGAGATCATGTGGGGAGAACATGGGGAGGGGTCAAGGTTAGACCTAACAGATGTCTTCACTGACTCAGTGGGGGAGGGTGGGTGGGCCTGGAGCCTGCTGAGCTTGTCCTGGGATCTCTTGCTGTTCTTGGAGTCTAATTTCTGTGTCTCTCAGAACCGAGGCAGACCAAGACCTTGGCCACTGGCCCGAGAGTATGAATAGCTGTCATGTAGGTGAGTAAGCAGGCACAGTCAGGGCGTTGGGGGCTGAGTGGACAGCCACAGGCCGGCTCACCTCTTGGCCTCAGGGCTTCCAGCATTTGCAGGTTCCTCCCAGGCTTTGTTGTTTTCCCTGAAACAGGCTGGAATGGTTCCCTGGCAGAAAAGGAGACTGGCTTTTCCTCAGGCAAATGACCCAAAGCTTTGAATTGAATGAATAACTCATTCACTCACTTAACAAATATTTTTTAGTGCCAACTGTATGCAGCTGTGTTTGGCACCATCCGATGACCCTGGTCTGCACCTTGTCATCATTTGTCATGGACTGTCCCCAGGGTATTGGTCATGTCCCCTCTGCCAGGTTCAAGCTCCTGGTGGCAGAAGCTTCTCTTCTGTTCTGATCCCCTCAGCACCCAGTGCCCCTTGACACCCCCTGTAGGTGCTAGTGAATCTCAAATTATGTCACCGCCTTTTGGAGCCTCAGGGAAATTGGAGACACAGTTGGTTTTTTTCTCTGACCAATTCTGGCTCTTCCTCTCAGAGGAAATCTTTTCCCTCCTGTTTTCATCCTCATTGTCCCTCATTGTCATGGAGCCTCTGAGGAATAAGGGACTCCTGCCTTCTCTTCCAAAGTCTTGATTTCTTCTGGAATCTTCTACAAGGGTTAGTCTACTGTCTCCATAAAAACAGCCTACTGTATTCCAAGGAGTCCAATGGTGAAGGGATGAAGAAGGGGTGAGTGGGGAGGGGAGGACTACATATGGGTGGATTCTGAGAGCCTCCTGCCTTCCCTGCACCAGCTCAGGCCTCACAGGCCTGCAAGGAAGGTGGTGTTGTCACCGTCTTGCAGAGCCTGGGATGTAAACCATGTTGCTCAGGACCACTCACTGCTCAGTGGTGGAGCTGGTCGGGCCTGGGTCTGTTAGACTCTGAGCTGTGTGTACACCATGGAGCCTCACTTCCTGCGTTGGTTCCCGGGACACAATGGCTTGGGATGAGGGTTGCTCATTGTTTCTCAACATGGCCCAGGTCATTTTGTGTCTCCCTGCTTCTATCTCTTGGCTGCTACTACGATTTTTCTTCCTTCTTGCCATCTCTCCTCACCACATAAACCACCTTTCTCTGGTGACTCAGTTTTTTCTTCTTGCTCCTATTTTTGGGGCAGGATGGGGTCTAATGGTTTGGGACAGGTTGGGCAGTGTTAGTTGATGGCAAACTGAAGTCCACAAAGGCTGTCTTTATTGCTGGTCCTCCCTTTTTTCACCTCGCTCCATGGGCCTCTTCCCTCAAAACACCCCGGAGCCCTTCCCTCCTGGGTCCAGGCCCAAAGATCTCTCCTCCCAGCACTTTGCCCCACGTTCTCAGCTGAGTCTTGCCTGCTGAGATCCTGTTTTAGTTTTTAACCAAGAAAGTGCCTTTTGAAGCCTGAAAACCCTTTCCCTCCCTTGTCTCTTATCCACCTTCTGTTGTCACACAAAGGCCCATGCAGAACTAGCATCCTTGGAAAGAGTTCTTTCTTCAGCTTTCAAAGGTCAAGGCTAATGCCTTGGTGATAGTCTGGCTGCCCCAACCTGCTCACGGTCCTTGAATGATGCATGGAGCTCCCACTGTGACTGCCTCCAAGCATAGTCTGGGCCCAGCTGAGGATGACATAACTGCTGGGAGGAAGGAAGAGCTGAATTCTCTCATTTGCCTCCCAGAGTGCAGCTTCTCTGGCTTGCGGGTTGTTGTGTGTCTGTCTCATTGACTAAGAAGGAGAGCTGGGGGCTGTGAGTCAAGGAGCAGCATTTAGATACCAGGCACTTTGGAATGGCTATCACTCAATCAGTTAATCAGCCCTCTACCTACCTATTCAGCATCCATCTTTTTCTGTCTATTTTTCTACATGTGTGTAAACACAGATACATACACATTTGGGAGCGTTTGCTTGCATAAGGAAAGGCACAACTCACGCTTCGAGTATATCTGCAGGTCCCACGGAGCATAATGTGCCCCTTCCGTCTGAGTTCTTCAATGCATCTGGACTTCAGGAAAAGGATCCCGAGGCTTCGTTCCTAGCAGCTTGTGTTTTTAAGGGAATGATAATATTCAGCCCACTGACCTCTGTGGGACATCCACACTCTTGCTTTGGCCCCTGTGATGGGGACTCCTGAGGGTCAAGAGGCAGCTGAGGGGGGCCCAGTACCCACTGGCCTGGCTGCTTCCACAAGCTGTCATTGATTTTTGAGCAAATGAGGGTCATACTGCACAAATGGCCTCAGGTGTCAGTTAACTAAGTGGGTCGAGGACGTGGCAGGAGATGCCTCTTGTCACAGGTTCGCTCTCTGGATGACTGGCCTTCATGCCCTGCCCCAGGTTGTGTCTGGTGCACGTTAAAAGAAAAGCTCCTTTTGTGAGCAGAGATGGGCCCCCCTGTGGAGGCTAATGGCTGGTTGGCAATATTCCTTTCAGGGTGGCATTCATTATTTTGGTCAATTTTCCAGGATTCTCAGATATGAGACCAAGACTGAGGGTTTATAGGGTTCCCACCCTCAGCACCATTGGCGTCTTGGACCAGTTAATGCTTTGTTGTGGGGGCTGCCCTGGGCCTTTTAGGATGGTTAGCAACGTCTTTGGCCTCTACCCACTAAATGCCAGTAGCACCTCCTTCCCCGTTGTGACAACTAAAAATGTCTCTAGACATTACCAAATGCCCCCTCCCCACCCCCCCACCCCCAGGTCAAAATGCCCCTAGTTGAGCACCACTAGATTAGAACATGAGAGAGGCTCCAGCCTTTTGGGGAGAGTGAATAGTACCCAAGTAGTTGCAATTAATTGATGAAGTCAGCGTGCCAGTTCCTCAAGTTACAAGGATACTGGGTGTTATGCCAACTGGGATTCTAGGGTCAGTTCACCATCCTGTTCTAGATCTGGAGGCAGGCTCTGCAGAAGGCCCATCTCTAGTGCTGGCATCAGAGACAGGAAAATGAGTTCAGTGGTTTAATCTGGGGTTCTGAGGAGCAATAGTTCTGAGGGCTATTAATCGTTGTTTCACAAAGAAAGGGTTTTATTCTAGCCTAGACGATGTTGCTCAGTGGATTGAGCATGGTCCCATGCACCAAGAGGTCACAAATTCGATTCGATTCCTGGTCAAGGACATATGCCTGGGTTGCAGGCTCGTTCCCCAGTAGGGGCTGTGCAGGAAGCAGCCAATTGATGTTTCTCTTTCCCTCTTCCTCTCTCTCTAAAATCAATTTTATATATATATATATATATATATATATATTAAAAGGGTGCTATGGTCAAATGAGTTTGGGAAACATTGAGTTAAAAGTTAAATAGGTTTCTTTATTTTAGAGCTTATCAGAGCCTTTAATATGCTAATGTGGGCTATAACTCTTCTGGAGTTGCCCAACTGTTTTAAACTTGTGAGGCATCTCTTTTTTTTTTTTTTTTTAAATATATTTTATTGATTTTTTTACAGAGAAGGGAGAGGGACAGAGAGTTAGAAACACCGATGAGAGAGAAACATCCATCAGCTGCCTCCTGCACACCACCTACTGGGGATGTGCCCACAACCAAGGTACATGCCCTTGACCGGAATCGAACCTGGGACCCTTCAGTCTGCAGGCGGAGGCTCTATCCACTGAGCCAAACCAGTTAGGGCTTGTGAGGCATCTCTTGAGTCTATACTTCAGTCTAAAGTTTGGAAAAATGGTTTATTAGCAGCAGATGGAGAAGGCGTGAGGCATCTATCCTCACCATAGGATACTTTCACCTGTGGGCAGCACTGGGCCGGACACTGTCATTGTATATTGGTCCTTCCCTCCTCCTGGGTCTCTTTGCTGGTTCTTCTCTCCCCGAACCCCTGTCAGCCCCACCTCAGCCTCTGACTTTTTTGAGATTATGTTAATGTGTTTACGTGGATTGAATCTAGTCTAAGTGCTTGGCTTTGCTTATATTTGCACTGATTCATTATATGTGTTGATCTTAGTTTTATTGACAGAGGGCAAACTATATTTCTAATGTTAAAGTTTTTTTTCTTAAGGACGATGCCAATGGAAACCCGAGGGCTGACATCCCTTTGGCTTATATCCCCAGGGTGTCCTGTGCCCCATGGAAAGGACTGGGCATTATTCCATCCAGCTCATTCCTACTCTTGGGAAAACAGTGGTGGGCAATGGGAATGTGGGAAATGTGTACTGAGTGGATGGATGGATGAACTGATGGTGGGTCACATTTTAAAGACAGGATCAGGGTTTCGTTTAACAAATATTTCAAGGTGTGGTACACCTGAAACATATGTGCATGAGACCTAATATGTAGCTGTTAAACACACATAGCATGTGGATATATCTGGGAAGAAATTTTTTTCCTTCCTCCTTTGGAGTCTCGATCAAACAAAACCCCGACTCCCCAGAAAACAATGAAGACACCCAGATTGCCTGTCCTGAGTTCATACGGGGCTTGGCTGCTGGAGTCCCTTTCCAGAGATCATAGATAGTTCAAGGCAGTGGAATCCGAATTCACACAGAAATAGCACTCTGTGCTGCTTCTTGTCTCTCTGATGGATCAGTGGGCTGCCTGCCAGAAAGAGAAAGTGAGAGAGAGAGGGGCTGGAGGGGCAGGAGAAGTGTAGGAAGGTGCTCTTGGTGAAGGAGACAAGCCCCCCAAAGCTGGGAGCAGCCACTTTCCCACCCCTCTGGGGGTTGAGATAAAGTGAAGCGGACACACTATCATTTCAACCTGTTGGTTGGTAAGAGAACTAACTACCAATGACCTGGAGGTGGGAGGAGCTGGTATTCATTCCTCCTAGGGATCTGAGGAGACCCTGGACACCCCCTAGGCATGGCTTGGAGAGAAACCCCGGGGATCCTCTGATAGGAGTGAGAGCTTAGAGCCCGAATGTTACAATATGAGGTACCAAGATACTGAGATGATGCAATTCATGTCTGAGATAGAATGCGTGGCATTTGAGTGAATGGATTCTTAGCTATCTCCCTGCCCACTCAATGCCAGTAATTCCTGTGCACCCAAAAGCTGGTAGTCCTCCTCGTTGCCCACACTCATTTCCAAATGACCCCCTAAGAGGGCATAGGTCCCCTGGTGAGACCCAAACTTCATGTATTGGTTCTTACATCATTCATTCATTCATTCATCTAATAAGTGCAGGTGATAGTTAAGGTCATTGCTGCCTGTCATGGCAACATAGCTGTCTCCCGCAAGCCAGCACCACGCTTGGTGCTCAAGATTATTATAGCAGTTTGTGCTCGGAAAAATACTGAATTAGGTGGTGTTGGAAGAGCAGATTTCTGCCTGCTCTGCGTTTTAGAAACAAGGAAACGGATGCTCTGTATGTAAGTTGCCCCAGATTAGCGGGCTAGTTAAGAGGCAGAGCAGGGATTCATTTTTACAGTTCCAGGTTGGCTTGGGGAAGCAAGGCACACCCACAGGGAAAGTTAAATAACAACAGAAGTTACATAACCCGGGACAGTAGTACAGTGGGTGTCACAGGGCAGTGTATGATGCAATGCTAGGTGGCATAGAAAAACTAGGTGTTAGGGGAGGTCAGAGCATCCAGTCCTCAGAGCGATGGGTCATCAGGAAGATTTGGTGGAGGAGGCGGGGCTTGAACGAGATCCAGAAGGGAAGGTTTGAGGGGCAGAAAGCAGCAGGACTGTTCAGATTTAGTTTCTTAAGAAGCAGAGAGGATGCGAGCATCTTTCGTTTGTATGAACTATTCGTTCCCAAACTTCTGGGTCTCCAGACCAAAATTTAATTTATTTAAATTGAAATTCTAAAAATTATTGAAGGCTCCAGAAAGTTTTTGTTCATGTGTGCCGTATCAGTCAATATTTACCCAATTGAAATGAAAACCGGTGCATTTTTAAAGTGAACAAAAAATAAACCAATTACATGTTAACATAAGGGCATATTTTTGAGGAATGTGATTACATTTTCCAAAACAAAGATCTTAGAAGCATGCATTGCTTTACAGTGTTGCAAATCTCTTTAATGTCTGGCTTAATAGAAGTCAGCTGGATTGTTCTATCTGCTTCTGCATTCAGTCTGTTGCCATATCACACGTCATGTAGCCCCTGGAAACTTCACGGTATACTCCTGAGAGTATGAGAGTGAAAGACACCAAAAAAAAAATGTGTTCGTGTTATTATGAAAATAATTTTGACCTTGCAGACAAACTGAAAAGGTCACAGGGGCCCCCAGGGGTCCCCAGACCACACTTTGGGAACCACTGCTGTGACCCAAGAGAACAGAAACAGGCAGAAGAGGGTGCTGAACTTGGGATGATAGTCTTGGTGAGTTTCCCTTAGGAAACGGGAAGAAGAAAGCAAGCTGGTGAGACACCATCCTTTTACTTTGTAGAACTATCCTGAGGTCCCTCTCTTGAGTCTGAGTGGACTAACCAGGTGTGGTTCAGTGGTGGTGACAGCATTGGCCTGTTTCCATATTGAGATCTAATCTCACCTTGTGTGCGTAACAAAGGCACCTCGTGGTTCCCTTCAGAAACCAGGAATGCATTGTTGTAGGCGAGAAGATAAGTTATCAGCATTCATTCTCCACTTCCCCAGGTGGGAACCCGGTGGAGGGTGAGAGGCCACCTCTGCCCTCTCGGAGCTGTCGGTCCACATGGTTCACACATGTGGTTCTTCAGCCCTGGAGATTCTTGGAAGGAAAGCTGTGAATCCTCCCTGGTAAACTATGCACTGGGGGAAGAGAGGCCCCCTGAGCCCAGAATCCAGCTCACATGTGTTTCTAAGGTGGTAATTAGAGGGGGCCTGGAACGAGCCCCAGGAATCTTCCCGAGGTTTAAGTGTTAATGTCCAACACAGATGCACTCTGGGCTTCTGGGCTCTAGGTTGTGTGCCGCTTGTTGCTGTTCGTTGGCAAGGTCCTGTCCTTTTTCCTAACCAGTTTGCCCTGTCGATGGTCGAGACACACCATTCACTCTGCCCCGTGGGTTTGCTGCTCCTCAGGACAGTTCACTGGTTTGGAGTTTAACCTTCCAGCATATGTTCCTTTAATTTCTTTACGCTGTGATGACAGGGCCGGTTCTGATGCTGTTTAGGAGATGCTGCGTTTAGTGCTTGTTTTCAAGCAGCTTAAAAGGTTTAGATTGTCCAGTGAGCAATGCCTGGCTTCAGATTCTGGACAGGGTGCTGGGGTCTTCACTGCGTGGTTTTGATTGTTAGGATATATAGGGTATCCCCTAAAATGTATACACACATTGAACAATTAGAAAGTCAGTGTTTATTAAAATACATTTCATTTTCAAAATTGAGCTATCAGCTGTGAAAGTGTGTATACATTTTTTGGGGGACACCCTGTATTTTGCTGGTTTCAAGAATCAGATATGTCCTGGGAGCTTTTGGCTTCTGACACTATTGCCTTTACCCAGGTGACCCAGAGGGCCTTGTAGGGAGGCTGCAGGTGGTGAAAGGGGATTGAAACTGGATTCCATTATCCAGGAGAAGGGGGGTGGGGGGTGGGGGGTGGCGGAGCTTGAACTCTGCCTTAAAGGATTAGAGCAGTGGTTCTCAACCTGTGGGTCGCTCAACCCCTTTGGCGGTCGAAGGACCCTTTCACAGGGGTCGCCTAAGACCCTCCAGCATATCAGATATTTACATCACGATTCATAACACTAGCAACATTACAGTTATGAAGTAGCCACGAAAATAATTTTATGGTTGGGTCACAACATGAGGAACTGTATTTAAAGGGCCAGAAGGTTGAGAACCACTGGATTAGAGGATTTGGACTGGGAGGCAGGGCACTCCCTGTAGCTTAGAGGATGCGACCAGCTTTTGTGTGGCATCTGTCATTCTGCTTGGATGTGCTGGCTGTCATTTGAGCCTGGTTTCTTGCCACTGTTGTGGTTTTTGCCTCTTGGCTCCACGCATTTGCACACTGTACCAGAACTCTGGGGAGCCAGGCAGGACAGCGTGGAGGCTACATCCCTCGCTTGGTTTAAACTGGGCTGCAGGCAGTGGTCTTGTGTAAACACCATGCCTCACTCTGTGTGTAAGGGTGTTTTTTAAAGTGTGACTTCAGTCCTTGTTGGAAGCCTTTTGTAGTCCATCCAGGAAGTAAGATAACAGGTGAGAAATTATTTTATATAAATTAAAGGTACTATTGGTTTTGACCTCGAAGGGCAAAGAATCCAGGTTGGAACAAGGAGAAATCTCTCCCTCCTGATTTTAGGGGAAACTTAAAAAAAAAAAAAAAGATCCTAATTGCCTGCCTGGTACCTAGATGGCCAGAAACTTCACTGAAGTCTGGTGTAGCAAACCAAAGAATAACAATATGAGCAATGCCAGTTGTGGTTAACCACCTCTTTCCCCACCAGCACCCTCCCCCAACACTCCCACACCCCACCCACTCTCCACACGATCCTGTGGAGCAGGGAGCCTCCTTTGATGGTGGTGACTGTGCTATTGGGGGTCATTTTCTATTACAGTTATAATGCCCCCATGGCATTTTAGTCTTTACCTCTTAGTCACAGACTTCTAGAACACCCGAGCTGGAAGGAATCTTTAATTATAAACCCCTTGTTTTATGAACGAGGAACTGAAAAACCCAGGTTGTCTGACTCAAGTCCAAGTCTCTCTCCACCAAGTTCATGTTTTGTGTTTTTTTCCAGTATCTGAAAAAATAATAACAATCACTACCACTTAGAGAGGCCCCATACTAAGTACTTTTCATGCATCATGTCCTGTATTTCTTTAACAACTGTATGAGGGGGCATTATTATCATCTCTTTATAAAGTTAGAGAGATGGAGGAATGGGGTTAGAGTCGGGTGTTAACAGGTAACGGCGTGGGGATTTGAACTCAGAATGCAGCAACTCCAAAGCACTGTGCTTAATCGTTAGGCTGGGCTGCACTGTCCTTCCCAAGTTGGGTTTTCTCTCTGCTCTCATTTCTTCCCCCACTTTCACCCGTTTCTCCTTTTCCCTCTCCCACTAGGGTCCTCACTCTTCTACTATGGTACAAAGGTAGGAGTCTGACCATGGCCACCGCTGACTCAGAAGCCTGGGCTCCTTCCCTTGGAGTCTTTTCAGTGGTTCAGAATCCTCATCCTGGGGACGAAAAAGGGCTCATACCTCATCACAGATTCCAGGAATCCTTGGCTGGTTAATTCAGGCAGGTAGGGCAGTGGAGAGCATAGTGCAGTCCCTTCTTGCATTGCGTTATGGAAGACTGAACAAGAGATGGGAGACTCCATGAAACCCAGCCCCAACTCAAGCATGTGTCCTCTTAGGAGGGGTCAGTTGCATCATCTTTATTGTCAAAGAGTATGTCCCCAATACAGACAGTTGTGTTTGTGCGGTTGTGGTAGCAAGCTAGCTGAGGGCTCCTGTCTGCAGCCTCCACCATATGCATCTGCGTCTCTTCCTTTCATTCTCTTCTCCCTGTTCCTTTTCCTGGATCGGTGGCCTAAAGGCTGTAACTCAGACCCTGTGAGGCTGTGATCGCTGACCCCCCCTATGTGAAGTCTTCTTACACAGCAGCGAAGGGACTGCATATGCTCGGAAATGCAGCTGCTTTTCAATCTGTAATAGAGTCAGCCTCATGGAGGCTCATTTTTTCAAGTTTGAGCAGAAAATATTCCAAGGGACATTGGTGGTCTAATGGAACAGCCTGCAAGCTGACTCTGCTGTCGGCCAGAGCGGAGCTGAGGGGTGTTCTGGGGCTCCTCTGCAGGGGAAAGACTAGTGCCTTCATCTTACCCCAAGGGGAGCAGACTTGGTAATGGCTCAAGAACCCACCAAACTGGAGGCAGGGTTCTAGAGCCACCTGGGGTCTTAGGAGAAAGACAGAGACCTATGGAGCAGAACTTTGGGCCATGGGCATGTTTTGCATTCCTTAAAAGGATGTAGGGTTATAATTTTATAATTCAACAAGAGTGGATGCTTTGAGTGCCTTTGTTAACCTTGGTTAGAAAAGAGGAAGAAAAGTGAAAACCACACATCAGCGAGAACAGCCCCGGTTACAGTCATGTTGCCGAGGACACTGAGCCCCAAGAGCCGTTGGGGGCTTAACAGAGCACAACATGTTTAACCGTCAAGGGCTTTCATCGCTACCTGTTTTCTGCCTCTTGAGACACTTCTCTCAAAGGAACAGTTTCCATTAGAAAAAAAGATATTAACTTTGTGCGGCTGCCCCACGGATCATGGCAGACAGAGAGCTATTATTTGAAAAATGTTTTAAACATAAATTCTTACATTCATGGAACACGAGAATGATATTCACCAGATTTGCCTAAAAAAAAAAAAATGAACCAAGTCCCACTGGTTTGAAACAACACATGGAGGCTGTTAATGAAAATTTTGAGGTGAAGGAAATGTGGAAAATAGTGGAAGTTTAGGTGCTTTCAAACTTAGGAGAATTCTCAGGCAGAAGGCAGCTGTGAGGTAGGCAGACCCTCTCCCAGGAGGCAAGGACAAGAGATGCTACTATAAAGCCAGGGCTTAGATTCTGGAGTTGGAAGTGGGAGGGGGTGTGGAGAAGGAAATAATGCTAATTACCCACTGTGTGCTGGGTGCTGTGCTGGACCTTTCATATATTGTGCCATTTATTTCTTACCTTAACCATTTTACATGTAGGTACTTTCATTCCTGTCTCATAGGTGGGAATCTGAGGTGAGAGATTAGGTTGCTCTCCCAAGGTCAGAGAGCTATTATGTGATAGGCAGGGGTGGAAGGCAGGACTGTGTGACAACACAACCCACGTTCCTGTGATTAGATCACTCTGCGTAAAGCGTTGTGGTTCAGTACTGTCATGTGCCAGGGCCAGAGGGGCATGGAAGAAATCAGTTGCTGATAGAGAAATCAATCTCTTAGGCAAATAAGACAGAGAAGCTGCCTCCTCCAGGAAGCCTCCCCCGAGTGCCCCTGCTCTGGAGTCTGCCCCTTGCTCTGACTTCTCTGACACTGCCGGCATCTCCATCGGCTCTCAGGCTCCTCTCACTTTCTGACAGGTGTGTGGTTACCTGCGGGCCATTCTCACTCCTGTTGCACAGTCCAGTTTCTAGAGAACAGAAAAGGCCAAGCCTCTTTCGTACATTGCCCTGCACGTTGCCTTTCTCCAGGTATCCTCCAGTAGGTGAGCAGGAAGTTTCATGGAAAGAACGAAGGAGTAGGAACACGAGACTGTCGTGATAAGTGACTAGGTCCTGCAGCCACAGGTGCTTTAGGAATCCGGGGGAGATAATCATTTTGGGGAAGGGTGGTCAGGGGAGACTTCACTGAGGTGGTGAGGCCCAAACCCAGACATTGGAGAATGGGAGCCATGGGGGGGGGGTCAGGTAGGGAGAGGGAAGAGGGGCACGGTCATTTTGAAGGAGAGCTGCCTTCTTGGGGGAGGGAGGGGATGGACAGTTGTCAGTCATGTGTCTCTCTCCTGTGTGCTGTCAGGGCCCTGGTGAAGCACAGGGGGCTGGACGGTTCCTAAGGGAGTGTGGATATGCCAGCCTTGCCAACGTGAGACCAAATGCTTCTCCTACGCAGCTGTCTTCCAAATGAAATCCTGATGGGAGGTGGGTGAGCAAGGGAGCATGAATTACCCCTGGCCCACGTCTTGGCTCACTTACAGGCTGCCTGCTTGCTTGAGCTTTCTCTCATCTTTGAGATAAGTCAGGGACTCCCAAACACTCCTCATGGAATGGCCCCCCTCCCTGCCCTGCCTTGAGCCTGGCAGAATCAAAGCCTGCCAGTCCTGGAACATTTCATGCCCTTCCTCAGAACACTCACACATGGTGTAACCTGTCCAGCCTTCACACGTGTGGGCCAGGAGGCAGGGCAGGAAGCAGCGTGCCCATCCACACGCTGGAGACTGAGGCCCAAAGTGGAGGCCAATATGCCCACATTCCTGTGGCTCCTCTTCTCAGCTGCCTGGCAGATTCCTCCTGGTTCTCTCTGGCCTCTTGGCTTCTTTTCTGCCTCTTTCACGATTGTCTCTTCTTTCGTCCATGACATGTACAGACTCCCCAGCATCTGCCATTACTGGGTCTCCATGTCCCCTGGAGACGTAATATACACAGAAAGTCAGGGTTGGGAGAGTTGAGTCCAACCAGGCGCCCTTTGCTGATTCTTCCCACCATCCTCTCTGGAAGGCTCTGCTTGGAGACCCCACCTGCCCCATGTTCTCCTCTCCTTGCTCTGCGTCCTAAGACTTACCCTGTCTGCTAAGTTGTTTGCCGTCTTGGTTGAGGCACGTGCAACTTTTTGCCTGGACTCCTGCGGTTTCCTCCTACCTGCTCCCTGCTGCCAATCTCACTCACCTTCAGGTTCAGCCTACACACCATTACGAGATTATAGCTTTCATTATGATCATTAAAATCATTAATGAACACAGTTTTAATTATGATATTTTCCTGCTCAAATCTTTGAGGGTTTTCTCTTTGCTTTGGAATTAAATAATGACCTCTTGCCTAGCAACTAAACTCTTCTATCATATTTACTCAGTCTCTAGGACTCAGTTTCTTCACACCTGTAGATGAACTACACCTCAGCCAAAAGGCTTACTTGCTGTTTTCTGAATGAGCTGAGTATTCCTTCCTCCAGGCCCTCCTTTGCTTCTGCCTTGCCTTCCTCTAAATGCCCTTCCTCCTGCACTGTTGGAAGGCCCAGCTATTCTCAAATAACGTCTTCAGGGATTTCTGATGTTCCCAACCTGCTGTGTTTTCTCTTTCCTTTGAATTGCCTTTATGTGAGAGATTATATTTTATTTACCCTTACATAATCACAGATCCTGGCCTTGTACCTTGTTCTCAGTAAGTACTGGCTGAACTGTACTGAATTTGAGCATCTTGGAAAGAGCCAGCATGAGTCTAACCGATGCTGAGAAATCTTAGTTGTTGGTTGTCATATGTGGCACAACAAATACTTTGCCTCTGGCCTTAGGGTTATTAGAAATTAAGATGGGATAGCTCTTAAAGGTGCAGGGTTGGGAGTCATGTTTCTAGTCTGAAATGGATGAATTTTAACATTATACATCTGTGTAATTTACATGGTCCTGTCATAGTTAATTATTTCATGAACCTTCCAACACTTATGAGCAACGAGGTTGCCTATGTATTATTTTTGTTAAGCAAATAAAGGGACTGTATTGGTTTGTGTATCCTGCCTAGGGATAGATGGAAACAAAGTTGGATCCGGGCGGTTGTAGGATGTCATTACATTGCTGTCTTTGTCCTTCCAGGCTGCTGTCTTCTGGCTGTATTCACAGACCAGTTCTTCCCAGGTGGGGGCAGGAGGCAGCTCCAGGCTTAAATTCAACTGTAAATGTTTTAGAAACCCACATAATGACAAGAGGTGTCTTTCCTAATAGGCTCAGCAGAAGTCACTGCAAGGGTCTATCTTTGAGTTCATCATTGCGGCCAAAGAGATGTGGTGCTCTGATTGGCTGTGTCGAGACCTCAGACAGTGAAGGAAATTATAAGCATCAGAAAGGCTAAGTGACTTACTCAAGATCACCCAACGGATAAGTATGTGTCTGCTGACTAAAGGTCATGTTCTTTGAATTACCCTCAGTTGTTTCTGGACAACCAAGGTCTCCTTATATCTATGTGTTGGGCCTTTCTGGTTTAGGAACTACCCAGGGCCCAGTTACAAAGGTGGCAGATTGGATCTTTCGGCTCCTGTTTTTCTTTTTTCTGGACCCTTTTGGGCCTGAGAACTCGGCTTAATTCCCAGTTCCGTTTTCTTCTTGTCCTCCTAAAAAAAACAACTTGATAATCGAGCTTAAAGTATTATGCTGAGTTAAAGAAGCCAGACTCAAAACGCTACATACTGCATGAGCCCTTGTATATGACATTCTTGAAAAGATAGGTTTGGGAAACATGCCAGGAGTGGGGTGGGCTAGGGGACTGACTGCAAAGGGATTGGAGTAATTTTTTTGAGATAATGGACTGTTTTATAACTTGATTGTGCTGGTGTTTATATGACTGCATATATTTGTCCAAATTCACAGAACCGTACACTAAGAAGGGTGAATTTTACAGCATGTAAATTATACATTAATAAGTGAAAAATTAAATTAATAAAATAAATAAAAACAAAAACAAAGCCCCCTGGGTGATAGAGGGATTTGCATCTTAATGAGCCTCAGAACTTTAGGTTGTGATGAACTGAGTAGCTTTGTGATACCACCTAATATCAAGAATGAGAAACCACAAAGTATTAGTCATTCAAAACTAATTACTCTCATTCCCTGGGCAGTGGATGGACTCTCCCTGAGCTGAGTGAGTCTTCTGCTGAGTCAGCAGCTTATGCTGCTTCTGCCCTCTGACCTGGAGCATGAACCTGTGCCTGCTCCCCTCCCTTTGGCCCAATCAGGGGTGAGGGCTTTCTAGGGAATGGGGCGCTGGGATTGGTGCAGCAGGCTTAGGACACAGCATGAGGGGACAGGCTGATAGGTTGGGAGGAGAGTGGGAAAGTATGACCATTCACAGTATTTAGCATTCACCTCCTTGTCCCCCCACCCCACCTTCCCCACCACTGCAGTGTTTCTGGTCTTGGCTCCAGGATTCTCTCAGAGGGACTGTCCTTTTGGTCTCTTTCATGCCATCTGCAGACTCCCGATTCCCTCAAACACCTCCCAAGTCACTTCTCGCTCATCTCATTACTCTCTGGGTATTTTTGCTTTTTCATTCCAGTATGATTATTCACTTCTGCATCCCCAAATGTTTTGATTTCTCCCTGCCCATCCTAATTCTACCGAGTCTCATCTCAGACCACAGTTGTTCAAAGGTGCAGCGTGACAAGGCGATATTATATCCCATACACATTACACAGTGTCTTCTGAAGTTCGAGTAGCCTTCTGCTCAGTGAAATCCTCTTCTGATGGAAATAATACATATTTTCAGTTATAGATATATATCACACTCTCTGATTTAAAATAGACCTAGCTTGTTTAGCTCAGTGGATAGAGTGTCGGTCTGTGGACTGAAGGGTCCTGGGTTCGATTCTGGTCAAGGGCACATGCCTGGGTTGCAGGTTCTATCCCTGGATCATGCAGGAGGCAGCCAATCAATGATTCTCTCTCATCATTGATGTTTCTATCTCCTTCTGCCTTCCTCTCTGAAATCAATAAAAATATATTAAAACATATATATGTGTGTGTGTGTGTGTGTGTGTTTATATATATATATATATATATATATATATATATATATGCTGCATCCCTGGCTGGTGTGGCTCAGATGGTTGGAGCGTCATCCAGTACACTGAAAGGTTGCAGGTTCAATTTCTCTTCAGGGCACATATCCAGGTTGCAGGTTTGATCCTGTTTGGGGTGCATACTGGAGGCAACTGATTGATGTTTCACTCTCACATCCATGTTTCTCTCTCTCCCTTTCCCTTCTTTTCTCTCTAAGATCAATAAAAAAAATCCTTAGGTGAGGATATATATATATATATATATATATATATATTACTAACATTTTTGTTTTTTTTTCTGAAATAATTGTCTTGAAAAAAAAATGTTGCTCACCAATTACTAGAACTAAAATCGGGGGAGCTCTGGTGGTAGAAATGAGGAGTTAGGAAGCTGATCTCCGCTCTTCCAAATGGGTTCACTTCTGTCTGTGCCTGTAGAGGAGCCACTGATTGTGGAAGCAGGCTCATGCTAAGCTGCAGGTAAGACCTGGGCTCAGGTAGACCACGTGTGTGCAGTGTGTGGAGGATATTTTTAATGAGTTGGGAAATCAGACTGAACAATAATAAAGTTCCTGGGAAACATTTCCTGGCGGTGGTTTATAGTTTGCTTTTAGCATATACAGGTCTGACGCTTTCTGGCTTTAAGTTGCACAAAAACACCTAATCACTTGTAGGGAGGGAGACAGGGCCTTGAAGCCACTGAGGATGAATATTAGGGCCTGGTTGGGGCAGACAGCGCCAGGAGGATAGGGCCTGGCTTTGGAAGAGAGAGAGTAAGGAGTCCTCTGGGGAAGCCAGCAGCCAGCTCTGCCCTGGTTGAAGGAGGCCTGTTCTGCTGTGACCTGGTCCCCAGCCAGGGTCCACCAATCAGGTCACAGTTCGTGCCAGCGTAGCCCAGCCCAGCCCAGCCCAGCCCAGCAGATGGGCATGTGCATGTTTTGGGCCCGTGCCTGGACTGGATGGCATTGCTGACATGCTGCGGGCTGTGGTGCTAATATAGCCTGTGCTGGATTACTCCGGGAAGGCTGCCAGTATGACAGCCACTGCTGCTAGAGAAGGACTACGGGCTCCGCTCCTGCACGGTCCCCTCCTGCAGGGGACCTCGGGGAGAGGCCATGGGGTGAAGGGTCTCCCAGTGAATACCCTGGATGCTTTTATCTGCTAGGCCTCTAATGGCACTGCCATGTGTGCTGGGCTGTAGCGATGGTGGAAAGACAGGCTGTGGTCAGATGCGGAGGACTCGTGTATGCCTGCTTCCAGGTGCTCTCTGCCTCTTCCAGGGATGGAAAGAGCCCTTATCCTTACCAGGTATGCGCTGAGGCTGTGATAGCTGTGGGCTAGCCTCCTGGACCTGCTTCCTTAAAAGAGGTGGAGGCTCAGGTGCTGCGGGGAGTCCGAGACAGGGAGGAGACTGCCAGCTGGCATCTGGGGACATAGCCAAGGCTCTCCTGGTCTAAAAAGGCAGTCTGAGAGTTACCCATGAAAGGGAGCAGAGGACAACCCCCTCCCCCACCCCCCTTACCCACACCTGCAGGTTAAACCTCCAAGAGGCAGAATAAACAGTCAGCCAAGGACCAGTTCAGGGAAGCCTTTCTCCTCTCCTGCTTTTCCCACCCTCACAGATTTTTGTCCAGGAGCCTTCCAGGCTGGTCTGATGCTTTTCTGCCTTTGAAGTTGCTCCGGAGAAAGGAACCAGGAGAAGCTGATGTCGGAAGTTAGCTCATCCCTTCCCACTGAGCCAGCTCTGGTTTATCTTTCAGATCCTGCCCTGCCTGGCTACATCTGTGTACATTTACTTACTCCTCACATCCTATTGTGGGTGTGGGTATTCCCCCGCCCGCCAGTGCTGCTTTTCAAAACCCCGCCCTAAGCATGAGGTTTCTTCGATTCTGTTTAGTCCAAATAGTTTGAGCCAACACACCCACATTAGCTGACTCTACAGAGAGCTTGATTCCGGCCCCGGTCCCTACAGATGTTCTCTCAGCTTCTGAGCCATCAAAATAGGAAGCTGGCTTGGCCAGAGACGGCCCGAGTGCCAGAATGACCTCATCGCCAGGCCCTGGTGAAGGGTGCGGAGACCTGAATGTACAGGAAGGAGCCTGACTCTTGGGAGCTAAGTTGATTGTGGATTTGGCTGTTGCTGTTTTTTAGATAGTGCATCGAATGGATGACGTATGGGAAAGAGGCAGATACCCCTGGGTTCAAATCCTGACCCATCACAAGCTGGGTAACCGTGGGTAACTTGCTTAATTTTTCTGAGTGTAGTTTCCTCATCTGTAAGATGGGAATAATAATACCAACTGAGTTGTTTGATATGAGAGATAATAGAGACAATACGATTAAGTCCGGAGATCAGGATCGGGAAAGTAAGAGGCTCTCAGTCCAGGGTAGTGATTGCTTTTAGTACTGTCTATCAAGTGGAGAGTCTGCAGTTTTGCTTTCCAAAAAAATTTCCTAGACTAGACAATGTTTTTCTCTCAATTCTGGCCACACATTGGAATCATATGAAATAGTTTTACAAAATGCACTTGGCTGATTTTTCGATTCTCGCGATTCTGATTTGGGAGTCTCGTGTGGTGTCCTGGAATCTGTATTTTTCAAAGTTCTCCACGTGAGTCTGATGTGCCTTCTGGTTGAACCCAAAGGAATGGATTGCCCTGAGTAGGATTTTAGACATACTGTGGGGTGCACTGTGGGGATGGGGATAAAGGGGAGGTTTGTAAGGTAAGGAGAGCCACTTTCTGGGAATTCTGAGGTCAGTCACATCTTATAATTGTCCCTGTCTGCTATTGGGGGTCCTGGAAACCACTGCTTTCTGCGCATTTGCCCCCTTCCTGCAGCGAGGGTGGCGGATGGTGGTGGGGAGTGTGGAGCTGGGACACAGCCCTGGTACACAGATGCCACATGTCTCATTGCACTCGGACAAACCTGCTGCGCCTCTCCCTGCTGTGGCCCCGAACCTGGCCCAGAATCACAGCCTCCAAGGCTCCCCTTTCCATCTGCTCTGGTGGGTTTAGCTTTCTCATTGCTGCTCTCAACAACTTTTCTTCCGCTCTGCCGTGTCCACATCACTCACTGCCCCGTGGGTATCCGACCTCCGGACTTGGCTGTAATTCCAGGAAGCTTTCTAATTGAAACTGAAAGATGTAGAGGTTTTACTTTTCTGTGTTTATGGGCTGTACAGATAACTACCTCCAAGTGGAAGTGGATATGGCATTAACATTTAAAAAATCTCACTAATAATGCTTGTTTCTGGTGGTTGATGGGATGCGTGGGGATGGAGAGTTGGCTCTGACCAGCCTTCTCAGTTTGTCTCTTAAGGGAGACCACGGGTGTAGACCAGCCCCCAGGGGTCCCTGAAATCTGAACAGCAGTGAGATGTGGAAACCAGAACAATATTAGGGTTCTTTCTGAGCATCAGAGTTTCAGTTTCCGTATTTCAGTTTGCTCGGCATCTAATAGGGTATTTTCCAGTCATCCTCAGTGGCTTCAAGGCCCTGTCTCCCTGTCTCTATTCTCTCTAGCCCCACTTCACTGTGCTAATGTAAATGGATGGCCCAAGAGGTCATTATAGATAAATCACAAGCCTGTGGACTTTTACTATACTCATATGTCAATCATGTGCCCACAGGTGATAGCAAAAAGAAATCAGGCCGTGGAACAGAAGGAAATTAGGCAGCAGTCCTAAGTATGCCTGAGAATTTCGCTTTCCCTCCCCCGCCCTCTTTCTCTCTTTCAGCTTTTATTTGTATTTATAGGGAAAACTAGCAGCTATAACCAGTTTCATGGCTTCCTATATATGGTGGTTCTTAAATTTTTACTTCTGTCCAAACCTCTCCTGTAAGACTTGTATAGCCACCTGCCTGTGTACCTAACTGGCTTCTCATACTTCATCTGACCGAGCCTGAGCTACTGGTTTTTCTCCCCAAATCTGCTCCTTCTGCGTGCAGTCTTCCCCGAACTCAGTGTCAAGAGTGAGTGAGTGTCTGGCACATAGTGTCAATAAATATTTGTAAAATGGAGAATAAGAGAATGAAGAGTTCAGACGTTTATGCCTGGAGTCGGGTGCTGCTCAGCTCCCTGCCTCAGTTTCTACCGCACTAGAACGTGGCCGGTACCAGGACACACTGCGAGAACTGTGCCATTTGAATATATGACATCACCACCTTTCCAGAGTATTCAGGGGGCCCTCTTCCTGCAGCACCCCATGCATATTTTACCCAGCTTTTATTCCAGTCTGCTCTGCACACCTCTGTCCTGTCTCCAGAAATGATTCTCAACACACTTCTTCTCTCTAAGGAGACAGACTTCCCCGTGGCCTCAGGAACATGTCACCACATTCCTGCTCTAAGTCCCCTCCCCCAGGCCCAGGCCTGGAATGGCCCCCCTTATCTCCCAAGCCCTTTCAGACTCTTCCTATCTTTCAAGACCTCAGCTCCCACGGCCTCCCCCAATGCTTCCTCCCATCCCCCGCCCCGCTCCTGACTCTGCAGCCGCACCCATTACCCGCTTCTCTGGTTTCTCCAATCCTGAACCACACTGGGTTGGACCCTGCCTGGTTATGAATGTGTCCATCTCAGTTCCTCAGAGATTGTAACCTCTTGAGGCCAGGATATTCGTTTCTCATTTCATCTCTATAGTGCATAGTATTAAAAATGTTTTTATGTAAAATTTTAAAATTGTGGTAAAATACACATATTATAAAATTTGCCATTCACCATTTTTTTGTACAAATATACATATTTTTCAAGTACAGTTTATGTTCAGTACTACTTTGTATTAGTTTCAGGTGTACGGAATAGTGGCTAGGCAATCATATACTTTACAGAGTGTTCCCCTGATACTTCCAGTTCCCACCTGGCACCATACAGAGTTATTAGCATACTAGAGCAGTGGTTCTCAACCTTCCTAATGCTGTGACCCTTTAATACAGTTCCTCATGTTGTGGTGACCCCCAACCATAAAATTATTTTCGTTGCTACTTCATAACTGTAATTTTGCTACTGTTATGAATCGTAATGTAAATATCTGATACGCAGGATATATTTTCATTGTTACAAATTGAACATAATTAAAGCATAGTGATTAATCACAAAAACAATATGTAATTATATATGTGTTTTCCGATAGTCTTAGGCGACCCCTGTGAAAGGGTCGTTCGACCCCCAAAGGGGTTGCGACCCACAGGTTGAGAACCGCTGTACTAGAGGCTAGGTGCATGGATTCATGCACCAGTGGGGTTCCTCGGCCTGGCCTGCAGGGATCAGGCTGAAACCAGCTCTCAGATATCCCCTGAGGGGTTCAGGATTGCGAGAGGGTGGTTCTCTGGTGATGCACTTTCCAGAATCGGGCTGGTCACCCAAGAACTGCAGCTGCCAAGTCACCACAGCTTGGAAGCTCCTGCGTTGAGTGTCTGCCCCCTGGTGGTCAGTGTGCGTCATAGCTACGAGTCAGATGGTCAAACGGTTGGCCGGTCGCTAAGGCTTTTATATATGTAGATAGATTATTGACTATAGTTCCTATGCTGTATTTTACATTCTCATTGACTACTAATCCGTACTTCTCGATCCCTTCACCTTTCCATCTTCACCATGTTTAAGTGCACAGTTCAGTGATGGTAAGTACATTCACATTGTTGTGCAAGCATCACCACCATCCATTTCCATAAATTTTCATCTTATAAAACTGAAACTTTATCCATTAAACATTAACTCTTCATTCCCTCTACCCCCAGCCCCTTGGGGTTTCTGAAATCTGAACAGCAGTGAGATGTGGAAACCAGAACAATATTAGGGTTCTTTCTATCATTTGTTTCTGTGATTTTTGACTTCCTGAGTACCTCATATAAGTGGAATCATACAGTATTTGTCTTTATGTCTGGCTTATTTCACTTAGCATGATGTCCTCAAGGTTCAACCATATTGTAGCATGTGTCAGAATTCCCTTCCTTTTTAAGGCTGAATCATACTTCGTTGTATGTATATATTATATTTAGTTTATCCATTCATCCATCAAGGACACCTGGGATGCTTCTACCTTTTGGCTATTGTGAATAATACTGCTTTGAACATGGGTGTACACATGTCTCCTAGAGATCCTGTTTTCAGTTATTCTGTGTGTATACCCAGGAGGAGAATTGCTGGAATCTTTGGTAATTCTATTTTTAACTTTCTGAGGAACCACCATACTGTTTTCCATGGTGGTGGCACCATTTTCCTACCAGTAGTGCACCAGTGTTCAGTTTCTCCACATCCTTGCTGATACTCCTTTTGTTTATTTATTTACTTACTTATTTACATAGCGGCTATCATTTGCATTTCCCAAATGATTGTTGGGAGATTGAGCATCTTTTCATGTCCTCATTGGCCATTTGTATATCTTCTTTCGAGAAGTGTCCAAGTCCTTTTTTAATAAGGTGTTTTTGCTGTTGAGCAGTAAGAGTTCTCCGTATATTCTGGATATTAACCCCTTATCAGATATCTGATTTACAACAACTGATACTTTTGGTAGGTTATCCATTGCTAACTGTTATAGGGGTCTGCTTTTAAAGGGCCTGAAAGGCCAGCTGGCAGGTATTTGAAAAGGATTGTTTTTGACCTGTGGCTTCAGGCCAGGCATTTTCCATGCTCCATCTCAGGCAACACTCACAACAGTCCGATATGCAGTATCACTTCCTTTTTACAGATGGAGAAACTGAGGCTCAGAGAAGTCAAACCATCTACTCAAGGTCCTCCAGCATGGTCAGTGACAGAGCCAGGGTGTGACGCCACTCTCTCCCCCGCCCCCCATCCCAGTCCCCTTGCCTCCTGGGCCTTCAGCTGCATGTGAGAGCTCCAGCAAGCCTCACATGTGTTGCTCATCACTCTCACTCTCTGGATCTCATTAGAGAAACCCCTGTGCCTGGCAAGCAGGTCGCTGCCAACACCCCTGACTCTGCAAAATGTGAACCCTCTCCACGTTTGCATCTGCGCAGCGTGACTCAAACACCTGGTGCTTCTTCACCCAGCCTTTCCTGGGAGGGCACGCACTCTGGCTTTTCGAATCTGTCATCTCCATTGTCCTGTTTCTAGCTTAGGGCTTCTCTGAGCTGCTCACATGCATCAATCAATGTGATTCCACAGGAAGTTCAGCTGGGCAGGCCTGGCCTTGTGCTGGGATGGGGGAAGGGAGGACCGTCCTGTCCTGAGGAGTAAATGCTCCAGGGCGCACACAACTGGAGAGCCAGGAGAGATGCCGTGTCTTTGAGAGCTGAGTAACTGGTGCAGTGCAGACTGTCTGGGCTCCGAAGCAGGGAGGGAACAGGATTTTAATGTGTTCTTAAACCATCTTCCCTGACCCACTGTGGGTGTGTGCTCAGAAAAGCCAACCTGTCCACTGTCAGGCTGAACAAAACATACTCCGGAAGGAAATATGCTACAAACAAAGTGTTCAGTGTGGTCCAAAGCGAAGAGATGCCATCGGTGGAGTGTGCATTTCCCCCCTGTCTCACTAGGCCTCGGTTTAGTTGGGATTAAATGTCTGAGTGTCGTTGCCATGTGGCTTGCAGCTCATGGATGCAGTTCTGCTAAAGGATGTGGAACAACCACTCGGCAGCACTCCCAGCATAAATTAAGGGAAGTCGTCGGGAGAGGGCTTCACCAGCCTCAGAGAGGGATCCCACAGTTCCAGATATGGAACGGCATTCATGTGCTGTGAATTGCATATCTTAGCACTTATAGAAACAACCCACATAATGAGCATTTAACAGATAAGTATTATGAACACGATTTCATTTCATTTTATAACAATCCTGTGATGTATACGTAAATGGATTTTCCATAGTCTCACAAGTGGTAGAGATGGAACCCAGACTTGACCATGATTCTGCTTCGTTTTTAGAGTCTTTGCTTTCAAACACTGCACTAAACCTCCTCTTTATCACATGGGTTACTGGAAGTGAGGACATCCGTTGAAAAAAGGAAGTTAATATATAGTAAATGCCTTGTACCTTTGAGCACACCTAGCATTCTTCCAGAGTCATTTGTAGGGACCAAGGACCACATGAAAGGGTGAGGGCTGTTTTAAGGGAAACATCTATTCTGTAGTAAAGGAGACCTTACTTGTCTGTGGCCTGGGTTCTTTCCATATGACTGATTTTTCTAGGCTCTTAAGTCCAAGAAGTGAGTAATATATCAACTTCAATAATTCCCTTGTCCTCACGCCCAGAGGGTTGTTCTTTCTTGTTAGGGTTTTCAAAAATTGTGATAAAATACACACAACATAAAATATACCATTAGTGACATTTAGGACATTCATAGTTTTGTGTGACCATCACCACTATCTAGTTCCAGAATAGTTCACCCTGAAAAGAAACCCTGTACCCATTAAGCAGTCATTCCCTGTTCCTCACTCCTCCAGCTCCTGGAAAACGTGAACTGCTTTCTGATTCTATATAGATCTGCCTACTCTGGATATTTCATGTAGATGGAAGCATAAAACATGTGTGTTCTGTTAATTTTACCAACAGTTATAGACCCACTGCCCTTGTGGGGAGCTGTGTCCCAAGGGCTTTGGGATCAGAGAGACTAAGCTGGGCAAGTTATGTGACTTCTCTGAGTCAGTCAGGGCTCTTGGAGGATTAAGTGAAGTGGTGTAAAGCTTCTTGTTTAAGTTATTTAACACTTCGTTGCTTCAGTTTTCTTTCCCTACCTCATGGGGCTGCTCTGGGGATTCAACGAGGTAATACATGGAAGTATGTGGAACAGTGCTTTCGCACATGGGGATTGCTCAGAATTAGTGTCACCCAAGTGGCATGAGTTTGGTGGCATGAGTTACCAGGCTCTACATCATTCACTGGAACAATAATCGAGGCCTCTCAGTGGCCCATCTGCCCTCAGAGCCAGCCTGAACATTGTCACCAGAGCAGCGCTGACCACCCACTCTTTATCTCAGGACACTTCTGTGACTCTCTGCTACCTAGAGAGTTCAAATTCCTTAGCTTTGCATCGACTTCCCTCTTCATCTTGCTTTTTTAAAATTTCTGGTTTCTCTTCCCATCCTAATCCCCATGAGCCCATTCCAGCCACCACTTTGAACCATTCGCAGGCTCCCTGGGCTTTCCAGCCTCCGTGCCTTTGCTCCTGCTCTTCCCTCTGTTGGGATGACATCCCATTCATCATCATCCGGCAAAGCTGTACTCATTTCTTTCCCTCACTTTTGTCATCCATCGTCATAGTATATACATCACAGGCTGCTCCGAGGGTTATCTGACATAGCACATGACTGCGATGAAGCATAGTACATAATCATATTAATTGAGAGAAAAACACACCTGTGTGGGAGACATCTGGTAATTGTTCAGGATGCATTAGTTATCTCCCTATCATACTGTTATATCATTCTGGTAAGACTATTTGTACACACCTGCTTTCCCAACTACACTGCAAATTTCTCGAGAATAGGGCCCTATCTTGTAGGATGTACATCCCCACTTGTGCCTAGATGGGACCCTGCAGATAGAGTTTCGACAATTATTTATTAAATTGAATTGAAGTGAGAGCTCTCTTTGGTTATTCCCATCCCCTGTAAGGGGGAGAAATCAGTTGTTAAAGAAGCCTGGGTCAGTTGGTGAAATAGGCCCAGTTTGTTTGCCTTGACCCATCAGGGTCCCAAACCAATCCCTTGGAGCCCAGTGTCCCCATATTGCCAATTCACCTCCCAGCCACCCTCTCAGAGGGCTACCCCAGCGAGGCCCCTTGTTGTGCTTTAGGCTTTTCTCTTCCTCTCTCACTTCAAAACTTACCCATTCTGTGTCCTATCATTTGTCCAGGCCGGTGTAGGTAAATGGCTAATTAGGCTGACATTGATTGATGCCAACTTGCTGCAGAGGGGCCAACAGTGCTGCGAAGTAGTCGTGTGACCCTTAGCAAGTTCCTTCATCATTCTCACCCCAAACTGCTTTCAGATGCCTATCCTGGGCCTTCTGGCCTTCTCCCAACCCTCCCTGCACCCCTGTGTGTGCTGAACTCTGTGCTAAGCTGCCTTCCCTCCTTCCCACACCCACTGAGATGGCCCTCCGCCTCCCCTCCCCACGTGTGATGGAACAAGTCAGCACTGAGGCTCAGGAAGCTGGGTTTTTCTTTCCCTTTTTCACTCACAGGTTGTGAGATGTTAGGACAGGACCTCCACCTCTGAGCCCAAGTTTCCTCACCTATAAATCCGGGAACTGGTCTTAGGGATCTGTTATTCAGCTAGAATGTTCTGTGATTCTATGAATTAAACACTGAAGCAGAGACTTGTTTTCCTGCCGTGTCCTCTCCCCTCCGCCCCCACCAGCCTCCACCTCACCTCTGCACCTGCAGGTATATTATCTTCTGTCCATGCAGGCAGACAGCGGGTCACCCTGACCCAAGTACCTCCCTTCACCTCGGTGTGCCTGGAGAAGCCGCCAGCCAGCCAGCCTGATGCTGTCAGTGGGGTTTGCCAGGTGGTTGGGATTTGGTGGTTTATGTAATCCATTTGCCATTCATTTTAATAGAGGGTGCATCCTTTGAACTACAGATGGGGCGCCTGCTGTTTATTGGCTTTCTGGAGCATGGACGTAGGGGGAGGGACTCGGGGTTTATGGGGCTTCCCAGGGCCCACAGATTCAGTGGGGCTATGTCATTCTGTCCCTGCCTCCCCCCATCTCCCCACCACCAGCTTTCTGGTCAGAGCTGTGGATGTAGGGCAGAGTTTGTCTGAGCACAGTGTGCGCATGCTTACACCTCTGCTGTGTACACAACAGGCTCAGGTGATGTCTGGATCACCTAGCACCTCAGATTAATGAGCATCAGACTGACCTGAACGCTTGTTAAAACATAAGTGACTGGGCCCCACCTCAGAGCTTCAATAGGTCTGGAGCGGAGTCTGACATTTTGCATTCCGAACAAGCTACCATGTGATATGGAAGCCCCTGGCCCAGGGATCACACTTTGAGAAACAATGGCACCAAACAATCGAAACTTTGCATCCTTTTAATTACTAAGCTAAAGTGAAACTAAAACATTTCTGGCCAAGTTTTTAGGTAAAAATTATTCTCTTGTATTTCAGTCTACTTAAAAAAATATTGAATACCTTCTTTAAAAAAATATTTTTTTTTATTGATTTCAGAGACAAAGAGAGAGAGAGAGAGAGACATCAATGATGAGAGAGAATCATTGATCGGCTGCCTCCTGCATGCCCCACACTGGGGATCCAGCCCGCAACCCAGGCATGTGCTCCAACTGGGAATGGAACTGGGACCTCCTGGTTCATAGTTCGATGCTCAACCACTGAGCCACACCAGCTGGGCTGAATATCTTCTTGATGCCGATAATCATAATTATGGCTATTGATTAATTGGCTGTCATTTGGGATCTCCGAGGTCACCTTGCGGTTGGCCCAGGCTGTTTGAGTGTTTGGTTTGCTTTTTACATTTCCTGACGTTTCCGTTGAGGTCAGGCAGTCAGCCTCAGGCTGGCTGGTATGCCTGTAGCATATTTCCCTGCCTGGAGCTTTACATTTTCTTTCTTATTAAAATGTTCACACCTATGAAAGTAGAGCAAGTAGAACATGTAGATTTTTAACATGTTTGCTTCATTTTGCAGAAGCATTCTAAAGCCCCTCCCAAATATTTCCGACTGCACCTCTAAAAAAATAAAGACATTTCTTGCTAACCACCAGGCCAGTCACAACTAACAAATCCAACAGTAATTCCTCAGTATCATGAGACTCCAACCATATTCAGATGCCCCCAGTTGTTCACAATGTCTTTTCCAGTTGCATCGGTGTGCAAGAGAGGTCCGTGTCTGCCCGACCTTTGACTGTGAGGTACCTTTCCCTTCGAATTTGCTGTTTTGTGGGTTTGATCCGGATCTGTGAGCTGAGTGCAGAGTGCAGATCTGGTGCAAGGGCTTAGTGACATCTCGGTTGTCTGCACAGGCGCTTTTACTTGCTTCTCTGTTCTTTGATTTGCAGAGGCAAGAAGACTAGGTGCGTGGCTTCCAGATCAGTGAGTTGCTTTCATGTGGGAGTACGTATATGCTAAAGTATGTTTATAAAGCGGCTAAGTTGCCCAGGGTCGGAAAAGGAGTTGGTGGCCCTGAGGACTCTTGTCGGTGCGTGTTCCAGACAAGATGTGTTTTATTCTCCACGGGCTTTCCTGTCTCCCTCTGTTAGTAACCCAGCCTCCTTCCAGGCTTTGCAGAGGGAAACTATTCCTTCAAGCTCCAGGCTCTGAGAACTCACACACACACCTAGTCCCCCGGCTGGCCTGGTTTCCTGCCTGAAGTATGAGAAATAAATATTGATGTGCTGTCCCCGGCCCCCTCACAGCCCTGCCTCCATGCTCATTCTTCGCGTAGGTGTTTCAAATATGTTACAGACGTCTAATTTAACTTTCCCATCCCAAGCAGAGGTCCCTTACTGCCATTTAAATGCCACGGTGTACCCGTGGCTGGGGCTGACGTGGATGGGAAAGCAAAGCTGTCCTGCGTCACGCAGCATCGGCTGTACGGCCATATGGCCCGCGAGGCGGTGCTCGGAGGGGCTGCCAACTTTAAGCTGGGCTGAGGATGCAGTCACGAGGCGGCAGGAGGGTGGTGGTGGGGGGACCTGATTGTCAGAGGCTTCCAGGGCAATTCAGCCACTAGTTCAGCGTGGGGGAGCAGCAATAGTACATATGGAGATGCCCTGAGTGACCCCGCAAAGAGGCCCCAGAGGAGAGGCAGCGTGCTGGGCTGACTGCCAGATTTCAGCCCAGCGCAGCCCCTGGTGCTGCCTCCCTGACCCCTGAAAGCCCCTTTGTGGTCCCCAGTGTGCTCCATCAGGGCGCCGACAATGGATTATGAAGGGCTGTCACCTTGCCCTTACCCTCCTCTGGACTGGAAGATTCTCAGGGGTGGTGATGCTGACTACCGTGCTGTTTGGCACACAATGGCACTTCATCAAGATGCAGCAAATACAGAGTGGGGCAAAAGTAGGTTTACAGTTGTGAAACACAGTTCATTCTTGTATTATTATTTATTAATTGTATTATTTTCCATACAAACACCCGTGAACCCACTTTTGCCCCACCCTATATATTACTACAGCTCAGGAAAGGGAGGGAGTGAAGGGAGGTGTCTTTGTGGTGAATTAGGTTAAGCACGCAGTGCAAAAGCAAACCCAAGTTGGCCCTGAATGTCATCATCCACTGAACCTGCCCAAGATATGGGGCTTCATTCTAAAGCGGCTGCTAAGGGCTGCTGATTTGCTGAGAAACCCTTCGCAGTGTCCTGCTCCTCACCTTTTCCTGCCTGCCTATCCCCCCCTCTTTCCCCCCCGCTATAGTTAGCTCAGATTTCTAATGGCAATTACCAGGCCATTTAGAAACATTGTAGTTTTAACCATGTCTTACCCTTGCTCTAGACTTCATGGTGTATGAGGGCAGGATTTACCTTTCCCTCCACTTTAGCCCTGGTTTACACACACTAGCAGGGACTCAAAGTAGCTGCCCAATGAAATGCAAGCCTGCTGTGTTGTGTGAGTTCTAAAGAAATGGCTTGGGCAGTCATCAGGAGAACCCTCCTAAAGGAGGTTGGAAATGATTGGCATGTGGAGAAATGAGGAAGGGGGAGAGGAGGGAGGGAGCGGCGAGGAGGAGGAAGGGGAGCAGTTTCGGTCTTGGGAAGATCAGAGGAGAGTTTATTATACTGTTGGGTATAATAAAAAGGTGTGGCTCATTAGTTTAGAACCACTGGCTTCTGGGTGTTTACTAGACACACAGTGAACTGCCTGGACCTATATAGACTGACCACAGGGAGGGTGGTTACAAAATTCTTAAGACATGATGCTCACTCCAATTCCTGCTGAGAATGTTGGGGATGAGTCTGGTTAAGACAGGGATAAACATTTGCTTATCAGATGGAAATCCACCCTATTTTCTAAGATCTTGGACTTCAAAAGAACATGTCCCCAAACACTAGCTCATGGAGGAGGGAGGAAGAACAGGATTAAGGGGCTCCCTCCAGCAGGCTCTGGTGGCTTAGCTGGAAAAGAAATACTGGGGTGGGTTGGAGAACATGGAAAAGTACAAAGTTTCAGAATTTGAAAAGTGATTCTAACAATTGCTTTGGAAAATAGTTTGGCAGTTCCTTAAAAAAATTAAACATACATCTACCATGTGATCCAGTCATTCTACTCATAGGTATTTACCCAAGATAAAGGAAAGCATATGTCCATGCTTTCTTATAGGTGAATGTTCATAGCAGCTTTATTTGTAACTAGAGGCCCGGTGCATGAGATTCGTGCACTGGGGATGGGCGGACCCTCAGCCTGGCCTTCGCCCTCTCACAGTCCAAGAGCCCTCTGGGGATGTCCAACTGATGGCGGTCGGACATCCTTAGCCCTTAGCGCTGCTGTGGAGGCAGGAGAGGCTCACGCCACCGCTGCTGCGCTTGCCAGCCATCAGCCCGGCTTCTAGTTGAGCAGCACTTCCCCTGTGGGAGTACACTGACCACCAGGAGGCAGCTCCTGCGTTGAGCATCTGCCCCCTGGTGGTCAGTGCATGTCATAGCGAACGGTCGTTCCACCATTCGTTCGATTTGCATATTAGCCTTTTATTATATAGGATAGCCCAAAACTGGAAAGAACTCAAATGTTCATCAAGAGATGAATGTATAAACATATTGTGGTATATCCATACAATGAAAAGCTATTTAGCAATAAAGAATAAATAGACGAATCTCAAAAAATCATGCTGAGTGAAAAAAGCCAGATAAAAAAAATAACATACTATATGATTCCATTCATATAAAATTTTTGAAAATGTGACCTAACCTGGAGTGACAGAAAGTAAAACAGTGGTTGCCCTGGAATAGAGGTTGTGCAGAAAGGATAGGAAGGGGAAAATACAAAGATCTTTGAGGAAACTTTTGGGACTGAAGGATATGTTCATTATCTTGATTATCGTGCTGATTTTACAGGTGTATATGTATGTCAAAACTTATCAAAGTTTACTCTTTAAACGTGCTCAGTTTATTGTCTGTTAATTATACCTCAATTAAGCTATTAAAACAAATATAGACGTGGTGATTGACTGATTCAATGCAATTCAATTAAACAAGCCATTATTGCTTATTACATTTCTGTCCCTGAATGAGAATTAATACATGTCAACAGATATGAGAGAAGAAAAATGGACTATCTCAATGAGCTTAGGATGGCAAGGAAGAGCCACTATTAAACTGAACACAATTAAGGCCCACCTTGATGAAAAGAACTGCCTTTGAGTGCTAGTCAGGGAAAGCTCCAGGTGGGTGTAGGATCGGACTGGAATTCACTGAGTGGAGAGAATGTTAAGAGCAGGGAGATGCCAAATGAGCAAGGCCATAAAGATACAATCAGCAAACAGTGTGTTGAATAAAAGGGGGAGGCAGGTGCAGGGAAGGCCGAGGGTGCAATATGAGAAGGGCTAACATCAAGAACTAAGGCTGGATGGGCTGGTGGTCAAGGACATGGGGGAGGGATCTAACGTGCCTGGCTGTGTGTCTTGGCTGTCCCACTTAGAATTGGGCAGTCTTTGGACAGATTACCTCACTTTTCCGTGTCACACTTTTCTCATCTATAAAATGGGAATAGTAATAGTCCATATCTCATAGGGTTGCAGTGAACATCAAATGAGTTAATACAAGGTGAGGCAAAAGTAGGTTCTCTCATATCTGTTGACATGTATTAAGTAGGTATTATTACTTTCATTTTACAGTTGTGAGTATGCGAAACAGAGTTTATTTTTGTATTGTTATTATTTTTAAATATATATATTTTTTATTGATTTCAGAGAGGAAGGTAGAGGGAGAGAGAGATAGAAACAGAAATGAGAGAGAATCATTGATTGGCTGCCTCCTGCATGCCCCCTACTGGGGATCGAGCCTGCCGCAGGCTGACTGAGCCAAACCGGTCTCTTGTATTGTTATTGATTAATTATTGTATTATTTTCCATATGAGCAACTGTTAACCTACTTTTGCCCCACCCTGTATAAGAAAAGTATTTAGAACAATGTCTGGCATACATTAAGTGCTCAATAAACGTTATTGCCAATGCCATTATTATCGTAATTATTTATCTACTGTTGGGTAGGCCCTGGAATGCCAGGGTCATCAGGTACAAGCCCTGGTACAGCAATGAGAGTCCTTCACTGAGCTCTGCTCCTCGATTGTCCCTATTCAGGGCCTTTGCCCTTGTTAGGACAACTTTGCCTGGAAAGTTGTCTCTCCTTGAGATGTCCTCTGGTACCTCTTAGCACCTCCCACAAAATCTAACCACAGTCACACGGGATGAAAATATCAGGTGCTTGGTAGCTCCTGATGTCCCTCACATACTCATATATCAGGTCTCTGCTCAAATGTCACCCCACCAGAGAGGCCTCAGTTTAAAAAAATAGCATAAATCTGTATCTATTTATTTGCTGAATTTCCTTCCACCCTATTAGAATGTAAACTCCGTAGAGATTGCGTTTTGTCTACCGCTGTATCCTCTGAGCCCGAGCTCTTCCTGGAATGTAGTAGATGCTCAATGAATGTTCACTGAAAGACTTATCAATCTGTGTCCTGGGATGAACCATTGAGGGTCATCAGGCCTCAGTCTCCTCACCTGTAAATTGTGGCATTTATGCACCTAATAAGCCTTTCAGCCTGCTGTGGTGTCTTGAACAAGGGAGTGATGTGATGGGGGACTGTGGGGAGCGAGTTAAAGCTACAAGATAGAAGGGGTAGGGCGAGAGAGCTTCCAGGGAAAAGAGGGGAAGGGAGGACAGTGGCCATGGCCAGCGGGGCCACCCTGACATGCAGAAATGTAAGTCACCTCTTTCTGCTTATGAGTTAGTACCCTGGTGGGTAAGGATTTGGATGCCTACTTGCACTGGGGCCTGTGCTCAGTATTATGAATTCTACAAGGAGATGCCCCTTCCTGCCCACAGGGTACTTCTGGTCTAGGCCGGGATTGCTTAACCACCTCCCCACCTTTTTATAACAGCTTTTTATTTTTTGAGATATAATCTACCCACCGTACAAGTCACTCACTTAAAAGGTGCAGTTCAGTTGTTCTTAGTATTTTTGCAGAGTTGTGCAAACACCTCAGCCAATTTTTAGAACATTTTTATCACCCCAAAAGAACCCCTATACCTGTTAGCAATAGTGCCCCACTTTCCTCTCTTCCATCCCCTGGCACCCATTAATCTGCTTTCTGTTTCTTTGGATTTGCCTATTCTGGACATTTCATATAAATGGAATCATACAATAGGTGGCCTTTTCCACCTGGCTTCGTTCACTTAGGCTATTGTTTCTGAAGCGGATCCATATGGTAACATGTATGGTTGAATGATATTCCATTGTTTGGATATCACACATTCTGTTTATCAGTTCCCCAGCTGATGGACATTCGGGTTGTTTCCATCTTCAGGCTACTATGAATAACGCTGCTATCAGCATTTATATACAATGTTTTGTTCTCTGCCTTTTTTTTAAGCTCATGCTTTTTGAGACGTAAGCATGTGCTCCCCCCGCCCCCCCCCCCCCATATGCTCCTTGAAATTACAAAGTGAATTCTGTTATGTGAAGGTACTTTTGAGTATGACGTTCCAAACTCTCCCCTCTCTCTAGTGGGCACTATGCTCTCTCCTGCCCATGCCCCGCATTTGAGAATCCCTGCCCTAGACACATGCAGGAAACGAATATGCCAGAACAAGGCAGTGCTGGTAGATGCCAAATGAGCGGTGTGTGAGGTCATCATTTTAATATGTGTGTGTGGTTCCGTTTTGAAAGGGAGCCGACTCCAGGTCCCATGCATAAGGAGTGCATTAGGCCGAGGGTGTGCGGAGGCTGGGAGAGGAGCTGACACGTGTCAGAAGAGGAGCCAGGCAGATGGCTCTGATTTATCGCTGTTCGTGCAGGGCCGCAAAGGAGCCCAAGTCAGCCGGGCACTGCCGCGAGGCTTCCATGCTGCTCAGCCCCTGGGAGGCTGGGCCTCTGCCCTCACACCTGAGCTCCTTGGGGAAGCAGGGGTGGCAGCGGCTGGGAGCCGCCTGCAGTTCCTCAAGTTCCGCAATTAGCACCATCTCTTTAAGGGCAGACCCCCTCTTAGCTCTAATCTGAAATGTCAGTTATTACACTCATTTAAGTATAGAAGCGCCTCGCTTATGCTCTCAGGAGTAAGCCAGAAATAGCTAGTCAGTGTGGGTGAGTAATCTAAAAGCACTCCCAGGATCATCCTTGCATGGCGTGATGCACTGTTTGAGTGAGGGCTGGAGTCCGGCATTTAGAGTTGGGGGAAGGGCAGGCGGAAGGTGTGGGGGGAATCTGGGTTAAGTTGCTCGGTTTCTGTACTGGGTGATCTGCTCAGCACCTGATGTTCTTTTAGTCCAGAATGTGTGACTGTGGTCAGATTTTATGGGGTGGGGATATGAAACAACACAGGACGCAGCCCTTGAGTCTGAGCTTCGGTGCCAGTGAGGGGGAGCAACACCTGCGCACAGGGAAGAGGATGCATTTGGAAGTGCTGCGTGGGAGGGGAGGTGGGGATCACTGTGGGGGGCGGGGGGGGGGGGTCAGGAAAGGTTTCCTGGCGGAGGCAGCCTGTGAAATGGTGAAGATATCAGGGATAGTAGGTTTTGCTTTTACTCGATTCTCACCCTGCCTTTGTCTTCTCAGGATGGAAGCATCTTATACAAGAAGGTAACAAACAAGTAGAAAATTGAGGCCACAAATGGAAAGAAATTGGCTAATCTAGCGGCTCTGACTGAGCACTGCATTTGGTTTTGAAGTTCTTGGCAATCCAGGACACGGAAACCAGGTTAATGACATAGCTCTCTTGATCAGAAAGGGAAAAATCTACCAGCTCTTGAGGGGAGGTACAATTCTTCCTGGCACATTTTTCTCAAATCATTTTCTCATGAAGGAGTTTACACAAAGGACACAGGGGCATAATGGACATTTGATTCATCGGCAACAAAAGCCTTTTTAAATGTGGAGGATTGAACAGCAAGGTGCAACATGTTGAAGGTAATTGGGCCAATGGCTAAACTGGCAAGACCCAGTTATGTGGCTTTTGGGGACTCTGACTTGATGCAAAATGAACTTAGAATCATTCATTAGAAGAGTAGATGGAGGAAAAATCCCCAATGGAGCCCTTCTGGTAGAAATCCAGAGGGCAAACCTTGGCCCCGATGAGATTATACCCGGATGTACATGCTCCTGCTCTGGGCTCCCACTGTACAACATGTAATTACGCTGCCTGGGTATCAGATTGGGTGCTGAGTATTATGGCGGCCAAGGGTATAAAAGGAAACACCTCTGGTTCCAGAGCCCAGAGCTGGTCTTCTCTCTATCACCAATACCCCTTAGGATACTATTCCTTGTTCTGTGTTCATTGAGGCCTTGACCACGTGCTCTTGTCCCTGAAAAATTCAGTTTGAAGTCCAGAAAGGGTAATGTCACTTAAAAAATAAATCCAAGATCAGAAAATATTACATGCTCATACGTGGCTTTGCAACTATTCATGCTATCAATAGCTGCCATTTGTTGACTATTTATTCTTGTCCAAGCACTTTACCCTCATTATATTTATGTCATCTTCACAACACCTGGAAGTATGTGCTGTTAGAAACTCCATTTTGTGGGAGAGACTGAGGCTTGTGTAGATATAGAACCACTCTCAAGCCTCCAGTCTGAGGAAGGTTTCACTGGCCTCACTTTGAACCTGGTGGACCGAGTCTTGGCTCCCCATCGAATCCGTGGCCATGGGTCTCCCTCTCCCCTCTCATGCCCCTTCTCTCTGGCCGGGGTCTTCTGTTCCAACCTTGTTCCTGCAAGTCCTTGGCCTTTTGTATGACAACACTTCCCAATCTAATCTCAAAGGCTCTTCTCCTGGGCCTCACGCTGCCATAGTCTGTCCCAGGAGTCACACCCTTTGTCACCCTTTCTGCTTGAGCCATTGCCTCTGCATCCCATCAGTCCTTCCCAAGAACCATAAAAGCAGAGTTCAGGTCTTTCTGTTTTGAAAGCCTGCTTTTCCTTCAGGACCTCCCAGCAAGTTCCTGCTACCCATCAGGAGCTACTGCACATCAGGGATTGATGACGAAGGGTCGAGCCTGGCTCACGTTTCTATTCCACTCTCTCAGCTGGCGCCCCACTCAGCCACTCTCCAGGGAAATGGCTGCTGTATGCTGTTGTCATTTCATCATATAAAAATATTTAAAAGTCCATTAAGATTTTCCTCTCATCAGTGCAGGAAGAGGAAAGCATTTTGTCAAGCTCTCTTACTTCTGAAGGGTTTGGGATGCTGGCTACCTTTGGACCAAGTGTGCATTTATTCCTATGGGAAGAGGTTGTGTATCTGGGGATACTGCCAAATTGGTCCCACTGTGTTGGGAAGGCTGGTGACCTGCTGAATAACTCTTGGGTTTTATGCTGAAATTCCTGCCTTTGTCCCTGCTCAGTCTCTCTTTGCTCCCATATAACCTGGGAATGGGATGAGATGATCTGGGTGGCCTCCGACACATGCTTTCAGAGGCCGTGAAGGCAGCTTATTTCAGAACACCAGGGCTCTTTTGTATTCTTAGAAGCTTTTGAAGGACAGTATTTTTCAGTGGGATCAACTTGATCTCTTAGGTTTGGCTCTCTCTGGCAGCACTGGCCTGGGAAGACAGAGAAGGTAGATGTCTAGAAGACACATTGTGAGGTCTCCCCTGGGCCCACACACCTGAAATTGTGCTGATACAGTCTTCATCAACATAATAGCTACCATTTATATGAGTGCTCACTAATTGCTTTACGTGTATGACCTATTTAATCTACACAGCAACCTAACATACCTTTAGCCCATTTTACAAATAAGAAAGTGACAGGACCAGGATAGGAAACCCTCTGTGCTGTGGCAGGCCCTCAAGCTGTAAGTCCTGCGAGAAAGCCCTGCCTCCTTGAGGTGCCCCTCCTTTGGCCCCTGTGGATCTCAGTGTGCTTTGGCTTGGGCCTGTGGATGGGAGAGATGTTTCCTTCTCAGGTAAGGAACCCTTGCAGCACAAAACAGCAGAGACCTGTTTGGTGGAACAGTAAGCCCAAGCTTATGCCAAAGGGCAGGGGCTGAAATGATTTTATAACATTCCTCATCCCCATCATTTGAACCTAGACCTAGTGCTTCACAGCCAAGTGCAGGAAATGTCAAGGTTTTGGTCACGTCCATCTTTCTCTCCTGGTGTCCTCTCGAGACAACCTTAGCCCTCCTTGATTTTCTTCTTGGAAAGTCTCAGCATTTGTTTCTGCAATATCCAATCTAGGGATGATTCTCCAGTCTCCTGTGGTAGCACCTCCTCTTTCTACTTCAGGTGTCAGGGGCCTCTGGTCTCTTGCTACCCACCTTCCCCAGCTCAGGCTCAGTGAGCCACACAGTCAGGAAAGACCCAAGATCATGTAGTTTGATCTACTCATTTTATCGGTGAGGAGAAAGGCCAGCATAGGGTCTCTTTCCTGGTGCAAAGGAAAGTCACACAACCTTGTTGAAAGAATCCCAAACTGCAGTGAACAGATTGGGATCTCTGCGTATTGTTTGTTTTGATGAATGCTTTGCTGCCTGCTTGGGGTTTCTCCATTTACATCTGAAATCCTCTTACTTAATCAACTACATTCTCCACCTATACTCCCATCTTGCTTATGTTTTAGGCTATTTCTGATTTTCAATATCAAGTCATAGAGTCTCAGAACTAGAAGGACACGTGGTCATGAAGTGTGATCTCCTAAGAGCAAATGCTTTAGATGATTTACATCATTCTCAAGAAATGCTTCTGGGCACCCACTATTGGGCTGAGGTCAGTGCTTCATTGACAACACCCCAAGAGTTCTTGTTATTGGTGAATATTTGGAGAAACCAAGAGTCCTTTCACACCACGAATAGTCATCTTTAATTTATCTGGTTTTTTAAATACTGATTTTTCATATTTTGAATTTTTTTTTTTAAATATACCTTATTGATTTTTGCAGAGAGGAAGGGAGAGGGATAGAGAGCCAGAAACATCGATGAGAGAGAAACATCGATCAGCTGCCTCCTGCACACTCCCCACTGGGTATGTGCCCGCAACCAAGGCACATGCCCCCGACTGGACTCGAACCTGGGACCCTTCAGTCCGCAGGCCGATGCTCTATCCACTGAGCCAAATGGTTACGGCTTATTTTGAATTTTTTTTTGGCAAAGTCCACTTGTATGAAAAGAGGTCAAATATCTTGGCTGAAATAGGTAACACTATTGACCCACTTATGCTATGATTGTGTAATACAAAGCGGGTGAAATTCTAATCGACTTGAGGAAATTCAAGCTCATGTTTTACTAAGAGGCTATACATGAAGGCAAAAGGTTTTAGTTCAAAGAAAGAAATGATTATGGTTGACAATAAAAGCCCAAACAGGACCTATTTAAGGAATACTCAAATAATTAAATAATTTGTTTGCTAACTGGTTTCTGTGGCAACATAGGTTCAGTCTTCAGGCATGACTGTGTGTGTACATGTGCATGACAGTTAATATTTGCAGCTCAAATGTGTGTAGTGTGGTGGTCATGGCCAGGGAAATTCAGATCTTAGGTGAGTAAGAGGTGGGTGACAGCAGATTTCTAGTCTCCAAATTTCTGTTTATCCATTTCTTGTTTACTGTAAATGTTGAGAAAAATACAGCCATTCATTTAGTAAACTCACCTGGAAATAAATTTAAATTATTACTTTCATGCCTGAGGCTAGAGGTAGGAGTTACTATTATCTTTGGAGTGGAAAGAAATTGCCGTCTGTTCTGTTGGAGATGAATTAGACTATGTTAAAAAAATAAACATTAAAATAATATATCAGAAATATTTATAATTCCTCCATTTATTCTTTGTGCTATTGCTCTTATATCTTGCAAAATGCTTTGACTTGAATGCCTTAGGAACAGAGCGACCTTTGGCATCTCTTGAAGCAAATGTACTGGAGAACCTAGACCCTGCTTGAGCTACAAGCCTTCCTCCCTATGGCCTTGGCCTAGGGCTGGTCTAGGTGCCGGACCCTCAGAACCCACCTATCAACATAGACCTTGTTCTCTGTAAATCTTTAAGCCCAGATGAAAGAAATGTCTTACCTTTAATATGTTCTTAAACTATGTATAACTTTAAGAGAAATTTAGCCATGTGCTTCTAATTAATGTTTACTTAATTCTTCATTTTTTTCTTCCTTTTTTAAAGAAGTCACATGATGAGTAAGCCTGGAAATTAAGCTTTCTGAGGAAGTTTTATTGACAATAAAAACAGTGTTTAATAAAAGGTGCAACTAATGCCAAGCCCTATTGAATAGCCAGGTTGGGTTCTGAGGTGTGACTTGTGGATGGAATTCCAAGGAGATACTTCATTTGAACTCCTGGTGCATCAAAGCTACGGGGTAACCAGCTCCAAAGTGGCCTCATTCTCAAACTCTACTCCTTCCCTACAGAGCCACTGTGCTGTGTAACAGTACCTTTAGTGGTTTGCTTCCAAGAGTCTTCATTCAATACCAAGTATTTCTCTGCACACTGTAGTCATTCCATTCTATGTTTTTCTTTTTTTCCTTATTCCTCCCCTTCTCCCTTCCATTTGGGGAAAATGTCTTATGAAAAGAGGTCAAGTATCTTGGCTGAAGTTTTGATGGTGCTGGAAATAGAATTCTGGACCATTGACCCCCCGACACCCCAGGTCCAAAGATGAGACCACCCATGAGTATCCTGGCTGTCCCCAGAGCTGCTTCCCAGAACTGTGTGTGCTCTTGGCAGATTTTGCTTTTTAGAACATAGAGCGTTACTGCACGGAAGGGGATTTCCCCTTTTTTCCTGCCCACCCCCCTCTCCCACTTCCAGCCAGAAGAGTTAGTCTTGACCAAGTTTAGGAAAATGGAATTACATTGGGTAAATGTGGGTAGCTGAAAAAACTAAGGATATTATTGCAATGAACTTGCAAGTCCAGAAGTTGGTTCCATCTTGACCCGCCCCCTCCCTGCCTCCAGGCAGCAGCTAGGAAACTTAGGTACTGGAGATGGGAGAGATTCTTTCAGGACTCTGGCACACAAAGCAGTTCTCTTGTGTTGCTGCCAGGTACCCAAGTTTACCTTTGTTAATGGGGATTTACAATGTTGAACTGTGGTGGATGGAAGTGTGTAGGTCTGTGGACTTCATAGTCAGTTAAGTTTCCTACTTATCTGAAAACTGCAGGCCAATATAATCAACTGGGGAAAGAAAAGGGGAAGTTGGTTTTTGATATGAAGGACTCACCCCAATGTCCTATTAACTTTTTGGTTCAGGGTGCTATGTAGATCTCTGTGGGTTCTGAAGGAAGAATTGAGTTGAGAGGCCAATGAGCACTTTCTCACTTAGAGAGAAAGCCCTGTGGCCACTAGCAGGTTGGTTCTACTTTCTTTTTTTTTCCTCCAGCCTGCAGACCTTCTATTTTACTTTGAATGTGATCAGAGAAATTTCTAGAGAATTAATGGAGATACAGAGAAAGGCAGAGAAGAGGTAGTAAAAAAAGTTTGATAAACAAATCACAGGAGGACAAAAAAGAGCCTTAGGTATAATTGCTGAACTCTCAACAATAAATCTTAATGGTGGAATTTCAGACCCTCGAATGAGCTAATGATGGGGGGTGGGGAGGAGGGTGGTTTTTGCTTAGGGCTAGTAGCATTGCCTGAGCCTCTTGAATCATATATATTTCTTAGGTGCCTCTTCCACTTACATTTAAGTTTCTAATGATGGGACAAAAGAAAAGTCTGGCTTCCTGTGAGTAAATTTGGGAAAATGGCATGGCTCTGGCACACATTGGTCTTTGTGTTTGCCTCCCATAGAGCTCCACGTTTTACTTTGAAAGGCTCTGCAAAATTAAGATGGAGACAACAGTTTTCTCATATTCTCCTTCTGGAAGGAGGGTAAAGAGGAGTTAACCCAACCTCCTACCTCAGCATGATGCTCTTTGTGATTTTTTTTTTTAAAGGAACAAGAAAGTAAAAAGTATGCACATCAATATCACTTTTAATCAACCCCTAACGGGCATTTTTGAGTACTTTCAGAATGTGGGAGACTGTTGATGTCAGAAATACGTATGGTCTCAGCATCCTTGTTCTGCTTATCTGAAAGTCTTGATCTTCCGCCGCCTCTCATTCTGAGGGCATTTAAGTAGAACAAAAGTATGTAATCAAGTTTATATCACAGAGAGTGTTTATATAGGAAGACTCTGGCATAGCCTTTGTAATACTGAAGCTTTTATGTACAGAAGAATTTTATAATCCAGCACACACACACTCATAGTATGCATACTTTTTTACTCTAATCATTGCTCTTGGGTTCTTGTAAGGATCAAAGAAATAGCCTGACAAAGAATGTGCCTTCACTCTCAGCAGAACTTCTGTTGACTTGATGTCCATCTGGCATCCACTGGGAAGGATCCATGAGTTATATTCCTTACTGGATGGTTTTACTGGAGAAAAACAGGGTTTTATTTTAGGAGTTAAGGACATCTCTGGTCCGTCCCATGAAGGTGTTTGTCTCTCAGAGCAGGGTGAACTAGAAACACCAAGGAATAATAGAACACATTGTGGGAAGAGTGCATTTATGTGAAAATACCCCAAAGGGCAAAATTTAGCTCTTTGTGATTTTTTTTAGAGGAGGGTTCAGTGCCGGGTCAGAGGCCAAAACACTGACCAGGTCTTGTGGATGGTCACCCAAACCCAGATGTCGGAACCATGGAGAAGCAATTCTGCAATGGCCAAGCTTTTCACACTTTTTCCATCCAAATGTTTTCTGGTCAGTAGACAGGACCTCTGAGGAAATTTGACAATTTTGTTAATGGGAAAAAGTCAAAATAATAAAGAGAATCGAAAAGCAGGTCCATTGCTAGGTGTGTATTGTGGGAGCACTTTTCCCCCTTGGTTCTGTCCTGGCCTGGCTCCAATTATCCACAGAGACATCTGATTAACTCCACATGACATGGTCTAGGTGTTAGTCCCAGGAGGACGGGTCTGGGAAGGAACAGTTCAGAACCATATCGCATTCGATTCTTTGGGTCCCTTTCCTGGCACTTTCTAATGAGGTTGAGAAACAAAAGACATTTTGTGTTTCCTTCCAGAAAAGCTTAAGTAACAGGTAGTTGGCTAGAGGGATAGGAGGATAGGAGAGAGTCAGAAGGGGACAGTTGGGACTGGGAGAAAATACTAGGTAGATTTGTTCCTTCTTACCCAGATCCCCACTGGGCAGGGCCAAAGAAATGGGCAAGAGAATGGATGTTGAACAATTATGCTGTCTTCCCTCTCTGTTTATCCGAATCCTCTGTGCCCTTCACATAGCAGATGAAGGAAAACCCACCTCTATCTCTAGCGATTTGTCCCTTTTAGGAATATGAACAGCAAATATGGCCTTTACCACACAGTTTAACACAAATTTCCCCTCTTTTTATTACTCCTCTTTCTTATATCCAAATGTGGTAAGGCCCCTTAGCAGTAGGTTCCTGGATGGCCTGGAGCTGATTGGACATCTTTCTGTGTTCACTTTGCCTGGATAGGACTTAGCCACAGATACGTATTGATCATCTGATTGCTCTGCTGTTGACGTGTCCATCTCATGCAACCCTGGTTTCAGTGTTTGGCAGATTCTGGGCCATCTTGGCAGCAGAGCTGGAGGGCAAGATTTAAGTGATTTGTTCCCATTTATGGGTGAACTGAGCAATCAATCCAAATTTAAAACTCTCTAATCAGATTAGCTCATTTTTAATCATCTGGAGTCTGGCTGGGTTTGTTCTGTGTGGGAGCCAGCGAGGCCCGAGTGTTGCACTGACTTCCTTTGTACACTCTTGACGAAGGTCTTTTCATCCTCCTCGCCCACCTCGCACCTGAAGAACTGTGCGTCAAACTGCATTTCAAGGAGACTTTTTCTCCTTCCTCCTCACGGGTGCTTTTTAGTTGCCATTTTCTCTTCCACTCCTTTTGTGAGGTTTTATGGCTTCACAGTCAGGCTGCCTCCCCTTGGCAGGACTGGGAGGAGTATGTGCTTATATGTGTATGTCTTCATTTGTGTGTGTATCCATGTACTTATATGCGTGTATATATGTATATACATATGTGTACATATGTACTCCTGTGTGGGTGTCTGTGTGCATGTCCGAGTGTTGTACGTGCACACACATTCATGCACAATTGCTGGTGAGTAACCGCTGAGTGACATGGCATCTGAGTAGGATCTCAGGCCCCAACAAAAATATAACTTTTTTTTTCATCTAGAGACTAGTTTATTTCTCACTGACATTAAGTTAGCTTAGCCTGTGATACACAATTGTGGCGGGATTCTGTCTCCCAAGTTTGTAAGTTATTTTCTCTTTTATGGGCTGTAGCCAGTTTGCTTTTAGGATGAAATCTGTACTTTGTGCTCATGCATTCTGGTGTGCTTTGCTATGTGGGGTCATCCCTGGGGGCTGGGATCAATCCGATATAGATTCCCCTGTGGATGTTTAGCCTTTGCTCAAAGTGTACTTGTCTCCAGATCCTCACATTCCAGCACCTGGGATAAAGCTGGAGCGGGGGGAGGGACAGATAGAGCAGGGACAGTCCCCATCTCCATGGTTCCTTGTCATGGCCAGGCGGCAGCAGGCACACGCACACCAGGCTCAGTCACTCAGTCACGCACATCCACGTTCCTGGATGCCCAGGTGAACATTCACGCATGACCACCTCAGAGGATTTGCAATTCCCCAAGAGGTAGGGTTCTGAAATGCTCTCCTTCCCTTGTGCCCACGGCGCTCCTGTCCTCTCTCCTAGGTGGTTCTGGCACAGGGGATGCCAGGCTTTGGCTTCGGATGGCTTCTCAGGGCTGTTGTCCTGGTGGCGGACGATGTTCTGCTGTCCTCCCCCTCCCCGCCCCCCCTCCCGAGGAATTGTGTCTCCTCCCTGGGGTCAAGCGCTGTGCGGTCAGGCGCGAGCTGGAATGACCATCCAGATGCATCGGGAAGGTGGAAATCCTGCTTCCTCTGTCTGGAAAACACAGCACTGGCTGCGGCTTTTTTATTTTAGGAACACGATGTCGCTCTTCTGTTTCCAAAGCCTGAGTATCACTCAAGTGTCTCACCTTCGCAGAGATTGTACTGCCTGAGTGATACTCCCATTTTGTAGATCGCAGCATTTGGGATATGTTCTGAGATGTCACATGTATGGCGTTCCTTCTGTGGTGCTGCTGGGGCTTCCACAGTGGGCGTTCCTGGTTTCCCAGCTGAAGATTGCTTTAGCTTCATACCTTCACAGGAGGACCGGGCTGGCACAGCCATGGTCCCGCCCCCAAGCCCACAAAAACACCCTGTGATTTAGGCAGGCTGTAGTTATGGGTATCTTTACTGCATAGGTGGATGATGAAACTGAGACAGCAAGAAGCTCAGGGGCCGAGATGCCAGCTTTCCAACCGCACCCTCTCTCTTGACCTGAAGGTCAGCAGGACTGGCCCCATCTGCAGAAAATTATTTCTTCCTTCCTAAAAATCCAGGCTGCTTCTTGCCGGGTGGAGACAATGAAATCCTTCACCAAGGGTGAAAAAGACCAACCAAATCAAAACAAACAAGAGCTTTTTTTTTTACACTTTTCTTAGGAAGTCATTAAGGAATTATTGAGCTGATTAATGTGGGTGGAAAATGTTTAAGTTTGGTCATTGTTCAGGCTGGCTGGGTTGCGTGCATTAGGGGTGGACGCTTAGAAAGCTCTGTGCTGTTCTCTTCAGGGGTCCTCTTAGCTCTGCAGTGCTCCGGGACTGGATCAGCTGACCCCCCGATTCAGCGAAGAGGAGGGCGCAGTGTTTGGGCAGCTTGCTGGCGGGTAGGGAGCAGGGTGTGGGAGGTGGGTCATTTCAGACTTCCCCAGGCTGACGTTCTTTTTCTGCTCGGTGTTGGCAAAGTTGGAGGTGACCTCGGGGATCTGGAAGCTGAAGGGAATTCGCAGGGAAGGAGTCGGGAAGAAGGCGAAGTGAAAAGGCACCAGCGGACTCTGATCATATGGGGCTTGCATTACGCGGATCCTTTTTCCGGCAGATGCTGCTAGCAGTGGGCTGGGAAGAGCTTCTCAGACAACTAATGAGAGGTTCCTTCTTCCTGGTGCTGCCACCTCCCTCCCCAGAGAGATGGGGAACCTGGTGGCCCCAGGTTGACCTCTCCCCGCAGTGGCTGGCTCCTCTGAGCCACGGGCACAGGCACATGTGCTCCAGGGCCCAGGTTCTTCCTCCCCCTGAGAGCTGCCCTTTGTGACATGCACTGAATCCTGGCCCTCTTCCCCTTCCTCCGCCTTTGTCTTTTCTCAGAACTTTTGTTCCGGTTTCACTCTTGCCTAAGACACAAGGGAAGTGGAGTGGCTCTATTGGGGTGAATCTGTGTGTGTTGTGGGGAGCTGCCCAGGACCAGGGGCAGGCAGGCTGTGCCCCTTCCTCTCCTGATGCCCCCCGTCCATTTCTGCCCCCAGAAACCTTTCCCTGGGGTCCCAAATCTTGCACAGGCTCCTCGGGCAGAGAGGAGGAGCGTGGAGCTAGACCTTATATGTAACTCCAACTTCCTGGCTGGCATCTAAGTTGTTGCCATGAGGACCAAACCACAGGCCCCTGCCCTCTGAAAGCACATGGTAGATGGGTGGAGGGATTGGAAGGGAAGGGCAACCTCTCCTCATATGATTTCATTCTCCCAGTGGCTCTTGGAAATGTAATTGTCCCCATTAGACAGAAGGAGAAACTGAGGCCTAGAGAGATTGAGTGGTTTGTTCAAGGTGGGACAGGTAGTTTGGGTAGTAGAGTCAGAATTAGCACCCAAACATACTGGTGCCTAATTTAGTGCTTTTCATAAAGCTGGAGAGAAAGGAAAAAGCAAGGGGAGCCAGAGTAACTGAAGGAGAAAGGGAAACAGAGTTATGGGAAAGAGAAAAGGGACGTAGTAGAACTTGGAGAGTTTTAGGAACTGGTGAAAGATATTCTCCTCTGCCTCCAAGGGTCACAGTGAGAAGGAAATGCAGTAGATACATCTACCAATCAATGCACATTTTGTTAACTTGTCCTATTATTTCTCCATCAGTTTCACTAGACACTTAAAAAAAAAAGCTTGTTGATCACCTTCTGGGCACCCTGCCTGAGCTTGGGCTCTGTGGGACACTTGAGACCGAGGAGAGACAGGCTCTTCCCTCAGTGAGCCTGCAGCCTATGCGGACCAGCATGCTGGGAAAGGGTTAAGTCTGTAGCAGAAGGTTATTGACTAGAGAAACGTGAGATGAGCATCTGCCACTTGCTGCTTGCTCGTGCTCGGCACCATTTGGAATCAAGTCGTGGGTTCTGAGGAACAGACTCTGAGTGGGGAAGGCGGTCAGGGAAGAGGAGCGTGAGCTGCAGAAGGTGGTCCTCCATCCTTAGTGTGGGAAGGAGCAGAGAAGTGAAAAGTGGGCCGTGCTGGGCCGTGGCCTGAGACTGTCCTTGTTGAGTGCCCTGTGTGCAAGGAATGTGTCGAATCAAGCTCACATGAATGGAGTGGCGCTGGCAGGAGGCCGGGTGGGGTTTCCGGGCTGGGATAACCTAGGAAGGCTTTCTGGAAGAGGGGAGCATTGTCGTTCCCGAGGAGGAAAGAGCTCTGCCCAGTAGTCTCCCCCTGGCTCTTGTCCCTTTCCATTTGGGTTTCCTTGGACACTGGTTGCATAGACCCTGTGAGGGGATTTCTGAGCAGGAACCCCTCAGGGTGGCTTTCAAGACCATGACTCCAAGATCTACGTTGGCTCCTACCATCCACAACCCTCTGCTTCTGCCCTTTCATGCATGAGCCAGCCAGAGAGGCCTTGTCATGGCCACCAGCAGTGCCCCCTGGAGATGTGTGCCCAGGCTGCAGGAGGGTGGGCAATGACACCTGGATCAGGCTTGTTCCTGGCCAGCTCTGTGCGTGAAGATGATGATGTAGGTAGCAACAGTCACCACTCATTGGGCCTGATCTTGTGCTAAACATGTGACAGGCCTTGGCCTCTGGGACCATCTGCCCTCCCCTGCCTCCTGACTGATGAATTAAGCCAGGACATCCAGTCACCCTGACTCTGCCTCCCTTCCGACGCGGCCTGCCCAGGCTGGGGACCCTCGGAGCCAATGGACCCTTTCCATGTGCCTGTGAGCTCTAGCCCTGCTCCTCTGTTCCCGAGGCTGTCCCTACGTCCTGCGTATCTTGCTGACACAGGCATAGCAACACGGCCCTAGCAGGGTGTGGTGAAGGAAGTTGTTTTTTATTAATGGTAAACAGGATAGTCAAACAACAATAACAGCGTGGCCACTTCTCAGTTATTTACAAGTGGATCCATCTGCATTCTGGATGATCCACAGCTTTCTCCTCCCCAGGTGGGCTGGGTTACCCAGGGGGGTTAGCAGCAAGAAAGGAGCTAAGACTTATTGAGACTGTACTGTGTGCCAGGCATAAGGATGACAGGTACTTGACTCGTATTCGTTCGTGTCATTGTCCCCCAAACCTCATCTGCACATGTTTCCGTCCTGTTTGCTCCTGAGGAACTAAGCCTCATGGGTTTTAAGTAAGTTTGCCTGGTCACATGGTTAAAAAGTCCTGGCCAAGCTCCTAACAGGTCTGTCTCCCTCCAGGGGTTGCTGTCTTCCTATCCTGTATGTGTCCATATGGGCATGTGTGTACACATGCGTGTGTGTAAGGGCAGACATGTGGAAAGGCGGCCTCCATGGGGACCACCCACCCTCTCCTTCACACAGTGCACGTGGCTCCTGAAGTTCCCTCACCAGCACATTTCTTCAGACTGCTGGGAGTTTCACCGGCATTTTAAATGGAAATGGTCCCAAACATTTCCATGTCGTTGTTGTTTTCCACTTATTTTCATACCTGCCTGGACTATGGAAAGGGGGTGCTGAAATTTTAACCGATTAGGAAATTGGAGGTCAAAGAAGGAAATAGGCCGAAACCGGTTTGGCTCAGTGGATAGAGCGTCGGCCTGCGGACTGAAGGGTTCCGGGTTCGATTCCAGTCAAGGGCGTGTACCTTGGTTGTGGGCATATCCCCAGTAGGAGATGTGCAGGAGGCAGCTGATTGATGTTTCTCTCTCATCGATGTTTCTAGCTCTCTATCTCTCTCCCTTCCTCTCTGTAAAAAATCAGTAAAATATATTTAAAAAAAAAAAAGAAGGAAATAGATCCAGAATCTGACCCCTTCTCTGCATTTGCACCACCCCTGCCTCAACCTCCCCAGTCCCGTCGCCTGCCAGGTTATTGCAGCGGCCTCCTGATTGGTCTCTCTGCTTCCATCCTCGCCGTGCTCCCGCTGTCCCAGCCAGCATGATCATCAGATGATGTTATTCTTTTACTTGGAATCCCATGATGGTTCTTCATCATGGGTGAAAACCAAAATCCTTATAGCAGCCTGCAAGGCTCTGCATGGTCTGCACCCAATCCCCACCTCTCTGATTTCATTTTGTATTTTTCTCTCCCAACTCATTCTGCTGGTCTTCCTGCTGCTCCTGGAACAGACTAGGCACTTTCTTGACTTTCCACTGGCCATTCTCGATGCCTGGCGTCTGATATCTGAGCCTCTCCCTTTAAGTTTTTGCTCCAGTGACTCCACAATGAGGCATATCTTGAATATCACTTCCACCACTCTGATCCTTCTTACCCTGATCTATTTATTCTTTTGTCCAGAGTACTTACCACATTCTAAACTATCATATAATTTACTTTATTTACAGCTAGCATGTAGGCTCTATAAGGACAGTGATTTTCCCCCTTCTTCTGTTCCCTATACATCCCAAGTACCTAGAACAGTGCCTGACACATAGTAGGCAATTCAATAAATATTTGATGAATGAATGAAATCACATATCAGGTCAGTGAGAGACACATGACTAGAACCTGGTGTTTTACTCCCAAGATAAGAATCCCCTCCCTCCCCCAAGTGTTTTATGTTAGAAGAAAGCAATTTTATTTTTGGAGATAACTCAAAATTTAATATGAGAATAGAAAGCGGAAGATGAGTACAACATGTATTGTGCATGAAATATGTGCCAGGTACTATGCATCTATTATCTCATGCCGTCTGCATCTTTCCCAGGAGGAAAGTGAGACTTAAAGAAGATAAATGATGTGCCCATGGCCCCAGCTACTCAGATCGAGCTGGGTTTAACCTCAGGTCTGTGTGGCCGCAAAGCCTCTTTCCTATACGTCCTCGGAGGAAACAGCACTGATGACCTCGCTGTTTGCCTCTCACGTTCCAGCCAGCTGTGTGGAGAACCAGACTTGCTGTTGAGCTCACCTCATCTGAGTTCTGTTCCCTTCCCCAAATATGTGGCTGGCCCTGCCTCCTTTCCTGTGAGGTCTTGGGTGGCATGACCACATCCATAAGAGCACTCATTAGTCACGTTCTGGTGCTGCGCATGTTCCAGCCAAAGTAAGCCAGGTTACAAAAAAGCAACTGCCGGGTTTCGTTGCTCATGAAAGGGCACCTCTGTGGCCCTCTCCAGTCAAGCTTAGTTGTTCGTTCCCTGAAGGGAGCCTGCAGGGGACATGATGATCAAAACCAACTTGCTATTCTCAGCCTCCTGCAGGCTCCTCCCCAATGCATCCTTTGAGCTGTTGAGAACAAACATGAAATTGGTCTGAAAATCTCCCTGAGTGAGCATATACCCATACATTTTAGAAGGACTCACTGTCCAGATCATATTGGGGGCCAAGGAAGAGTCATTCTTTTCACTCAAGGAGTTTCTGTTCTACTCATGGAGAGTAGATACACTATATAAAATTATTAATATTACAAATCTGCAAAGCAGGAACAAAAGTATAACCCATGAGCTATGTGCTATGGTTGTTTCCTGAACTAGTATTTTGGAAATGAAAAGACTATATACATATGAATAAGGTGTTTTTTAAACTTCAGAGAGAGAAGTGTGGACAATAGGGCAAACTGATGGTCTGTCCTCATGTAGGGCGAGGGGCAACACTTGACTACAGGTTTTGTGACAGGAGTAGCATCATCTTTGAATATGAAGGACCAGGATAAATCAAGCTAGGCCCTGGGTCATGGTGGCTCACATCATTGGCAGTAGATAACTGTTTTGCCCTTATTGGTCAGGAAAAACCTTCCTGTTGGCTACAAAGAGGGGAATAATTAGGAACATTGAGTACACCTTTCAGAACATTCAGTTCCAATGAAGTGAAGGCTTTGGAAGTTTCCATGGAGACAGGAAGGCTTCACTTAGGCTTTGTGTGGTAATTTAAGGGCATTTCTCATCCCTGCCTGCTCTCAGGTACCAAGGGACCCAGGCTGCTTCATTTCCCTCAACCTCGGTCCTCATGGGCGGTGGGGAAAGTCAGCAGGGTTATAACAGAGCCCAGTAGGACTGATCTAGCTCCTCTTGCAGCTCTTGGATTTCATGTACCTCTGGAGCGTTACAGTTAGACTTCTGTCTTCCAACATATTAATTAGACAATGGATGCAGCACCTGATATAGGACCGAATGGAGCTTCTGAGAAGAGACCCCGCCCCCTCCTTAAGGGTTTGTTCCAACCTCCCCACCCAGCCCCTTCTAGAAGACATTCTTACTTGACTGCCAGGCCCACTGTACTCCTTATTTCCTGAACCATTCTTTGGCATTTTCCTGGAGGTCAGGGATCAGACGTCATCATTTGAACCCCCTACACGCTTTGGCACTTGTTCTCACACATGCTCAGTTGGTTTGAGAGGAATGGAAACGGCTACTGCCCGCTGAGGAGAAGTAATGACCAGGAACTTGCAGATTAAAGGACCAAGGATGATTTTTCTCAGGACGTCCTAATATACTGACCAAGCCTAGAATCTCAGCCACATAATCTTGCTGCCGTTTTTTCAGGAGGCTTGATTCTTAACTCCAGCACCAAGCTCAGTATTTTCCAGTAGGTGGTCCATTTGCAAATGTATTTGCTTATATTCCAGACCTGCCTGTGAGAACTATTAATTCAGATGATCTAATCAAAACCACACATGAGGCTTTAATGATGCGACTCTGCCTGCTGCTCTCCCCCACGGCGCTCAGATTCTGTTTAAAGAAGCCCGACTGTTTTTCCAGGGCCTTGGAGACAATGGCTGGAGGCCAGCCTCCCTGGCTGGACAGCCCCCTGGCCATTTTTCATAGATGATATTAGTTCTTTTAGGGACCAGAACTCTCCAAGCAAACCCCTCCCAAGAGCCCAGAATGCCAACCTTTCTTCTGGTTGAGGATCTCATGTATGTGAAAGATCCCAGCTTTAATATAAACATTTCTGTTTTATTAGACAGAACTCAGGGGCCCTGAGGAGCAGCATGGACCAATGAGAAGAAGACAAGATCTCGACATTGGCAGGGGCATCGGGCTTCTGGGTGCTGCATATTTACCTGATCTGGGCATGGTCACACAGGTGCCATCACTTTGTGCACTTTTCTGTAAATATATCTCACTGCCATCCAAAGTTAAGCAGAAGAGAAAATAAGCAAGAGAATAATAAATGCAAATTCAGGGTAGCGACTCGTCAGGGGCAGAGGAAGGCGCAAGGATGGCATCGGAGAGAGGAGCACTGGCAGCTTCAAGGCTCCACTCTACTATTTAGGTCAGATATTAGGTTCATTAGAATTCTTCTTATGTTTCGTAATTACATAACTTGCATGTTTTATATGTATCAAACATGGAATAATAAGCTGCATGAGGGTATAGAAAAAAGATCCTGCAGAGTGGTCAAATAGACCAGGGTTTGAATCTTGTCTGCCACTTACTGCCTGTATGGGTCTTGGATGAATAACATAAGCTCCCCAAAACCTCAGTTTGCTCATCTGCAAAATGGGGGTTGTAATCCACAATGAATAATTCAGTTGACATTTAGGGTATTATTAAAAGCAAAGCATAGTGTGTTATGAAGAGGTGTGGCCAAACCTATTTGAAGAGAAATGAGGTAGGAGTGGGGTTGTCAGGAAAAGCCTTGAGAAGGTAGTGTTTGAGCTGTGTGTGGGCAGAAGGCTAGTTTTTAGTATGCAAAGCCGGTACCTGGATTCATGTCCCTTCATGCTCTCATTCTAGGTCCTGGGGGGAATGTGAGAGAAGTGTTCCAGAGAGGCATGGGATTTCGTAGCCCTGGAGTACTTCAGAGCACATTATGTAATCCACCCGCTTCTACCTACAGCCTTGCTAGATTTTACCAATGAAAGAACTGAAGGCCAAGAGATAATGGACTTGCTCAGGCCCCTCAGCTGAAGAGCAACAGCACTGGGACTAGAAAACAGAGCCATATTTGCTCCAATTATGATAAGGCACCCTTCTAGAACTTTACATACTTGATAGTCATTCAGCCTCCACTAACAACCCTATGCCATAGTACTATTGTTATTTCTTGTTTACAGATAAGGAAATTTATGCCCAGTGTGGTTAAGTAATCCCCTCAAGGTCATACAACTTGGAGTAGAGTCAGGATTTAAACTCAGTCTGACTGCAGAGCCCCCCCATGCCTAATTACAACCCTGCACTTCCTCCTCCTAGAACCTTGACGTGCAGTGTTTCTGCTGAACTGTGACATTTTCCCCACCCTCATGGAGCTATGGTCTTTTTGGAGAGAAAAGATAGTAACAAAACACAATACAATACAGATGAGAAAACCCAGCTGAGTGGAGGGTCAGCTTTGGGAGCTAGTCAGTCATCTCTTGGGTTTCATTTTCTTCACTGTCCACATTGAGGAAGAGTGAGGGTGGATAATATAATGTTCTCCGAAGTCCATCAGATGGTAGGTGGAGTTCCCACCAGTTGCCAATGACTCTGTCACCAGGGAGAGGAGTTCAGACTTTGTCCTGAGGCAATGGGGAGCTAGTGTGAGGTTTGGGGCACTGGGACATGAAGAAGGAAGTATTGCTGTAGGAAGGGAGGGACCTGAGAGGCTTTTATATCCCAATTACATTTCTCTGGAGACTGACCTCCCAAGAGGACATTCCTGGCTATTTAGGTCCATGGAATTTGTGCTCCAGGAGTCCTTGGTAGGGGACTCATTGCCATCGGTCGCATTCTTGTCTCTTTTCAGATGAGGAAGGTTGAGTCATAGTTTGAACTTCTAGCAAGTTCTCACTCCTGACTGGAATCCCCTCTTGGAAATGATACCTTCACTTACACTCAACATCCTCCTACCCCTACCCCCATTTATTCCCAACATTTCTGCCCATCCCCTACAGAGAGACCCCCCCTACAGAGAGACCAAGGGATCCTGGATGGGTTGGGATTTCATAATTGGTATTACTGGATGTTCTTCTAAGTCAGTGCATTATCTCAAGTTAACCTTTACTTCAGTATTATGGGGAAATTCCTATAGAAATGTTCTTTGTATCAGTCTCAAAAAAATGTTTTTCTTCTTCTTCTAGAGACCCTCCCTTAATTTGCATAACAGTGAGAAAACAATACTACCACCTAGTGGGAGTCCAGAGTGTGACCTTCAGAGCTCCTCCTCCTGACCCCAGTATATTATTTCTGTGATTAATATTAAAATGAATGAGCAGTTGTGAGTGCAGTGTTCTTCTCACTCAATAGCTCCAGCTGTGTATTTTCAGGCCCCCTTTCCATTCTGTTAAAACTTGCAGTTGCAAGTCTCAGTGGGGCTGTTTTGTGTACTCCACAGAATCTTTGAAACAAGTGCAGGGAGCTTAACTTACTTTCCCTTGACTAATGCTTAACAGCACTCTGATGAGGTAGGTACCTGTATCTTAATTTACAGATGAATAAATCAGGCTTAGAAAGGTTAAGTAAACTAGGCACTTTTGGGGGCACCTAGCACATACCCAAACCATGTGGTAGCCCTCCTAGGTAGTATGTGGATTATAGCCTGTTTTCCTCTAAAAATGTACCACAGCGTTGCCAGGTCCTGGCCATCTTGCCTGGATGAGGAGGTGGGCCTGGAACTAGGATTTGGAAGGTTGCATGGAAGGAGAACATTTGGTAGATAAAGGCACAGAGCTGGCACAGGAATGGGGTGTTTGTGGGCAAGGGCAGAGTGCTGGTCCAGAGCTGGTGTCATGCTTGAAGGTCCAGGACACAGAGCCCTTGAGAGCTAGGGTGGGGCTCTAGGACAGCGGTCGCCAACTTTGGGGACCTCATGGACCACCAGTGGTCCAAGGACCACCAGTTAGCAACCGCTGCTCTAGGAAGTCACTATATGTATTCCCATGTGACATTTGTAAATTGAGAAATGATACATTTTTTGATGGAAAAATTAAAACAGTGCAGAAGTATATAAAGTAAAAAGATATCTCCCTCCAGTCCCAACCTCTTCCAAACAGGATTAATAGTTAAAAATTTGGTGTATAGGCTTCTAGAAGATTTCCCATGCCTATAAAATGAAATAGATAAATATGTTCATTCATGTATACATTAATAAATACATATATATTGAGTTAGTTTCAATAGAATTATTTTTAAACTACAATTTTATAATTTTCTTGTCATCAAAAATTCAAAAATATATTAAAGTAATCTTTTAGCTTTTAAAAGAGTATATTACCATAGAAAACATTAAACATAGAAATAGACTAGTATAATAAGTCCACTTTCCCAGTATCAATATTTGTCAATGCCTAGTGAATATTGTTTTCCTGATACCCCTCTCTATAATTTCCTCCCAACTGGACTATTTTAAAGAAAGTTCCGGATATTATACAACTCATCTGTAAATATGTTTGTATCTATCTCAAAAGAGAGGAACACTTTTAAAAACTATATAACCATAATGCCATTATCACAGAAAAAAGCATGAATTCCATTATATCATCAAATATCCATTCAGTATTAACATTTTTTCCAATTGTCATATAAATTTTTGTTAATCCTCACCTGAGGATATTTTTTCCATTGATTTTCAGAAAGAGTAGAAGGGAGGGGGAGAGACACAGAGAGAGAAACATCAATGAGACACATTGATTGGTTGCCTCCTGCAAGCGTCCCGAACCCAGGGCCAGGATTTAGCCTGCTACTGAGGTACATGCCCTTGACCGGAATTGAACCTGAGACCATTCAGTCTGTGGGCCGACGCTCTAACCACTAAGCAAACTGGTGAGGACAACTTTTTTTTTTAACAGCTAATGTGTTTGAGTCATGATTCAAATAAGGTTCATGTTATTGCATTTGGTTGATACTTTTTAAATCTCTTTTCATTTCTAGATTTTGACTCTTTCCTTTTCTTTTTTTTTTTTTTTTTGTATTTGCCATTTATTTGCTGAAGAAACTAGTCATTTGTCCTGTAAAGTTTCTCACATTCTGCCCGTGGTGTCTTTGAACATGTTCCTATGTCCCTATATTTCTTGTAAATAGGTGGTTAGTTCCAGGGACTTGAGCGGAATCAGATTTTCTTTCTTAGCAAAAAGGGAGGAATGAAGGGTAATGAAGTGACCAAGAGTAAGAGTGAGGTATGCCAGGCCGGCCTGGCTCAGTGGTTGAACATCGACCTATTAACCAGGAGATCCTGGTCAGGGCACATGTCTGGGTTGCAGGCTCGATCCCCAGTGTGGGGCATGCAGGAGGCAGCCAATCAATGATTCCCTCTTATCATTGATGTTTCTATCTCTTTCTCCCTTTCCCTTCCTCTCTCTGAAATCAATAAAACATATAAAAGAGTGGTGGCTACAGGGAAGAGGACACCTCACTGGCCTCCCCAAGCAGTCCCTTGGATTTGCAGGTGGGAGACGTAGAGGGTGGGCCCCAAACCTCCATAAGGTTGACTTCAGGGATGCTTAGTTTCTGGGAGGTCTCATCTTATCTCACTTCCCATGGGGAACCTCTGGGACTATCTGATCCCACCATCTGGTCAGCTGGAGCTGGCCAGCAACTGGCTCTCACAGCAAGTAGAAGTCTATAGCTTTCTCCTCTCGCGGTTTTGCACTGGCTTTCTTCCCTTCTTCCCATAAGTCACGTATCTTCATTATAAAAAAAACACCCCATAAAAATGCCTTTCTTTTCTCTTCTCAGCCAGTTTATCCAGTGACACTGCAGAGCCACTGAGAACAGCTTAACTGTCTCAGCTCAGAGCTGGGAAAAGTCTGGACAGTGTTTGCAGAAACTGTCAGTGCTATTGAAATGCTTTACACATCGAATCGGAGCTCCTGCAGAAGAATCATGTAATTTAGAAATGAAGTGACTGGCTCTGAATCCTACTTCCCACCCACCCCCTGAAGCCCATCTTCAGCCACATTTTTTCCAAGACCTTTGATTAGCTTCCCTTCCCCTGACCATGGGAATACATCACATTTCTTAAAGACAATGTGGCTGCTACTTTCTATGAATCAGAGACCCGGGAACAGAGCTGCTAAAACAGGGCTTCCATGCTGACCTGACATCAAAGCAGCTGAACTTGGGAATGTAATTTGCTGTGTAGTCTTATCTCAGTGAAATGTCTGCTTCTCTTCAGGCCTCCTGAAATAGTAAAAATAGTTCCTCATCACTTTCCTGAACTCCTAGGAGCCTGGGGTACCACGGGCGGGGGCGGGCAGGGGGAGAGATTCTGATTCTTAGTTGCTACATCCATCAATCTCCTTGCTGGGGGGAACACAGAAGGTAACCTGGCCCAGGGTCCTGCCTGATCCATCCCTACACAGTGTCTTCACTTGAGAAAAAGCTATAATCGGAATCCTAGATGAGTCACACACTTTCTCAGAATCAGTAGGTGATAAGTGGAGGTGAGGTTTGAGCCTAGTGTTTGGTTATGTCTGTTTGAGTCTTATCAACATCCTTGTTATTTCTTATGATTTATTCACAGAGGTTAAGTCCATAATAAGGGGTGTCCTTCATATATGCAGTCTGTGAATTGGGAATTATTCCTCCTTAATCTTCTGTGTAAACTCTTTTGAGCTGACTAAAAAGAGGAATACCTTCTTGACTAAGTTACCAGTGCTTCACCACACTTCTTCTTTCTGTCCTTTTTCTGACTCTGGCCCAACTAGTACTCAGCTGTCCCCTTTCTGGGAATCTTTGTTGATTTTGGAGACTGTATTTACGTTCTTTTATGGAGGCAACCATAATAAAACCAACCCCCAAAAGACTTAGGTTCAAATCCTGAGTCCCTACCTGGTAGCAATGTGGTGTTTGAGTCCCTTAGATTATGATCCTCAGTTTCTTTATCTTTAAAATGGGCTGACAGTCCCTACCCCAAGACTGGGGTGGCCATTCCAGAGTGTACATCTCCAGCCCTTGGCATGTACCACATGCTTAATGAATGGGTGGCATTGTTACTGTGGAGAGGCAGAGTTGAATCCAGCCTCCAGGGAAGGGGGATGAGAGAGACCTAAGATAGAAGACCAGTGTTTTCTGGATAATGTATGCTTTTGTTTGACCCTTAGATTTGGGAAAGATGGTTGTTTTATATGAACTACTCACTTTTCTTCCTCACAACCTATAAACTGAGTTGGGATAATCAGCTCTTTGTCATATAATCTCTGGAGTGTTTTTTGTTTGTTGTTGATTGATTATGTATACATATATATTCACGTGCACACACACACACACACACACACACACGCACGCGCGCACACACACACACACGGCAAACCTCTACCCTCAGGTTGGCATTTGCTTTCTGTCAAGTCATCAGTCATGGTTTCCTCATGTTCGAATCCAGAAAGCAAACTGGGTCGGAAACAGCTCATGAGAAACATCTCCTCCGTTGACCTACTCAGGTAGTTCCTCTTTATTATTCTATTATTTTTGTCCCAGTGAGTTTTGTTCTTCCAATGTCAAGATAATCCATTTATTTTCTTGCGCCTTCCCAATCCAAATTGGATTACACGTATAAACAGCTGTGTGCTGGCTCCAGCGGCCAGCGTGCGCCCAGGCTGGTGCTGGGCAGCCTGAGTCCTGGGACAGGCTTGGGCTGTTGGTTTATTTTCAACTGAAGCTCAATGTGCCGAATTGACTTCTACCTCCTTTACACGCAGCCATCTCAGAATCCCCTTTGTTCCGGTTTGCGGAGGACAAATATTCGGGGTTTTCATTAGTTGTGGTAAGAAGGCCAGTTCTCTCCGCATCATCCTGCTAGTTTTGCTGTCCTGTGGTTGGCCTTTTTATTAAAAAAAACACCACTCAGTCTTTTAAGGCACCATGTGCATTGGTGCACACATACACCCCCACCCCCAAGGCTGCACCCTGAAATTGACCTTACTACTGGTGTTCCTTCCAGGAACAGAAAAACACGGCCGTGTGAAGTTACAAGGAAAATAGGACAAGGTCCCAGGTCAGGAGCTGTGGTTTCCTTTACTGGAGGGGCCCCTACTGGGGTTCTGCTTTTCCCTCTTTGGAAATTCTATCTGCATTTTGGTTTTTTAGTCCACATTCACCTTTGGTTGTATCAAAGTGGTGGTTTTCTTCCTGTTTAATCCCACCTCCAATGACAGAGATGGAATGAACTAGAACACAAGTTGGGCTCCACATGCCAGCTAGGAATGCATCTGTCTTTGGTCTTCCAGATGTGGGGGTGTTCCGTGTCCCACCCTGTTTGCTGTTTGCAGGTGGTGTTTCTCCTGGTGTGTTCGGTGAACCACAGCGTTAGAACCTCCCAGGAGCTGGGGAGTGCGCCGGTTGAGCCCTATTCCCGACTTCAGTCTGCATCTCTAGTGTGGGGCCCGGGAATCTGTGATAGGAAAGCCCAGAAACAGTGTTGGTCTGTAGATTAAACGCAACCACAGAAGATAATGCTGCTGCCTCCATTCGTATCTTTCTTTCCCTTTGAGGTGAGAACCTTGTCAGGATCTAACCTGCAGGAGGGTTTTGTTTCATTTCGGTCACACACATGTCCATCCACATGTACCTCTCTGCCTCCAGTATCTTTTCGTCGGTGCCAAGATAATTCTGTGCTTGTTATCAAGGAGCTTGGGGTCTAGGTGAAGAGATAAGGTATGCTCATATTAAAAGATAAGTGATGATTGAAGGCAAGGAAGGCTCAGTGCAACTAGAATGGATTTTAAAGGAAGGGAGAGGTGTTGGCCTTGTGCAGGGACCTGGGGAAGGATGGCGTAGGGTGGGAGGTAGGCAGGAAAGTAGTCCTCAGAGGGAGCATGTATAGTGGCCCACAGTGGCCACAGGAAGAGGGGAATTGGGTTGGCTCTGAAGGAGTGTGAGGGTTGGAGAGGGCTGCCTTTTGGGGAGCTTAAACAATAATCAGATTAGTTGGGATTTAAGGGAGAAAATTTGGCAATCAATGCTATAATCAGGATCATGTTGGGATTTGCAGTCAGAATACAATTTCCTAATTTGGCATCTTCTTCCCCTTTCACTAGTTCAGGGTGCCCCGAATTCTACAATTCTTATTCCATTTGGAGGGTCTGAGGAAGATAGAGGTAAAGTGTAGATAGGGCATTCCATAACTTAAAACAACTCCCCTCCCCACACTTTTATTATGAAAATTTGCAAACATATACAAAAGCATAACATTATCATAACTTTTATTTAACAATGAAAAAAGCTGTCCCCAGAGCCAATATTATGAAGTTCAAGAACAGGAAACAACTAATCTGTGGAGATAGAAATAAAAATGGTGGTTGCTTCTGATGGGGGCGGGGAGGAGAGGGGACTGAGAAGGGGCAAGAGAGAAGTTTCTGGGATAATGATAAAGTTCTTTGTCATTATTCGGGCATCGGTGATTCAGGTGCATACATTTGTCAGACTTAGCAAACTGTGTACTTAAGATCCGGGAATTGCACTGTATATAATTCTACCTAAAAAAAAAAAAAAAGTTATTCTTCTTCCTTTTCCATAATTTTCTTTCAGTTCTCTGCTCATATCAAGAAGAAACTCTCAAGTTGGGGCCAGAATGTCAACAGCATCTTTCTAATACTTGTCTCCCTTTTTAAAACAAAAGCGGAAGGTTTCAGGAGAATATTATTTTGGTTTTTTTGGCATTAAAAATAATTATTTATGGCTACTGATACAAGCTTTCCTAAGTAGCATTATAATAGTTCTTTTTCCATCAAAAATAAAGTAGTTTAAGAAGAAGAGATATAAGTGGTAAGCAGATAGAGTGAAAACTGTGAGGTGTTACGTGAGTGGCAGGTGTGTGGAATGGGGAGTCACTACTCATGGGGCCCGTGGGACAGATGAGAAGGGTCTTGTCGAAAAACTACCTGTTCTTCTTCCGAGTCTCTCAGACATGACTCATCGAGGTCAGTTTTGTTTTCTGAACTCATGTTGGCAATTCCTCTCTCTGCCAGCAGTGTTGAGAGATGGCTGTTGGGATTAGGGCACCTGTGGTGGGCCGGAGGCAGTAAGGCAGGCCCAGGAAATAGAGCAGATGTGAGCGGTTCCACCAGAAGCAAAACTCCCACCTTCCCCTCACATGCAGCACAGGTGACTGAGAGTGAGATTGAAACAGGATCATGAGGTGGCCTTGAACCCTCTTCCTTACTCACCTGTTGCTGCATGTGAGGTGAAGGTCGGCTGCAGGAACAGGTTACAGCCAAGCTGCCCCGGTGCTGCCAAGGGCTGAGAGTCTACAGCCCCACTGGGCCGTCGTGGGGCTGAATAGATACTCCTCTGCAGGGACTCGTGGCCTTCCATGGACACACGACAGAGATCTGTTTTTGAAATAAATAATGTACAGGGAACATCACTTGCAGTCCTCCAGTGACTTATTTATGTGCTGTCCTGCTCCTTGCCCTCTGGTGTCCAGAGAGCCTATGCCATCTAGGTCACCTGACGGTGTCACCGTGTCTCCCTGGTCTGGCCACGCCGTAGAATTCACCCCAAGTCTCCAGGAGGAGTTCAGGTGATGGTTGCTGTGTAACCACCTCAATCTCGGAGTTCCTGGAAAACTGACATAGGCAAAGTTGGGCTCCCTACCCCACTTTCCATTTCTGCGTGCCCTCATCACCCCACTCCGTCTCTTTCCGGCTGCTCCTAGTATCTCCTTTCAGCCGTGTATCTTTAGGCTCCATCTGCATGTGACCTAGTTCACTGCAACCAGACAAGGTAGACCCAAAGGGGCCAGGCCCTTCTCCCAGGGTCAGGGCAGGCCTCTGGGGCACAGGCAGGGTTATCTCAGGGACTGGAGATTCAGTGGGGGAAGACAGAGTATTTTGTGTGAGAAGTCAGAGGTGGGGACGAGGTGGCAAGTATCCAAGTTCAAGTATGCACTGATCCTCCAACAACCCCACAAGGCAGCCACTGTCCTTACCCCTGCTTTACAGATGTGGAAATCGAGGGCTCAGACAGCTTGTCCCTTGTACAGAATTGCAAGGTAATAGGAGAGCCAGGAGTCAAACCCATTTCTGAAACCCAGTCTGGTTCCAGAGCCTCATAGGTGACCATGAAGCCAGTTTCACAAACTCATCGGATGTCCCCAGGTGGTTTCATCAGGAACTAGGGTCCCAGGGGTTTGGAAATCTGCACATAAAATAGAGACCCTAAGTGAATTCTACCTGCTGTCTCCCCAGCCTGGAGGAGCCCGGGCTGTGGGTGCAGGTTTTGCTGGGAACATGCTGGCAGCAGCTTCCTGACATCAGTTTGTTAGCTGCAACGGAGCCTAGACCTAGGAGCTGGATCAACACGGGGCCCAGGTGCAAGAGGCCCATTAGCAGACCTATATAGTTTTGGGGAACAAATAGAAATCCCATTAGAATAAAAGGCAATGGAGATGGGGGAGTGCCCCTCCCCCCCAATACCAGAATAGCGGCCGGGGGCTCCACGCTAGTCATCAACATTGGGTGACCTTGGCCACGGAGCCTGCCAGTGGTTCGGGGGAGAGGAAGTTCACTTGCAGGGCCAAGTAGGTTCATTCCAAATGGTTTCCTAATCAGGTGTTTCAGGGGACTTTGTTGGGAGGGAGGGGTAACAAGACTCTAGCTACCAAGAGCCCTTTCACCAGGGATGTGTCATTTTATCTTTGTAATATATTTGGGTTTCATATAAGATTTCATCTGGAGAAGGAACAAAATGGAAAACAATGGCTTTACTGTATAAACAAAGGAAACCTGACAAATTGCCTAAGTATTTGGAATTCAGGTGATTACTCATCCCAGACTTTTGCATTTAAAAGAAGTCTCTGAAAGGTGGATGTGTGGTCTGGGGGGATGATGTTCTGAGCAAGGAGCTGCAGGCTTGGAGACCCTGTGCAGTGGAGATGGAGTTAACGGGAGGCCCACCCAGAGCAATCGGACCCTCCCAGCCAGGTACGATTGCCCTGGGACTTAGCTGTGGCTGATCTTAGGGTTTCGGGGAGAGCTCACAGTGGGTCTGTGCCCTGGTGCCTAGAGACCCTGAGGGTCAGGACCTGCCACTGCATTTCAGGGGCCTCGCTCTCTCCTGACTCTGACAGGGACAGCGCTTTCTTCCTGGTCACGCCGAGGCTCTTCCTGTTAAAGTGTCTCCGACAGAAGCCTGTGGCTACCTGTGATCCTCAGGAAATGAGTCATTGTGGGCGGCCGCAATTGTTTCCTTGCACTTGCTTTTTATTATTATTTTTGATCAAAGTCATCACGTATATTTCAGCTTCCATAGGTAACATATGAACATAATTTCACTTTTTCTGAGGGACTCTGGACTCTGCTTAGGGTTATTGGTGACGTGGCACCTTGCTGTCCACACAGTTCCTTTATTAAAGAACCCTCACCTTAATGCTTTCTTGTCAGCCTCCACTTAGTTCCATTTTTCCGCCTCTTCCCTATTAGCAGTCACTCTGACTGCAGTCAGGGGACCTGCTTCCAATAATCTCTCCTCTTTTCTACCCGCCCTCTCTGTGACTTCTGATTTGCTTGATTCGGATCTACTGTTGGTTTAGAAACCAGATAAATGATCTTGTTTGAACAGTTTATGAAATGAAATGAAACAAACTCCACGTGTGGACCCCAGGGACAATCAGCCCTGGACATGGACATCATGACATCATACTTAATTGTTCATCCAGTGCCTTTATTACTTACTCCCTATTTAAGGTAGGCAAAGTAGTGCTGTCCTTTGGATTTTTAGATCAGAAGACGTGGATGAAGATAAATTTTCTGAATTCTTCACCTTCATAGATTTAAGAATGAGCTGATCAGAGACCTGCATTGACTTAGCCAGTGGTCCTCAGCCTTGGCTGAATTTTGAAGGAATATTCAGATAACAAGACCAGCCCCATCCCAAGCCAAGTAAGTCAGAATTTTGAGAGTCTAACCATAAACAAGGTTGAGAACCACTAATGTAGGCCCTTGTAACACAGCCTTCCTGAAGACCAGTGCCTTGTAAGCCAGGTGGCGGATCTACGAAGGGTTTGAAATACCCCTGCCAGGACCTTCTAATGCGCAGCCAGGGCTGAGAACCGCTGCTCTAAGGTATTTTGCCTGCAGTATTGCTGTTTGTACATCTGTACTTTCTGAGAGGCTCAGAAATCTTTTGTCATGTAGTGGTGTTTTTCTGGAGATGATGCTGACCCTTGTCTTTAGATTAGCTTTACAAGTCTATACCCAGATGGTGAAATTGGCCGCTTGTCCATGTCAGTGTGACATGGAGGAAAGGAGAACTGTGATCCAACACCTGGGACACCACAGATTTGTCTCTGATTGTGCGAGTGGCAATCCTGAGAACAGCCACGAGTTACAGGGGCTCACCCAGGCTTTGTGGAAGGACCAGCTTTGGTGATAGCTGCTTGGACAGATAGCACTTGTGTAACCGGCTCTATCGTGCACGTTTGTATTTGCAGAAATGCACATATGCTACATGAGAGCATCGTCCTTCGGCCTTCAGATTAGATGTGCAGCTGAGTGAGGGATGCCGAAGAGCTACGTCAGTGCAACAAAATTCCCCAGTGTTGCATGAAAGCAGTGGTTTAGACAGATTCAGGGGCAGGGATCGTGTGAATATGTGTTGAGGGGGTCAGAATGTGAGAAAACTTGCAGGATGCGCCAGGAAAAACACACACGTGTGTGTTCCAATCGCACTGTTTTAGATTCTCAAATTCACTACTAGGGCCTGGGATATATTTAGCCTTCTTATCAGTGCATAGAGCAGGTTTTCAAGGCTTGTAGGATGTATCTATTAAAATAACCTATGTGAGTAGCTGCTCACTATAACATTTTTGTTCCACTGAAATACAATGAGAGGAAATGGGGCTCCAGGAAATGGCCATTATATCAGGGGATCCAAAGCAGCACAGGGCCACTCCAGTATTTACACACATTCTGGCCATTGTGCTTGCAACCTTGGGTAACCCTCCACTTTTTTCTGCTCCTTTTTAATCTTCTGTAGCCTTTGAAGGTTATCACTTTTGAGGAGGGATGTACTCAGCTCTGGGCCTTGTGGAAATTGACTTGTGAACACACTTTGTATCTCTTTCTGTGCCTTCCTTGGAAGTTTCCAAGGATGTTGATTCTCTAGCCAAGCAGCTGACAGTATAACTCTGTGGTCTGGATGGTGGTAGTGGTGGTAATGGAGAGGGGGTGGAGGGTACCTCTCTGGGACACCCCAGGCCTGTACTTGATTCAAGACCTCTGTAAAGGGGCATCTGAGCCTCTTTTTGTGCATGCACTGCCCCCAACCCCCACCCTTTGTAGTCTACAGCTCAGACTTCAGTGGCAAAGGGGAGGTTTCTAAATTGGCTGTAGAGATGCCTCTGATTTATCATGAGGCTGGGTGTGGGGGTAGGTCATGGTGGCCTACACTCTGCTGACCCTTTGCCCCACTCACATCGGATCAGTTATGTCCATTTTAGATACCAGGCTCTCTGAGGAAGAGGATCCTAACACTACAAGACTGAAGTTCACTGCTTAGGGTAACAGCACACTAGGGCTGGAGAAGGCCTGGGGAATTGTAAGTCCAGCTCTGGCTTTGGATGAGGAGAGGCCTCAGCCCAGCAGGTGGAGGTCCCAGTCCAGAGCCCTTTCCCTGTGGAGCCCTTTTGCAGTCCCTCAGCCCGGACCTGTGCCCATGAGATCTCGCTTCCCTCTTTCAGGAACCCCTTTGGGCCAATAGGATCCTCAACTACCCTGTATTCTAGAAATCCCTATTTTCTTTCCATATCGTTTCCTTCTTTTATTTCTTTCTTAAAGAATGCAATTAATTAATTGATTTTGAGTAACCAAATAGAAGCCCAGCGAATACCTGCTGAATTACAGTCAGATGGGTAATTTGACCCCGGAATCTCTATGGGTAGCTATGCAGAGCACTTTCCTTCAAGGCAGCCTCTTCTTGATGTGGGTTACTGGGCTCCTGTCTGCCCTTGCTGCTGTTTAAGCAGAACTGAAGCTCAGATGCTCACTGCCTGCGGTAGAGCATGGTGGTCAAGAGCACACACTCCGACCCCAGCTGTCTGGATGGGAATCCTGGCTCCAGTACATACCCAACCACAGCACCTTTCTGGGTCTCAGCTAATGGGGCCTGTGCCATAGGGTGTTGCACATGACCACATCCCTGTAGGTGCTGGGTGGATACCTCTTAAGTGCTCAGTAAATGTTATTGTCACTAGCCACTTTCCATCGCTATCCTAAACACAAAGCTATACAAATCGCCCCTCTTACTGCCTCTTTGCTCCTCTTAAGCTTATTCTGCAGAAAATGGTGGTTGAGTGTGGCTTCTGGTGCCAGACCACCCAAGATCATGTCCCACACCCACCACTCACAAATGTGTGAACTTGGGCAGTTGACTTAACCCCTCAGTCCCTAGGTTACCTCCTTGTAAAATGGGGTTAAGAAAAGTTCCTTCCTCCAAGAATTGTTTCTAGGATTGAATGTAATTACATATATAAATATAAATATTTCTATAAAATCTATAAATATACCCATTCCATCCTAAGCACTGATAGATGGTAGGTGGTATAACGAATTTATTACGCTTCCTTCTTCCAACATGGATTTAAACAGAGCCAGGAGAGGCATTCGCTACACAACATGCATTGGAAAGCTCTTTGATGACCATGAGAAAGTGGTGAAGGATCCTTCCTCTTAGCCGAGTCTGGGCGAGTGGTGAGAACGTGCAGCTCTGAGTCCCCCTTGTTCCTGACCGTTCCTGGGCTTCTCTTCTCTCCCACTGTTTTCTTTCCTCTTCTGCTAGCGTATGTCTGTGTTTGGTTAGACAGTTAAGGGGGAGGGAGGCAAGCTGAGAGATGAAGAAAAAAGAAGTTATACCTAGCTTCCCCTCAGCTCCCCCGCTCCCCCCAGTCCCTGCTCTTTGTAAACCCTGAGAGCTCACAGGTGTTCTGTCTCCTTTCTCTGCAGTGAGAATCCTGATCAATCCAGGTTGTTTTCCTCTGGCGGTGGTGAGGCTGGTGTCAGAAGCATCTCTCAAGGGCAGCCTCGGCTTACTGATGTTCTCTCTGATGCTCTTGCTTGTACTTCTTGCATAAGCGATGCGGGCAATTAGCCAATTCCACGTGTGCGGTTCTGTTTCCCCAGCCCCGATCCACACCAACCACTGTGCTTAGTGCGAGGCCATCGGGAACCATCAACAGCAGCAACAGTTGTTCAAATTGCCCCACAGATACGTGTGGAGCCAGCACCTGGGCTCCGCTGAAACCTGTGCAGTTGCCTGTGAAGGGTGAGGACAGGGTCTCACCCTGACCGGTGAAAGGTCTTGCTAAATAAATAGCCAGGCCAGAAGGACACTGAGTCGTGACTGCAGGTTGTTGGCTTTTTTGCTTGCCTCGGATTAGTTCTGGTTATTGGTACTTTAACAGAAACGAACAGATTTAGATCAAATCCACAGCAGTCTCGCAGCCCCATGCCCCAGTCCCAGGGAACACAAGATTCTGCCCATCCCTGAAACGTTGTCTCATTATCGTGGGCCGCAGCCCCGGGACCCCGCTGGCGACCCAGGGAGACGCAGATGTTACAGCTCGCTGCAAATGGGATTGTTGAGCAGTCAATGCCGGCCGCTTCCCCGGGAGTGTGGCATCATTGATTTATGAATTATGGCCCTTTTAAACTCTCTGCTTGCCTCCTCAGATATCGACGTTTTAAAAAGCGATTTCTCATGTGGATCCTTTTCAGAAACACATCCGCACGGCCCGAGATGGGCTCCTGGGCCAGAATAAATGGAGTGGCGCATCTGGGCTGAGGCTTCCTTTGGATAATGAATTATTCAGGGAGAGGTTTTTGTTTTTTTTGAAAATGGCAAATGCATTGGCAGGATAGACAGGAAGGAATTACACTCCGGGTTGGGTTTCTTATCTTTTCTAGGGAGGGGCTAACCATCCTGAATGAAGCAAGAAGCTGTTTCTTCCCTACTCGTGCCTTATTCCAGCACAGACCTGGCTGCAAACCTTTTCTGTGGCTCCAAGGACCTGGGGAAGGAACTAGGCATTGCTGTTGCTAGAAACCCAGCGCGTGGAATGGCCCAACATCACGGTCCCTACAGGGGGTTGTGTGACTGGCTTCCGTCCTTTTCCTTCTGAGGGCCTCTGACTTCTACGTTCCTCAGGCAGTGACAAGTTTGGATGCTTGAAGTACTAGCCTTCTCCATTTCTAATTATTGGAAATAGGAATCATGGCCATCATGTATCGCTCACCTGCCGTGTGCTTGGTCACGGCTCGATCGTACAGTGTCTCACTCAATTCTCAGGGTCCCTACGTGGGAGGGGCTGTGATTGGCCCCATTTCTTTTTTTAACAGGGAGAGAGCCTGTACCTCAAAGAAGTAGACGTTTCCAGATCACAGAGAGCAGGAGGACTCAGACCCAGTTTTTATTGTTGGTTTGTTGTCCTTGGTTTCCAAACTCTTTTCTTTACTCTCTGTGCCCCCCACCCTTCCCTGCCTGGAGGTCACTACTGCCAGGCCCGGGGACCCGTTTCCACCTTCCCGAAGCAGTGAGGCCAGCACCACTGCCTTTCCTTAGGTGTCCCCAGCTGAGGTTACCAGAGACAGCAGCACCCGTTCCGATGAGCCAGGGTCACAGTTTCTGGCGCTCCTTGGTGTGCATGCATCTGCCACAGGGACCACAGCTTGCACCCGGAGACATCATAGCACACGCCCTCCTGAGCGCAGGCTTATTCCCTCCTCCTTCCATCTCTTCCCCTCCTCCACCTCCATGCTCTGTTCTCCCTCCAACCTCAACGCTTGACTGCTTTCAATTTGCTCAGCCTATTGTCTGCTGCTTGGCCACACTGGATTCCCTGCGCGGCCTGAAGATCATGGGGCAGCTGCTTCAAAACCACACACACTGGCTCCCTGGGCTCCGATTCCCTCAACAGGGGCTTTCTGGGGATCGGCCACCCTGCCACTTGCCCATCTCACTTCAGTGTCTGCCAACCCCAGCCAGGTGGCCAGGAGCGGAGCAAAGCTGGACAAGGCATTTGTCTCCATGCATTTGTGCACTGTGGGTTTCTGTTGCCTTTTTAGCGTGACCCCCACTGAGACATGACAGTGCCTTTAAAATGCTCTTATTGTGAAAAATTCCCAGCGTTCAGAAAAGCTGAAAAGGATAGAAAAGTAAACACAGCTTATTTTTTCTAATTCTCCCATCCTCTATCTCCCTTCGCTCTAGTCTTACTTATATTTTTCTAATAGTTATTCACACCTCCGTGCCTTTACCTATACTGTTCCTTCAGTGTAGAATGCCCTTCCCTGCTCTACTTGCCTAACTCCAAGCAATTCTTTGACATCTTCCTCAGTGCCTGCCCTAGGTTAGTTGTCTCTCTTGGATGTTCATAAAGTGTCCAGGTAGAGTTAGGGTCATGTGGTGGTGGATAACAACTCTGAAGCTAGATTCAAATCCTAGCTCACCGTGGGAAACTACTAAACTTTCTATGCCTTGGTTTCCTCTTGTGTCAACAGTCCATAGTAATAATTTCTACTTTGGGATGTAATGAGCATTAAGTGAATTAATATATGTTATGCACTGAGAACAATGCCTGGTACATAGTAAGTGCCACGCATGTAAAGGTTGGCTATTATTGATCTCTTCTGATAGCATTTAATATTTAGCAAACTGAAATTATCACTAACCTTGAACTTCTTGAGAGGAAGTACTCTACTAGCTTGACTTGGGCAGTCTAATTCCAGGCAAGTCAACTGAACCTTTCTGGCCTCTACTTCTCCATCTGCTAAATGGGGTTACTATAATGTCTATAATTGTAGCGCTAGGAAGAACTTCACAAGTCCCATGAGGCTGTTTAACTTGACAAATAAAGATAGCAAAAAAGTTTAAAAATATCTCTATTTATGATTTATTTGAGATATAGCAATTCTAGAGAGTATGTGCCCAGTAGGGTCCAACATATTTTGGATAATGCATACTTGAGAGGAGGTAGAAAATAATGCTTTCTGTGTAGTGTGTGATATTTTCAAAGACCTTTGTGTGTCATGTCGGCGGGTATTATTAGCCTTATTGTCCATGTGGAGAAACTGCACCCAAACCCATTTTGGCTGAATTCACACAGCTGGTCCCTCATGGAGGCCACATTATTATCTTCATTGAGCCAAAGACAGCTTTGGGATTGGGGAGGTGGGAGAGGCACAAATCCCTACGTCTTACTACAGTTACTCGGCTTTCCATGAACAAAGCGACTACACACCCTGCTTTGCCCAGGATGGTCCCAGTTAACACCTGTGGGCCCATCGCACACCTGTCCACTCTCACAGTGCCCTTTCCAGAGCTTGGGGGCCACGCTTGATGCTGCAGTTTGTAACCTTCTGAGCACGGAGCTGAGGCCATTGTTCACCTCAATTTAATCTACTATGTAAGCCGGTGGAGCCACTGTAGCTGTGGGAGGAGGCGGAGCCCCTCAGAAAGATAGCCAGTGTTTACCCAGGCCCTGCACCCGGTCTCCCCGGAGAGTCTTGCGTGCTGGGCAGTGGTGTTTTGGAATGGAGGGCTGGAACTCCACGCCCTTGGGAAGGATGGCATTGCACTTGAGCGTTTTGTTTTGTTCCAAGCCCTATCTTTCTGAATTGAGACTACCTTGGCATTTTTGGTGTTACACTTTTAGTGTAGATGCTGCTATGACCTACCTCAGTAGAGGTCAGGGGGTCCAGGTCTCCTCATGGGGCTGTGGCATTCAGCCAGATTTTAGCTAGAAGGAGAATACAAATTGCCAATACACCAAAACCATGCGCTGGGCTTGCCGAGCCCCTTGATTTGCCAAAAACCAGGAATGTAGGTTTGTTTCCATTTCCTCATTTCATATTCCTGTGGAGAATTCTCGGGAGTGCATTCTGTGATAAATCCAGGGGCTGGCTCCTTGGTGTCCTGGTTAAGGCCAAGTTTAATAAAGTTTCCAGGAGGCATGCCTTGGAGATACTGTGGGCTCTGTTCCAGACAACCGCAATAAAATGAGTATTGCAATAAAGTGAGTCATAATCTTTCTGCTAGTGGAGAGTCTTACCGTCAGTTTGTAAAAAGCGCAACACCTTTGAAACGCAAGAAAGCAAAGAGCAATAAAATGGGGTATATCTGTGCTTTCTCCCAGCTTGATCTCAAGGAACACAGCAAAGTTATTTGTGCAAGTGAAGTGCATAGCTGAAACCACTGTTCCCTTGGATTAGGCTAAGTGAGGTTATAGGAGGCAGATGGGAAAAATAACAAAGAATTATAGAATAAAAATGAGGAATTTGCACTCGGGAGTATATAATATGAGCTAGCTTTCATTATGTCCATTTTACAGATATGCGAACTGAGGCTCCCAAAAGTAGCCATCCAGCTAGTAAGTAGCAGAGCTGTGATTTGAACCTGAAAAGACCATGCTCTTACCGCTGAAACACACTGCTTCCTGTTTAGGCTCATACACATGCCTACCCCTCAACATTTATAGCGCCTAAATATTGGACTGTTATAAGTCAAACAAACTAACCGTTAAGTAAAATACATTCTAGCCCAGGGGTGGGCAAACTTTTTGACTTGAGGGCCACAATGGGTTCTTAAACTGGACCAGAGGGCCGGAACAAAAGCATGGATGGAGTGTTTGTGTGAACTAATATAAATTCAAAGTAAACATCATTACATAAAAGGGTACGGTCTTTTTTTTTTTTTTAGTTTTATTCATTTCAAACGGGCCGAATCCGGCCCGCGGGCTGTAGTTTGCCCACGGCTGTTCTAGCCTCTAAGTTTGACAAATATACCTTCAGAATGACTTAAAACTTAAAAATGTGTAAAACCAAAGATTTATGATTGAAAGTCAGCAAAATATCAAGTTCAGGTTACACATTTCATGGGAATATTTTTCTTGCTAAATTTCATTGTTTTGATCAGTAATTAAGTCTTGAATCTTTATTAAATCAAGAAATCGTAATTCTGTTTCAAATTGAATGTAGGTCATGTTCAATAGAAACCCTTTCTTCATTGTTTTCAGTTTTTTAAAATGTAAGCATTTTCCTTCATTACTGATTTTCCATTTCCTTTTTCTTTTCAATTCTTTCTTTTCTGAACTCCACTTTCTTTTCTGTTTCTATGGTGATATCAACTTATACTGATTCTCAGTGATCTAAAGAATAACACAATAAAATATAATTAAAGTATAAAAATTGGTGTTTTTTTATCAAATATGTAAATTGCAATTAAACATCAAAATTGAAATATTGAATCGATGTTTTCAAAAAATTTGCTTTGCTTTGAAACATTCTGAATTATCCTGTGAAACTTAAAGGCAAAATGTCAGTATAATTAATGAATATTTTAAATGAAAATTATGTAAGTAAAGCTAGAATTTTAATTTAACTTTTGAAAATTTAATTAAATCTTATTATAAGTTTTTTAGAAGTAAAACTCTCCATAATTTTAGGATTCTAATCAGTCGAATTGCTGACATATAGACTCAGTTTCCCCTTTATTTTGCTATGACTCACTTTGAATTGATACACATTTAAGGTAATATGAGTCTGTATTGCAAAACGTCCCCAGTTGCCATGAGCAACCACTAAGCCACACAAACTCATGAGTATCTCTGGAACCACAGATTGGAGTGCAAAGAGAAGCAAGAAAGTGTCCGCTTGGCTTACTCAGACATATGCAAGGCTATTGGTTATGCAAGACCCAGTTGCATTCATTCATGGGATCTTTAAAGGAAGAATTGTGCAAGTTAGTTAATTTGCTTCTTCTGTTACCTAAGCACTGAGATCACTCAAATCTCCCCACACTTCAAAGCTGGGTCTGTCTCCACTGCCCGAAGCAACACAACCCACACCTCTTCCTGGCATTTGGATGTAGTTGGCTTTGAGCACCTAGGACAAGAGATGTGGGGCCTGAATACATACATAGGAGAGTGCGTGTTTAGGGTAAGAGGTCAGGCTAGGTCTGTACTGCGTACCAGCTCTTAGCACAGAAATACCATATATATATATATATATATATATATATGTATATATATGAATATATATATTTGACAAATGAAACTTTTGTGTGTTGTGTGATATGCAGGGCTCTCTAAAGCACTGGGCTCAGGGCAGGCTCCTCATGCTCACATCTACCGCTGGTAGCACTCAAATTTCCTTAGTCCAGGGGACAGACTCGGTTTCCTCTTGCTGAGGTGGTGGAGGGGGTATTTATCAGAATCCGGCCCAGGCTGGACCAGGGCTGTCCAGCACAGGCAGGATCAGGAGTTAGAGTCATGTCACCAGGGTGCAGCTTTTAAGGGAAGCCCTTAGTGAGGGATTTCTGGACTTCTCATTCACAAGGCGTGGAGGGCCTCGGTTGGTACTCTTCCCATGGTATGTGCTGGGCAGGGGGAGGTGGGGCTGGGGTGGGGGAAGGACAGGGGCGTGGGTAGTACCCTCCAGGCTGGCCAAGTATAACACTGAGTCGATGGGAATAGCAGTTGCAGGGATGGCACGGGGAGGAGGTGGTGCAGGAGAGCCACACCGCCCAAGGCTGGATGGTGTCTTACAGTGAAGATACGAAGCTGTGCTGTGAACTCCGCACAGTCCAGCCACAGGCTGCTAGGGTAGGGTGGGCGTTTTCAAGAGACAGGAGGGAACAGAACAGGCCAGATGAACAGTATGGGATGCGAACTTTGAGAACACGGGGATTCCCCAGCCTGAATCACATTCCCCAGGCTGGAGTGCTGCCCTACAGCCCCACCGAGGCTGGCCGCCCCCGCGAGCAGTCCGGTCACCTGTGTCATTGGCTGTGTCCTTGGGCCAGGCCTGGAGTGTCCCGAGCCCCAGCGCACCTGCAGCACCAGGCAGGTGCCCAGGGAGGTTCTAATAAGCAGCTGGCTACTGGCTATTGGTTCTGGCAACAGGCAATGAGAACCCAGTTTTGGACTTGGGTTCAAGGGCAGCCTCCATTCCCCAGGAGGACTAAGGACTGGAGAGAGGGAGAAGGAGAGCCACAATCCTGGCAGAACTGGGCAGCTGGGCAAGGGACCAAGTCCATGCCTTAAGCCGTATGGGGGCGGGAGGGGGGCTTCAACCTATGGAGTGGGAAGCAGAAGAACAAAATAAACCTCCCATCACTAAAACTGGGGAAGGAAGTTGGAGCAGAGCTAGCAGTGAGCTGGCTTCCCTCCTTTCCTTTTGCCCTTCTACAAATATTCATGAATTGTCTCCCATGTACCACCTCCGATGAATGAGACACGGTCCCAGACCCACTCTGGCCAGGTGTAATGAAGAGAAGATCATTGCAGTACACTGAGACCAGTGCAGCCTGAATAAATGCATCGCTGACCTGTATCAGGGAAGATTCCTTAGCAGCCTCAGAAGACAGGTAAGGGTGAAGGGCCTTCCAGGCTGGGGAACCGTGCAAGCAAAGGCAGAGAGGTGAGTGACAGCATTGGAGTGTTCTGGGATCTCTAGACAGTAGAATCTGTGGGGTTTGATGGAGAGCCCTGAGAAATGTGGCTGGAGGAGGATCGACCACCCCTGGGGGCATGGTTTGCTAGGCTCCTGTGTCCCCCTTGATCTCACAGGCCGCGATGGAAGCTGAAGTGTGGTCATTTTTAGTGCCTTGTTAGAGACTGGATTTTAAAATGAATTTTTGGGGGATGCATTGGGAGGAAGGGAAGCCAGTTCAGTGGTTGTCCCCGAATCCAAGTACAAGGTAGTGAGAAGGAGAACTGGGGCTGTGTTGATTGGAATGGCAGGGGAGGGTGGAGAAGTACTTAGGAAGCAGAAGCCACAGGACTTAGCAGTTGATGAGTGTTGACAGTGAGGGAGGGAGGGAGGGAGGGAGGGAGGGAGAGAGAGAGAGAGAGAGAGAGAGAGAGAGAGAGAGATTGAGAGATTGAGAGATTGAGAGGAGAATGCTTTCAGGTTACTGGCTCTGGTGAAATAGAAAATAGTGGGAATTTGGGATGAGCCCTGGGAGGGGAGGGGTGCGGTTCGGGAGCTGGTGGAGCGGGTCTGTGGAAGACCTGTCAGGACACAGTGAGAGGGTAGGTTCTGCGGGGAAGGAGGTGAGGTCCCAGGGAGGATGTCCTTCCCTGGGGTCTCCTGGCTGTTGCTGTGGGTCTGAGGGTGGTGACCAGGACTGTTGGGGAACTGGGTCAGAGTTACAGCTTGGCTGCTTGTGCCAGTCCTGTGACTGGGACCAGTCTTGTATCTCCCTTCCCTTCTCTTCCCTGCCCTGCCCTGCAAAATGTGGACAGTAATACCTACCATCTATCTAGGTTGAGGTTTAAAGCAATACTGTATTTATTTTTTTGTGGATTTATTTATTTAATACTATATTTCATTCAATCTTTTACACATTAACATCTATGAATTTCAGCTACATATTACAAAGGTAGCCTATTAAACTTTCATTTAGTTTAATATGAAGCGTTTTTTCTTAATGATAGATGAAATAATGGCCTATCTTAAAAGTGATAGTGTCTTAGATGAGATGAACTGGTGTAATTATTGTCCTTAATAGAGTAAGACAATGATAAGGTCTTTGATAGCCTACCTCTCCCTGAAGATGAGGCTGTCTTCTGGCCTAATCTTCACAGTGACAAACAAATTAAAATGTACGAAGGCCTAATTCCAAACAAATGGAATAACTGCCCAGGGAAACCAGAGCACTTTAGAACGCTCCACTTGGCCCCTTGTCACGGCGGCAGACTTGATGGATCTCTAACAGCAGAACAGTTTGAATGCACATGGGCTTCCCTTTGTTCCTTCCACAGGGATCCAGCTCAGCGATTCTCAGCCTTCAGTGTGAATTACGATCATTGGACATAGAAGCATAAACACACACAACTTGTACTCTGTCTGTATATGGTATGGATGATAGGTTTCCTAGGATAATTTTGACTGTTACTTTAACTGTCTTAGTCCCTGACTTAACAGTTTAGTATCTGTATTTGTGGCAGTGTCATTGTTCTCACCTGTTTACTGAGGAGGGCTCAAGGGCTGTGTGAACTCGAACCAAACTAGAGGGAATCGGGTGGCTCATTCTATGAAAGGTATTGGAAAGTATGGCTATGTGGACATAGCTGCATATTTTTTTTAAGTAAATAGTAAAGGATGGCTTGAAAGGTAGAACTTGATTTCTAAACAGCATGCCAAGGCAATTTTAAAGAAATTCAAATTTTAAGATGTCTCTGAAAGGGGTGTATTTTAGGGGAGTCCTTTTACCACCACAAGGCCAGGAAAGCAGAAGGAGAATGTTTAGATGGTGTACACCGGGACCTGGTGTGTGTCCAGGGGTTTGAATTGCACCAGATGCTGTGGTCACTTAGCTGTGACCATTTTGCACCACAGAATGAGACATGGGGAATTAAATCCCAGGATGAGAAGGTTAGACAGTGCTTTGGGGTCTGGATGGGACTGGAGGAGTGGGTGCTAACCCTAAAGAGCCAGACTTCCAGCGTCAATAGCCAAGCTCCCCCTGGGATTTTGCCGCAGGGGAACCAGGACACAGGGCATGGGTCACCATCGGAAGGTGGTCTGTGACTCCACTCTTCCCTCTGGCATCCTCAGAGGTAGCGGGAAGGGTCTGCTTAAATCCCTTTGTCATTGGACTGAAGAAAGTAGCCATGGGAGGCTTCTACCTTGAACCCCTCTCTGTCCCAGCTGGAAGCCGGCCTTTCATACTTGTCCATGGCGTGGATGTGGAGGGTCGTGGGCTTGTCTTCAGCTGTAAGGAAGGCTGGCTCAGCCACTGTGGCCTCCGCTCTATTTAGGCCAGAGGAATAAATGTTTAGTAAATTGTTTCTGAAATGTTTTAGAAACAGAGTGCTTCCCCCCAAAATAGTGTATACACTGTAAATTAGTTCATGTTAAACAATGCATTATGCTTTTCGGTGTGGGGGGCAGTCCCATAAAATAGTCTGTCTAAACGTGCAGATTCTGCAGGCAATGTGGTTTAAATGGGCCAAGCTAGAAGGCAGGAACCCCGGGTTCTCATCCTCGCCCCACCCCAGGACAGAAACCTTTGGCCACGCATTTGAGCCAAGCCTCAGAGTTACTGGCTTGCAGGAACATAGTGCTCCCTCCCGGGGGTCCTGGGCTGTCTGTGACGGACTCATCTTTGTCACCACTCCCACTGCATTAAGTTCAGTGTCTTGCCCGCCTCCAGCACTCAGTGCAGGAGCCAAGTGAGAGCTTGATGGAGATGCCGCAGCCAGGAGAAGCAAACTTAATGCAGCGTAGCCGGAGCTGAGAGCTGTTGGGGACAGTCGTGGAGTGGCTCTCACCCCTGACTAAGCAGCAGCGTTATCTGGAGCAGCTTTAAAGAACACAAATGCCTATTTGGTACTTTCTTTTTAGATTCCACATGTGCGTGAAATCATACAATTTTTGCCCTTTTATGTCCTACTTATCTCACTTAGCATAATACTCTCAAGATCCCTCTAATGTTGCAAATGACAAGATTTCATCTTTTTTTTGGCTGAGTAGTATTCCATTGTGTGTATGTATGTGTGTGTGTGTCACATTTTTTATCCATTCATCTGTCAGTGAACACTTAGGTTGCTTCTATATCTTGGCTATTGTAAATAATGCTGCAATGAACATAGGGGTGAATATATCTTTACAGATGACTGGTTTCATATTTTTTCAGGGGAAATACCCAAAAGAGGAATTGCTGGATCATATGGTAGTTCTATTCTTAACTTTTAAAGGCACCTTCATACTGTTTTCTATAATGACTGCACCAATTTACATCCCTATGGTAAATGAAGGTTCCCTTTTCTCCACATCCTCACAAATACTTGTTAATTTTTCATCTTTTTGATGATAGCCATTCTGACAAGTGAGAGGTGATAATGTGGTTTTGATTTGTCCTTCCCTAATAACTAGTCATGTTGCAAATGAACTAATAAAGAAATGCAGATACAGACAACAAATGATGGTTACCAGAGGCGGAGAAGAGGAGGTGAATTGTGTAACTGGGGTCAAATATATATTGTAAAGAAGAAAACTAGACTTTTCCAAGCACTTACTGTATGTTCATGGCTCTGCTGCTTAAATCCTTTGTAGAATTTGATTAGACATATGGGTACAAAGGAGAAGAAAATGCAAAAGACACCCTGGCCTGTGTGGTTCAGTGGCCCAGGCACTGAAAGGTCAAGGGTTTGATTCTTGGTCAAGGGCATATACCTGGTTTGTAGGTTCCCTCCTGGCCCCAGTCAGGGCACATGCAGGAGGCAACAAGTCAATGTGTCTCTCTCATATCAATGTTTCCCTCTTTCACTCCCCCTCTTTTCCTCCCTCCCTCCTTCCTTCCCTCCTTCCCTCTCTCTCTAAATCAATGGAAAAAATATACTCGGGTGAGGATTAACAAAAAACAAAAAAAGGAAAATGCAAAAGACAAGTCAGAGACCCAGTAATTAGAATAGCTCATGCCCACTCAGACTGGTGTTGTTTACTTGCGTCTGCTCTTTCCTCGTCTACCTCCTGGGGTCATGGCTTCTGGAGGACAGGAGTGGGCCTTGCAAGCACAGACCCTGGCAACTTAAGATCCTCAAAGAACTTTCACTTATCGAGAGCTTGTGCTAAATAGGTGCATGCATTATCTAGACCCGCTGAATCAGAAACCCGGGGAGTGGGAGGGGTTGGAGCCCAGCAAGTCTCTGATGCACACTTGAGTTGGAGAATTATTGCTCCAGCTTGTCCCTACTCTATGCCCCATTTCTGCTTGCCCCCCCCCACCCCCCGCTGCTTGACGCAAACTCTGCTCCAGCCAGACTGGTTTCCCTCTTAAAAATACAAGAGCCATTTCTACCCTCACTCCCTTGCTGTGCCACTCTCTACATTTGGAATATTCTATCCCTCACCTCACTGAGATCTTACCCACCCTCCATCGCTGCCCTCAGAACTCAGCTCGCCTGGACTGCTCCTGGTCATGCCAGCCAGTTCATAGGGGTCACTCCCTCTCTGATCATCTCTAACCCTTAGGGTCCCGCCCACCCACTGCTAATTTTATTGCCTGTTAACATCTCTGGAACTTGGTCCTGTCCCCCAAGCTAGAGCTATAGGGGCCTGGCTGGCAAGGAATGGGCCTTCCAGTTCTTCCTCCCTCCCCCGCCTCCCCGCCCCCAGCACTCAACGTGTGTTTTACCATATGAGCACCAACGGCAGACATTCCAAATATACCTACCTGATCAATTGACATTTGCAGACTTGGAAGTTAGAGAAAACAAACCGTAGAAAATTGTCAGGGGGGATACTGTTCCTGTCATCCTTGATGGAACATCACGATCAACACCAACCTCCCCGTGAAACTGTTATTCCCTGTACGCCGCCTTTTCACATCATTAGGGGAAACTCAACAGGTGTTGCTGGAGTGCTGATTAAACAATTATCACCTCCACAGCTTCCTGTTTGCGTGCAGTCTGGAGAACGCTAAAGTCACCAGGCCTGCCAGCCCTTCCCTCTGCCACTGAGCTAGCTGCCAGGACTCCAGCCCCGGCTCTTGGGTGGTGGGAGAGTTTTCTGTGCACCTGGCCCTGCCGAACTGACCATGCTCCCCAGGCTGCAGAGACTGTGTTGTTCTGGGTACAAAGAAGTGTATAATTTTAGAGCTGGGAATCATCTCGTCCGGTCTCAGATAGGGAACATGAGATCCAGTGAGGGAAGGTGTTTGGCTCAGTCACACGGCTAATAGGAGCAGAGCTGAAGGGGACACTGGCTTCCCTGGTTCCTAGCTTAGTGCTCATTCTCCAGCGGTGCCTGGAATTGGCATGCATAGAACTATAGTTTGTCCCCTACCTACTGCCCGGCCAGTCGTTCTAAATCTCTCCTGTACTCAGCCCCATTATGTCCAGAATCCAGCACCTGATAGCACTCATCCGTCCAGTGACTTCTTCCCTCTGTGGTCTCTGTGGCTATGAGACTGAAGGGACTCCTTGAAGAGAACGAACTTGAGCTGGGTACATGCTGACTGAGGGGAAAGGCTGAGGCCCCTCCTTGCCCTGAAACTCTACGTCAGTTTGCTGACGTAAATCTTCTCAGGAACAACATGGGGTTTAAATCGATAAGTTTACATTAGAACCTGGACAGTTGAAAACCTTGTGCTGGCTTGGCCGGCGTAGCTTAGTGGTTGAGTGTAGACCTATGAGCCAGGAGGTCATGGTTCGATTCCCGGTCAGGGCACATGCCCAGGTTGCACGCTTGATCCCCGGCAGCCCATCAATGATTCTCTCTCATCATTGATGTTTCTATTTCTCTCTCTCCCTTCCTCTCTGAAATCACTAAAAATACAGTTACAAATATAAAAATAAAATACAATTGCATTTGTTAAAAAAAAGAAAGAAAACCTTGTGCTGATTTGTCATCCTAGAGCTGGAATAGTAATTAAATGTCACTCATAACTATTTCTGATATTAATGAACACTGAGAATGTGACCTTGAGGAGCATTTTAAGAAAGGGATCTAGGGTGGAGGTGGAAACACCATGATTGATTAATGATTTCTGCCGAGAACCGTCTAAAGGAGAATTTGAGCTGCGCAAAGATGAAATCACTACCTGTTCTCTTGGTAAAAATTTCTCTTGGAAGTTGTTGCCTCGTTAGGTTTACCTGTAACAGAAAACCCGAATAACAGTGACTTAAACAAGACAGACGTGTTTTTCTTGCACATAGAAGTCAAGGTGGGCACGATGCTCAAAAGTCTCAGGGCCCCGGGCCCCTTTTGTCTAGGGCGGTCTCCATCTTATTATCTAAGACGGCACCGTCTGTGTTCCAGGCAGCAGCGTATAAAGAAAAGTATTATGAGAGGATAGTTTTTTGAAAACGTAAAATCAAGACTGTCATAGGAATGTAAAATAAACACATTATAAAGATTTTATTTGCCTCAATGAATGGGGGAACTATAATATGTTATAGCTGGTTCTAAGGAGAGCTAAAAGGCACACAGGCCGCTAAGAATGCTGGAGGGAACCTACGTTTAGATGTAAGACTGATCAGATTTACTGCACTATCAACCTCACCTCCACTGGATATCATATGCATCTTTATGAGGGGGGCTCATTGCATTATTCACATTACTCTACAACTCCCAGGGTGTAAATCGCTCAAAGCCAACCCCAGTCTGATATAACACAGACGCGTGCTCTAGACAGGGTACGAGAATGAACTTGGCCTGGGGACATGCTGATTGATGGGAAAGGCTGCAATTTTTTTCTCCATTTCACCATTTTTTTCCTGACAAGATAAAGATGAAGCAAGTAAAGGGAGTACATCTGCTTTCTCTTAGGAACGTTTCAAAAAACGGCCGCATACGCATTTGCTTACATCCTATGGCCAGAATTGAGTCACGTGGCTGCACCTAGGGGAGTTGGGGATATAGTCTTCATAAAATTCTCGTGTTCGAGAAGGGGCACACATATAGTGGGCGGAACCAGCGCCCTCTGCCTTAGCCATCATCTGTGGTTATTGCAGCATTATTTTTGATAGCAAAAAAAAAAAAATAGAGGTCCATGAGATAACTGTGGTCCGTCCCTATAATAGACTAGTGTGTAGTCATTAAAAGAAGGAGGCAGCTGTGTAAGTATCAGTGTAAAAATCTTCAGGATAGAGCATTCAGTGAAAAAAACACACATGCAAAAGACTGTGTTACAGGCTATTTGAGTTGAAAAAATATGTGAATATTCTTGTGAATACATAGATTCTCTCCAAAAGGAACAATAAAAGGGAGTAACAGTTCTGGGTGATTGAGGACCAGAGGAAAAAAGGAGGCTGACTTTTCATTGTAATTGTTTTTGGTACTCTTTGAAGCCATACAATGTTCACATATAATCTATTGTTAATAAAATAAAGGTCACCATTATGTATGGCTCTAAAGCAGAGGTTCTCAACCTGTGGGTCGCGACCCCTTTGGCGGTCGAACGACCCTTTCACAGGGGTCGCCTAAGGCCATCCTGCATATCAGATATTTACATTACGATTCATGACAGTAGCAACATTACAGTTATGAAGTAGCAACGAAAATAATTTTATGGTTGGATCACAACATGAGGAACTGTATTTAAAGGGCCAGAAGGTTGAGAACCACTGCTCTAAAGGAAATTGGGCTTGGTCTGAGGCTGGGGTAAGGCTTCTAGACAGTTCCAGCAGGATGCCCAAGTATTGGAAGAAGTGGGAGGCTTGGAGAAGAAAGATGAACCCTAGAATAAGATGCACACGATAGGGACTCTTTTTACTGCATATTCTTTTGATTCTTGAATTTTGAACCATTTGGATTTACTATTATTTTAAAATCTTAATACTATTTTTAAATAGTAAATGAACTGTAAAATGATGGTTGCTATTACGATGTTCAAACCCTACATACTCTCTCTTATCTATTGATCTATCTATATCTATATCCGTATTTATATCTCTATATATTCCTGTCTAGGGGATTCCCTTATAGAGGGAATCTCCTAATTTTAATCATCTCTTCTCAAGTGGGAAGAAGAGTGAACCAAGAGTTAGGAAGCCTGGGTTGTAGCCTTAGCCTCGAGCTGTATGACTGGGGAATCATCCTACCTCTCTGGAGAGATCCCCTTCAGTAAAACAGGCTTACCTACACCTGTGACACTTACCTGACAGGAATGTTCTCAGGATTTGTGTTTGGGGGAAGGCGATCTGTCAGTGCTTGTGAAAATGGAAAGCATAATTCAAAATCAAAGGATCATTATTATCCACCGAGAGAGAGGAAGCCGCAGAGCTCAGAGCTCATACAGGAAATTCTGTCTTAGTAGAAAGGCTGTTGGAAACATGAAGCCTGAAGAGTGGATGGTGTATGTGGAAGCCAGTAAAACTCGTACTTATGGAGCGCAGTGTATATCGAGCCCTGTGCTGAAGACTATGGTGTGGAGGTGCTGTGCAGTGGGGGTGGGGGGGGGCATGAGAGAGGGTGGAGTGGGGGATGTGGGGGCAGTAGAGTGTGATGGTGAAGAGCAGAAGCTCCATTAGTGCTGGCTCCTTCTCCCACCTGCTGGGTGACCCCGGGCTGATGACTTGGCCTCTCTGTGCCTCACTGTCTCCTGTGCAGTGGGGGCAATACCAGTATCCACCTCATAGGTGTGTTGTGAGGATGAATGAGTTAATAGATGTAAAACATGTATAACAACAATGCCTGGCAACATGGCAGATGCTGTGACATGATAATAATAGTACCTACCATAGCAGGTGATGATAACTAAGTGTATGTACTATTGATTGTAAAGCACCCAGCGCAGGGCCTGGAGCCCAGTGAGGTGGCCTCACGGTAGTAGAGGTGGTTTGAATAGAAGCACACGTGTGACCAGCATTGTTCCTGCTCTTGTGTAACTTATAATCTAGTGTGGAAAGGCTCATGTGAAACAACACAACACCAACAAAATAACAGTATACAGGGTGAATATTTAAGCATTGAGTCCACATGTTAGAGTGAATAAGCCTTGGCAGGTTAACAAGAACCTTAAGGAGAGTTGTTTGCTTGGTTATGAGCAATGCGAAGGGTAATTAGAAGAAAATGGCTTAGAAAATTCCATTTTTGGGGTTTCCTGGTCCCACTCGCAGCCCAGGAATGAATTTGTTTGGAATGGAGTTAATAAGTTTTTGGCATCTAGTTCCAGGCTCAAAACTTCAGGGAATTTGGCATTATCTCATCCAGTGCGCTAATCACCAGCCAGGAAGCCATTACACCTTCCTGAGGCACTTATCTGAGGCCATTCAGCAGCACAGCTGCCTCCCAGGTCCTGGGATGGGCTCCTGGCTTCTCTCCTCCACGGCCTTGCTGGCCAGCCATGGGTCATTTTTGTAAAAAGGCCTTAAAGTGACCCTTTGGCTGCATTAGCTGGAAAGGGCTCTGGGGTTAATGGCTGGGTGCAGATGGCTCTTACTGGCGCGTCTTTGCTGGGAAGCAGATGCAGGTGCTAATGACAGGGCTGTCCCTAAGCAGAGAGGAGGGGGGTGGGCAGCTTTGTCTTCCCATTTCCTTACAAATGTATGCCCAACCCCCTGGCTTAATATCTCCTGGGGCATGAAGGGACCTCAGGGGCCATACCTGCCTTTTCACAGACCCAGGGAGGTGCAAGGGGGTCCCATGGAGACAGAGAGGCAGAACAAGCCAGACCCAGAGCCCAGGTCACCCAGACACCAGGTCACCCAGAGTCCTGAGCAGGCAAAGCATACAGAGCTGGTTCCAAATTGTGCCTGTCATGAGTTTTCCTCTGTAAAATGGAATTGACCCTCTAGGACAGCGGTTCTCAACCTGTGGGTCGCGACCCCTTTGGGGGTCGAACGACCCTTTCACAGGGGTCACCTAAGACCATCGGAAAACACATATATAATTACATATTGTTTTTGTGATTAATCACTATGCTTTAATTATGTTTAATTTGTAACAATGAAATTGGGGGTCTCTACAACATGAGGAACTGTATTAAAGGGTCGCGGCATTAGGAAGGTTGAGAACCACTGCTCTAGGACACATGTCAGAAATGATTACGATAGTGTGAGGTCCCTAACATGGGCATACATATATACATGTATCTGAGCTGAGCTGCATATCTGTGAACCCTAATCCTCTGAGAGCATGTGTGGTACACTGAGTCTAGTTTACGTGTGTCAGCTACACTGACCCTTCCCAGGGAGCAGAGCCCAGAGGAGGCAGGGGAATCAGCAGAGGCTCCTCCCCAGACACCTTCCCAGAAACTGATTCTGAGAAAACATTGAGATTTGGGTAGCTGGATTTCAGTTTAGCAATGAAAAAGGTACCCCCTGCCACCCCCAACCCCACCCCCGGCCGCCCCCTTTCAACCATGGGGATGGTGCCTGCAGTAACCTTGGACCCAAGCATGACTTTGATGCCAGGTTGAGAAGAATCATGGAGCCAGAGCTGGAGATGGGAAATGTCAGACTTGATGGGTTGGACCCAATTCCGCCGGCCAGGAACGATGCAGAGCCATTTTCCCACAGGACCATAGACCTGAGTAACCCGGAAGCCTGGTCCCCTTGCTCTTCTGCGGAGACCGATCAGGTGGCCCCACAGAAGTGCTGGCTGTGGGGGAGGCGGCCGTTTCCAGGCTGCAGCTAGAGGTCAGAGCCCTGCCTCTGTCCAGATCTCCGATTTCACTCCTGGCACCACTGCCGGGGTCCGAGCTCAGCCCTTCTCCGGTGGGATTTGAGGAATCTTTTGTGCTGAAAACCGGGAAGGCAAATAAAACTCATGGACCAAATATGTATGCGGACAAGGAGGGATGGATAATCCCACACCACTGCCAGTTTGAAAGGAAATGAGCAGCCCCAATACTCCTGGGATCTAAGCTCCGAGGTGCGAGCCAGGCATCTTGATTCTTTCAAGGCCTCAGGCGCATTCAGGAGGTGGCTTAGGCGCCAAGAATATTCGGTGCAACAGAGTTGCTGAAATGTCCCAGCCCTGGATAACGTCTTGCAGGCGTTTTATACTCTCTGGAGGGAGGGGAGAGGGGAGGGGGACTTCATAGCACCTCAGCCACAGGCTGCACTTGTCCAGATGGGCCCTTAGGGGGAGAAGAGGACCAAGAAGGGGTTTGGGGATGCCATCCCATGGCCCAGGTATCCCAGGCTTGGAGGCTGTGACAACGTGACTTCTCCTGAAATGAACAACAAAGGCGTTGGATTGGGTGCTAAGTTCCTTTTGGCTGTAAAGCTTCATGCTCCCAGCTCCTGGTTTGAAATGGTTCCAGCTACACTCACTCAGAGCAGGGAGCCGAGTTCCATGTTCCCACCCTGTGCCATATACTCTCGGTCCCCCTCTTTCCCCCCCAACATAGGAGAATTACCCTGTGGCATAATTTAGTTCCCAAGCCAGAACCTCATTACCATTTAAGAAGGCACTAATCTCATAAGAGGATTATACAGGAAATTTGATATGGCGGCTTTCCCCCCTTTCTTTGCTCTCTCTTTGGTGGTTCAGGGTCAAGAATATGATTTATAAAAAAGTTTTACAGTGTTAGGCAAGGATGCCTAACACTTTAAATTGTTGGTCTGGATCCAAAAGCAAGCAGTGTGTTCTTTGAGCTGTGGCCATAGCAGGCTGGCTGTGACTCGGGGTGTTTTGAATCCTTCCTTCTCCAAAGCTTAAGTGGTGCCTTCTGAGACTGCCCAGCAGATCCATTCTCTCCCTTGACCTTGTCTTAGAGGCTCCTGTCCTTACTTTGCATTTCACCGTCTCCTTCCTGCCCTCCAACCCTGGGTACTTTGCCTTTTCTCCCTGGGTTCCCTCCGGGAGACCTCAGTGCAGGTGGGTGCCCAGAAGCACTTCCTGACCAGTCACTGGAGGGGGAGGCAGCCTGCATGGACATCCCCAGGTGACTGTGAATAACCAGGTGGTTTCAGTCTGAGCTTCCACCCTCCATCCATGCAGGGCGAGTAGTTGATGGATAGAACGGTCCAGCCAGTGTACTCCTTATCTTACTTATAAGAACGAATGAGGGGGTGTTGTCAGGGGATGACACGGAGCTGGGCATGGGCGTCTGGCTCTGCCACTGCCACTGTCCAGTGAGATGATCTGGGGTAAATCGTCCTCAAGCCGAAATTTTCACCCGAAAAATGGGAGCGACGGTATCTGCCCCTCCCATCCAGCGCCAGCACTGGGATGACGGTCGGGAATGCTGGGAAGCACAGTGCGATAGGAGTATTGATGGTGCATTTATGAGTCTGGCAGTTAAAGCG
>NW_005871054.1:13380355-13452240 GCF_000147115.1 Myotis lucifugus | reverse complement strand
AACCCAGGCTCTGCCACTTATAAGCTGTGTGACCTTGGACACGTGTCTTAAGTTCTCTGAGTTTCAGTTTCCTCACCCATAGAATGAAGGATGAGTGTTACCTACTCAGGGATGGTTGAGAGAATTAAAGAATGAAAACCATGGAAGGTTCTTAGAGTAGTACCTGGCACATAATAAATTTTCAATACCTGTTAGCTAATTATTGTTAAAAATTATTTATGTGTACATATACATGCACACACACACAGATACGAAAGACTAGAAGGAATGTATTACAAATTGTCTTAAGGTAGTGAGATTATGGTGATTTTTTTTCTATTTTGTTTCTCTTTTCTACAATTACTACTATGAACTTTTCTAATAACAGTTTTACTAAAAATCCATAGGGGCATAGAAAGTGGGGGGAAAAGATTGCAGACTTTCTGTCATTTGAGTCATTTCCTTACAGAACAGATACTCTGTGTGTGTGTGTGTGTGTGTGTGTGTGTATGTATCTATTTTGGGGAAACCCTTTAAACCACCCGCTGGCAACGCTTTATCTTTTTAAAGCAGCTAACTTTTTAAAAAAATATTTTTTATTGATTTTAGAGAGAAAGGAAGGGGAGGGAGGGAGGGAGGGAGAGAGAGAGAGAGAGAGAGAGAGAGAGAGAGAGAGAGAGAGAAACATTGATGTGGTAAAGAAACATCCATTGTTTGCCTCCTGCATGCCCCCTACTGGGGATCGAGCCTGTAACCCCAGGCACCTGCCCTGATCGGGAATCAAATTGGCAATGTTTGGTACACGGAACGATGCTCAACCAACTGAGCCACACAGGCCAGGGCCTAGCTAACTTATAGGGTGTTACAATCTACATGTAACAGGGCTTTACAGTTTGCCAAGTACCAACTTTCAAATATATGATCTTTTCAAATCCTCAAACAGCGCTCAAACTCTGTCAACATTGAGGCTCAGCTGGGTTTAGTGGCCTGTCTGATGCCACCCTGTTAATAAAAAAAGAGGCTGGGAATGGAGTCCTGCATTCTAAGGCCAGGGCAGTGCTCTCTCTACCAGTCTGCGGAGAACCTGGAGCTGCGGGGGCATCTACCGCCTGCTCTCAGGGTTCTGGGCAAGAAGAAGCAGGGGTAGGAAGCAGACAAGGCTCAGTCTCCCTGGAATTTCTCCTTTTCAACCCTACAGTTCCACAAAGTTTAAATAGAAGAAAAGAAGGTGACACATTTCGAATTTGGTGACTTTCTCTCTTCTGATGCAATAGGAACTTCAGAATCATTTTGCATTATCAGTTGGTTCCTAAGGTAAAATTCATTATCTGTCACATAGAAATATAAGTTCTGTTTTTGTGTCTTGGCATTTATAAGACATGTTTTTGTTATGTCAAAGTGTGCATTCCAAATATTTGGGAACGAAGACATAAACAAAAATCAACCCCATGACCCTCCATCCTGGATTTGAGAGCTGACTTTCATCTGAGCCATAAGGATAACATTTATGAGATCAATACCCCACAGGAAGGTTTAGCCCAGGAAAAATAGACTAGCCCAGGTCTCAGTCATCAGAACAGATGTTTGCTTAGGAAGGACAGGACTCTGGTGGGCAAGTCTCAGAAACTGTGTTATTAAACGCGAACGTCTAAAGGGTTCATCTGAAATTTTGGGATTCAACTGTTCATCCTCAGTTCTTTCCATCTGCCTTATCTCCTTCCCCGCCGGCTCTCTGAGCTGACGGTTTGAATTCAGAAGAACAGAAACCTCAAATGGGCCCCTGGCTTTGGCAGAGGGTGACCAGCGCCGTTTTAAGACCAGGAGGTGGAGACCTGTTTTTGATCTTTTTAATGCCTGGCTTTCTCCTTTGCCCTGCTTCACCACTCACCCTGCATGTTTCCAAAACATGTGTGATGATAAAAACCTGTATAAACATTCTTGAATTTGCCACCGAGTGTATCCAGTAGCTTGCAAGAATCTGGGGTGTTTGCTAAGGAGAGAAAACAAGTGAGAACAGGACAGTGTGGTGCCTTTGAATGCTTGAGTGGATGTTTTATGTTTGAAATATTGGAGGCAAAAAAGGAGGCAGGAAGGAAAAGGCACTTGGAGTGTAGTCTCCTGAAATAGGAAGATCTGTGTTGAGGGTGCTGGATTTGCTCTCTGTCTAAACCAAGCACAGGAGATAATAATAATAACCATAATGACGACAATGATGACGATAAATATTTACTGTCAGGTATAGTTTCTATGCATTTTATATAAATTAACAACAACCTTGTGTTGTTACCCCCAGTTTGCAGATTGAGAATGAGGCATGATGGGAGTAATTGACTTGCCCAAGGCCACACTGCTGTTTGGTGGAGCTGGAGCCCAGGAAGTCTGGCTCCCAAGTCCACTCTGCACTGTGCAGTATGGCTTTTCCTCGTCTTAAGAATTCCCCTGGCTCAGAACACTGCCTTTCCTCTGGGGCTTGCAGGGAGAACACACTCTTATGAGTCAAGGTTTATAGTGTGGATCCCAGAGGACACGGTGTCCTCAATTGTTACAGCCGTGGAGCTGAGTGGCCATCCTGTTCCTCCAAGCCTGTGGTTTCAGGGCCGATTCTCCCCGTTCGCTCTCTGCCAGGCTGGCCGGGTGTTAGCATGTGGCCTTTCACGTGCTTGGGCCTGGGATGAGAGTCCAGGTGATGGAAGGCAGCACACACACAGTACAGATGGGATGTGGGCGGCTGGGGGCCGGAGGCCAGAATAGATCTGAATGACACCGTAGGGCAAGCTGGTTTGTGAAATTGTTCACCTTTCAAGGCTCTGGCCTTGAGAGGCCCCAACAAACGCTTTGAAACCCATGTTGGTGCACTGGGAAGCGTGGAATGTAACTCCAGTCATAATTCATTTTTCCTGTAAAGTCTTTGAGGCAGCTCTCTGAGTAAATGAAGAACAATGGTAAAACTGCAGGGAAGCAACAACACAAGGAAATAATTGCATCAAGATGGGTTTGCGCCGACTGTCTTCGTCACGTATGGGTCTGGGTGGCTGCTTCTTTGAAACATCATGGGGAGCTGAACAGGGGTTGGAAGTGATCGCTGGTCTGGGCAACCCAGATGGAACTTGGGTGCAGTCCTTTTGCAGGACTCAAATGAGCTCAACAGCAGGAGAAAGGAGATGTTTTAGGGGGTTGGGACTGAAGGAGTGCCTCTTCCCTGGGATTTCCCAGCTGAATGTAATGAAAACATCGTGGAGCTTCAGTTTTTCTTGTTTTTACATCATTTAACAAAGAAAAGTTATGGAGCGCTTTTCCAGTGCCTGGCACTGTGTTCCCTGTGCCCCTGCTGGGAGGAGGGGCTCCCGGGATGAGTGAGAAGAATAGAGATGGGGATCTGCCTTTGAGGGGCCCCGTATTGAGAGGGAACCAGATTCCAGATTGAGGGAGGCCTGAAAGTTTATGTACATTTTATTTGGACTTTGGGGGAGGGGGTTGGAAGGAACAAACTGTGCCAAGGAAGGGAGGGTGGAATGAGAGAGGCCTGGCGTAGTAGGAGGGCAATATGGCTGAAGCATAAGGGGGTAGGAGAAAGAGTTGGAAATTGCAGTTGGGGCCGAGTTTTAAAGAATGTTAAATGCCAGCAAGGGAAGTTGTGACTTGTGGCAGTAGGAATTACTAACTTGAAGGTTTTAACTCTGCTATTTGGAAGTGAGGTAGGTGCCTTTTGTCCTTAAGTCTTGATTCAGTACCCAAATGCCAACCGCGAGCTTCTTTCTCTTCGGTTTTGAGTCCTCGACCATCAAAACACTCCGTTGTATGCAAGATTGTTGCGTCTTTACCCTGCCCCTGTGGGAGTTTACAGTTGAGGCCATTGAGGCTCTGAGAGATTGTCCTGGGTCATATGGGCAGAGGCAAGGCAAGAAACTTGGCCTTCATGCTCTTCTCCCCCATGACAGCAAGCTGGGGCGCTCTGAGGTCCTAGCTCTAGGATCCTCCCCTCCAGGGAGCTTGTCTAGGTCTGGTGACAGGTCATCGTATGCAAGATTGCATGAAGCCAGCATCTCTGAGCCTCAAGGCATGGGGGAGCCGATCTCAGGGTAGAAAGGTGGGGGCTGTGCTCTGTGTTCAGAGCTTCCAAAGTTAGTTTGGGAGAATCCACTCCTTTCAAGCCTCCCGTGCCCTGTGGCTCTCTCACAGGCTGCAGGCACACGACCTTTTTGTCATACTTAGGAACTGGTTAGTTGATGGAAAGGAGGTGCATTTTAAAAATATTATTTGTGTCTAGAGGCACTTTCCTTGACATTGGGCACTTAGAAGTTGAAGTAATGATAGGTACTAAAGGGAGAGAAGGAGCATCACTGCCTGGGCTGGGAGCAGCAGCAAATGCTTATTGGACAGCTCCTACGTGCAGGACTTTTTGTTAAATTCTGGGGACTGGGGGACAGGGAGAAGGAGGATATAAGGTTGGTAATACCCCTGAAGAACTCGGTAGGGACCAGTAATCCAGGTGAGAAGAGTGTTCCTGATAGCCTATGTGATGGTCAGTGCCAACGAAGGCTCAGATGGAGAACATAGAGGAGGCTCTAGAAGTCACTTGGAGTCCAGTGAAAGGCTGATTCAGAGACTGGTTCCCGTGGGAGTCCTTGGCAGGTGGCTAGCTGAGCCTAGCTGGAGCATTGGGCATTTGCAGTGGCACGTAAGGCATGCGAGGGGCACAGGGGGCAGTGTAGAGCAAGTGGTGCCATGTGAAGAACTGCATGTCACCCTATAGAGAGGGAAGATCTGGGGAAAGAGGCCTCCTGACGAAGTTTGTATTGTACTTCGGTCAGTTGGGTTTCCAGTGTCGGGCAGATTAGTGCTGAAGAGAATTAGCATAAGGGAAGATGTAGGAGCTGTGAGGCCGGATTCTATGAGGGCTGGCGTCAGGGGTGGCAGTGGGACCAAGGGGTAGGCACAGCAGCTAGTGAAGAAGAATGTGAGGCTCAGTGACAGCCTGGATGTGAGGGGCAGAGTGTGGGAGGACCGAGATGACTACAAGTGCCGGGCCCAGAGAACAGGCTGCAGAAGGTCTGGTGCGTGTCCAGCTCGATTGCTCGCTCTCTCTCTCTCTCTCTCTCTCTTTCTCTCTCTCTCTCTCCAAGTTCTTTGTATATATCTTTTCAGAAGTCACTGTGTACAGTCAGCATACTCCAGTTATTGTGTATATCAAATGTGTGTGTGTGCAAGGACATACAGGGACAGGAAAGCGAGTGTCCCCTTCCCCTCCAGAGCAGAGAGAAGGAATTTTGTAGTTTGGGGAAGGCCCATGGCATTTTAAGAGCAGTTGGTTTCCGAAGAATGAAACTTGAGCAATCCCAGAGGGAAGTGCGGTGGCTCTTGGGAATAATTAGAAAGCAGCCAAAATGGTGCGCCCACCAGCAGCCCCAGTAGATAAAGTGGGGGCCTGGGGCACACACCCTCTGGAGGGCCCCACATCCTGCCTGCACGGCTGTGGATGACTTCGTTGCTGGAACGGAGGTGTAGGGTAAGTACCAGCGATCCCCAGCTCTGCATGGGTACCTTCTTCCTTTTGTTCCAGTTGGAATCCCCGTAAGAACTCCAGGCAATAGAGAGCTTTGCGCCACTGGGCTCTGCGCTTTCAGCTGGCTTGGCCATCGAGGTGGTAAGGGTGCCTTTGGGGACACTGTGGGGCAAGAGGTGTGACTCTGTCACTCACAGAATGAGTTGCCTAATCAAGGGTTAACACGTTAAGCACCCAGGCTGTTTTGTCTTCCGGACGGAAAGTATACTAGTAGTGTCAGTCACCGGTGACTGACAGGGCGCTTAACGTGTTACATATTTCTCACAAGATTGACTTCTCTTTTCTCTCCTAGTTAGGAGTGTTTGCTTTTTAACCTTCTCCCTGTAAGGAGAGTTGCTTCTTACTAGTAATTTTTTTGGGCAGTGATGCCCTTATGCAGCACTAAACTCACAACAATCACGACCCTTATCCCCTACAAAAGGTCCCGGGGCCCGTATGTAATAGCCCAAAGAAAACATAATAGTAGATAAGTGACGTTTCTCTTCAGTCTTCTGATTGGGATAGTTACTTCCCTCTAACTAACACCTGTTACCCTCATCCCCACCCCACCTTCCCAGGTGCCATGCGAGGTCTGGGGAGACAATGGTGAATGGGACCCTGTCCTGGAAGAGCCCAGCTTTCCCTAAGGTTATTCCTCTTGCTTTAAAATATATTATTGAGAGAGAGAGAGAGATCAATGATGAGAGAAAATCATTGATCAGCTGCCTCCTGCATGCCCCCTACTGGGGGTCGAGACTGCAACCTGGGCATGTGCCCTAACAGGGAATCAAACCGGGACCTCCTGGCTCATAGGTCGATGCTCAACCACTGAGCCAGACTGCAACCTGGGCATGTGCCTAACAGGGAATCAAACCGGGACCTCCTGGCTCATAGGTCGATGCTCAACCACTGAGCCACACTGGCTGGGCAGGTTGTTCCTCTTTCTTGTCAAGCCCTGTTCCCAGGTGATTGGCAAGGAGTAACATGAGCTCAACTAGCACTCTGAGCCTTGGAGTGTATTCCCGGGGCTGTGGTTCTTAAGTCTGGAGAAATTGGCACAGACAGCCACAGCCTTCCCACGGCCTCAAACAGCATCCCCGGGACTAGCGGGTTTATCAGCAGTCATTGGATCCTCTGCTCTTCTGGACAAAAAGAAATTGGAATTCACTGGAAAATATTTCACACCAAGTGGCTGAGCTGTTGAATTCACTTTCTCAGACAGGCACTTGTAAGTGTGGGACCCCATTCAATTGGGAAACCTGTGATTCACTGATCGGTTCACGAATCAAAGGATCAGAGAGTAACTTGACTTGTAAGAGGCAAGTGGTGGATTTTCTCATATTTGACTAATTGGGTGCCAGGGTATGTGTTGCACTCCCGGGAGAGTCCCCCACGGTGATAAAGGCCGGGGAGGAGCGTAGAGCAAGCCATGAGCGTCCATGGCAGCAGCCCCCACAGCTGCTTGGCTTGAATGCCACGTGCAGGCTTCCCGAGGAGGATGGCATCTTTCATCTGCCCAGGACAGAGAGCTTCAGCGTTTTCCTTCTTGACTCTGGCTGCATTTTGGTTATTTCCCAGGTGGTTCACTGGCCCAGTTCCACCTCTGGGGGCTTGTCCAACTCCGCTGCTGGCAGCCACAGCGCCTCTGAGCTGTGTGTGCTCCAGGCAGCTGGCTCTGTTCCTGGGCTGGTGGAGGTTTGGCACAGCAGATGCCAGCTGGAGGGTCACAGCTCCCAGGATGTGTGCGGTCAGGGGGTCTGGTTCAGCTGATGTGGACGGAGCTTTGCACTGCCAGGGTCTGCTCATGGGATCGCTGGCATTTCCTCTGCGCCACTGGGAGGCTGGTGGGCTTGTTTCACACTCTGGGGGCTGCCCAGCCCCTGTCCCTGCAGAGTGCCGGCTTCTCCCACCTGGCTTCCTCCAGGCTTCAGCAGGACAGTCCTATTGTTAACACAATTCTATTAATCTCTGATCATCTCAGGTAGACAGGCAGCCTTTGACGTCAGGGAAACCGTCCTTCTGAAGAAAGGGAATGGTGAAGTGATCGACTCCTTTTTTCTCCAAAGCACTTGTCATTGTGAATCTTGAACAAAATGTGAAAAACAATCACCACCGACTGCATGTGCACGAGAGGACCAGGGAGAGTGCGGGGAGGCCCTCGGAGGTCACTCTGAGGAGGGCTGGGTGGACAGCTGTGACTTGGGTTTATTCATCCTTTGTCCCCTGCAGGGTGTTGGTTAGATTGGTTGGGGCAGGAGGTGGGGAGGGTCTGGGTTAAATGAGGCCCTCGGCTCCCCAGTTGAGGTCTGTAAGAAAATCTAGGAGTGGCCATGGGACATCAGTCCAACTGGGATATTGAAGCTGTTACTCCCTCCCTCCCTCCTTCCCTCTTTTCCTCCCTTTTCCTTCTCCTCCTCGATACCTTATAGAAAATTTCAGACATGTGCCGAAGTAGACAGAGTCGACAGTTTCAACAGCGATGACCAATGCCCACCTTTCCAGTTGGTATTTAACGATCACCACCCCCTGCTCTAGGAGGGTTTTCTTATTTGTTGTGTGTTGCTCATCTGTCTGTTAATGAAGAAGCTCCCGGATTTCCTCATAGAGGTTTCTTACCTCTTCTTTCTCTTCCTTAGCAGATCCATGGGCCCACAGTGCAGGCCGATATGGAGGTTTACTGAGCCTAGGAAGCTGCATCCAGGGCAGGAGAAGTGGGTGGGGAGGTTGGGTAGTGGACCCTGGGGAGGCATCAGGACCTGGGTCCATTTGTGGGCATGGGATTACCTTTCCATTTCTATTTTTAACTCTTTATAAGGCTACTTATCTTCAGCAAACCTGCCTACTTTAGAGCATGCTTATCCTCAGGAATGAACGTAGGGATAATTACCTTCCTACCAGCAGCTGTGTGACATCATCTGCCTTCCACTTGGCCTCTGCTCTAAACCCTCTCACCCCTTGCCTGTGTCTTGCCTTAGGACACATGAGGTTGCCCCTGTGGGGACCTTGTGGCTCTGCAGCCTAAGAGGGCACTTTGGCAGGGGCTCAGACACCAGCCTCTCACTCCAGTGTTTTTCTGCAACAGGCCTGGGCTTCGGGGTGCCTCACTGTAGCCCCCTGCTACTGCCTCCTGACAGAATTTTGGAGGTGAGGTGCTTAGTGGTCAGGGGAGGGACACTCAATCTATTAGAGCAACAACAACAGGCAAACAGGCTTCCCAGAAACAGGAAATGCCTTTATGCTAACTTCAAGCATTATTTCAGTTTTTCTACATATTTTCTTCTCCCCACACAAACCCCACCTTGTAACAAGGGCAGTGAGTTAGTACAGTGATGCATGAAGTGGAACAACAGGCTTAATAAAAACTGTGTGTGTGTGTGTGTGTGTGTGTGTGTGTGTGTGTGTGTGTGAGAGAGAGAGAGAGAGAGAGAGAGAGAGAGAGAGAGAGAGAGGTATTTGTCATCTCCTTTGAAGACATATAGAAAGCTAAAAAAAAAATGCAAGGCTTTTATAAGCCACAAGTCTGTGCTGAGTGTGTGTGTTTGGAGGGAGGAAGGAGAAAAACCAAAGTCAACTGCACCCTGGGCCGTGGAGGTCAGCCTCTGTGTCCAGGTTTTCTTTTTTATTCCCCGGTCAGGTCTCTCCTCCTCTTCCTCATCTCTGTGTGTTGGAAGGCCCCTGGGATCAGTTCTCAGCCTCCAGGCTCATGGTTCAAATAACAGATCCATATCCCTTATCCAAAGGGTCAGATTTTAGGAATTCAGACTTCCTTTGATTCTAGAAAGCGAATATAGGATGTATTCTGTACATGATAGCACACCCCCAGCAGATTCTGGGGCATTCCTTCATGATGAAACAAATTCATATTTCAGTAACACAACTGTATAAATATTCACACTAAGTGGGTTAAATATAGACAAGATAAATAGCTTTTGTGTCAGATTGGGTCAGGGTTTGTTGCCAAATCATTTGACCCAAACTTTTAAAAAAGGTCCAGTTTTTGGAGTCTTTTTGGATGTCAGGATGTGGGTCAGGGATTTTGGATGTGCACCATCTATCTGCTCGTGAATATCAAAATCAGATCCCAAGCTTGGCCCTTCCCCCTGAACTGCAGGTTCCTGTATCCAGTCATCCTTGGCTGTTTCGGAGCTGCCTCCAACCAAGCCTGCCCACACCCTGCTCCCGGTGCCTCCCCCACCCCACCGAGTCCCCTGGGTGCCCTGTTCAGCCAAGGGCAGCTCCGTGTTCTGCTCAGGCCAGCAGTCTCCATGCCAGCCTGCAGCCCTGTCTTTTTCTCATGCACCGCGTCCAATCCTTCGGCAAGCCTTCTGGCTCTACCTTCAAAATATCTTCAGAACCTGACCACTTCACGTCACCTCCATCACTCCCAGCCCTTCTAGCCACCAGCATCTCTCACCGGGGTTATTATGATAGCCCCTAACTTTCACCTGGATTACTGCCTCATTAGTGGCCTTCCTGCTTCCTCATGTGTGTCTAAGGCTTGTCTGGCACAGCAGCCAGAGTGAGCCTTTCAAAGTGCAGGGCACAGCATGTCACTACTCTGCTCAAACTCTCCTTTGGCCCTTATCTCACTCAGAGCCGGAGCCTAAGGACTAACCTGCACTCCATCTGACCTCATGTCCCAGGGCTCCTGACCTCACTCTGCTCCAGCCACACCCACCTCCTTCTGCTCCTGGCACAGGCCACGCCCCCTCCCACCTCTGGGCCCCTGCACTAGCTATTCCCTCTGGCTGTGGATGCTCCTGTTACCTTCCCAGGAATCTGCAAGGCTGGCTCCTTTGAGTCTCAGAAAGGCCTTCCTTGATACATTAATAGATCAATTAACAGACAGTCAACAAACTCCAACTTTGAAACCTGCCTTTTTGCAATGAAGACATGAAATACTCTGAATGAAAAAACAAACAAACAGGAAAAGGTTCCACACATTAGATCTATTACTTAAAACTAGCTTCCAGTCACATCTACTCTGGGCAGCAGCAACGCGTGGACGCTCACAAGAATACACTGCAAAGTTTTCAGCGTTCTTTTCCTTTGCTGTCTTTGAAAGGCTGAGGACTTTCTTCGTGCTTGGGTAGTGGTATATTTCTTCTGTTTATTTCAAGCCCCGTCTTCCTTAATTCAGCAGTGATTGTAGAGGGTCCTAAACTGTCCTTGCAAAGTAGATGTGAGTTCATAGCATCCTTTTTATTCTGACATTCAGAGCTTGAACGGACAGTTTTCAGATCCTCTTTGCTATGTGCTTCAGGAGGTATCTTCCCTCCATGTTCACATGTTGGTATGGGCTTCAGCACCTGTATGTCTCATTTGTGTGTCCAGCTGCGTTAGGCTGCTCATGTAACACGGCCTGGGCTTCAGCTGTGGGTCAGTTCCTCAGAGCCTGCATAGATTGCTTCCCCTAACTGCTTATTGTCCCTCCGTTTCCTTACCTGTGAACAAGAGGATTGAGCTACATAATGTTATTCGAGCAACAACAAACTTGTTGTTTGATTTTTTTAAAAATCACAAATTATAGTAGAAAAAAGTACAAAGTCTAGAAAACGATAAATACGCACGAAGAAAATCACACATTACTCCACTCCCCCATAGAGAATCTTTTTCCCCCTCTGTGTATGTACTTACCCAGACCATTTACATTGTATTTTTACAGAATTGGATTATAAACTACACATTCCTTTATAATTTTCCTCCACTGAATGTCTTTCCATGTCAGTAATATAACTCTCCCAGATTTTTTTTATCACTATGGCATGATAGCACATGATTTGAATATGCCACAATGTATTTCAATAGTTTGTTCTGATTGGATAATTAGTTTCTAAGTTTACACTCTTTTAAAATGCTGTAATGATCATCCTTGAATTTAAATTGTTTTTGCACATGTGTGATTTGGGATGAATTCCCAGAAGTAGAATGGCTAGGTCAAAAGATTTTTGTTATATAATGTTAAACCACTCTCTATAAATTTTTGCCAACTTACACTTCATTAGCAGTGTGTTAGAGAGCCTATTTCTCCCTGTTCTTACCAGCACTGAATCATATCCTTTAAGATGACATGTTTTTGGATTTTCCATTCAAGGTGGTCTTGGAGCAAATGTTTTGCCTAGTCAAGACCCAGTCTAAATAATAGAAAAGGAAAGAAAGGTGTGTGTGGAGGGGGGGGGGAGGGGTGGGGGGGGAGCGGGGAGGGAGAAGATAAAAATTCTGTAACAACCAAATAAGCAGAAAGAAGCCTTTAGTAAGCTATTTCAGTGCATTTCTGGGGATGAAAGTAGAGGACAGGGTGGCAACTCCGACAGGACCCTAAAGGAGCTGCAGGTTTGAGACTATAGTTACTAACCTCAAGGATCAGGAGTGAGATATGCAGCTGAAAACATGTGACTATCTGAAGGCCTGTATGTGGAACTGTATACTTCTCACTGCCAAAGGCCCTGGAGCCAGACCCTAACTTTGAGTGTAAAAATTGGAAGGCTCTTTTAAAGAGAAATTGTCTAATGCAGTGATGGCGAACCTTTTGAGCTCGGCGTGTCAGCATTTTGAAAAACCCTAACTTAACTCTGGTGCCATGTCACATATAGAAATTTTCTGATATTTGCAACCATAGTAAAACAAAGACTTATATTTTTGATATTCATTTTATATATTTAAATGCCATTTAACAAAGAAAAATCAACCAAAAAAATGAGTTCGCGTGTCACCTCTGATACGTGTGTCATAGGTTCGCCATCACTGGTCTAATGGTTTGGAGAGGTCTAGCAAGGCTTGTGTGGGGATCCCCTGCTATAATCGCCGGCTCCCACTGTCTAGCCCAGTGATTTTCAACCTTTTTCATTTCATGGCACAAATAAACTAATTACTAAAATTGTGCAGCACACCAAAATAATTTTCCTTCTGCTGGTCTGACCAAAAAGTAGGTATAAATTTGATTCATTCACACTGGATGGCTGTTGTTGTCATTTCGTAATTTGACAACAACAAGGGAATAGAGGCTGGTCCCTCTGATAAGTAGTCAGGTATTGCATGTTTTAAAAGTTCTTGTGGCACACCCATTGAGAATCGCTGCTCTAACCTTAAGGTAGATCAGCTGGGATCTACAGAAATATGTTGCATCCATAAACCAAAACAAAAAAGAAAATGATGCTATGAGAAAGGATGCATAGTAGAAAATATGAAGGCACTTCTGGAAACTCAACATATTATCAGAATTAAAAGTTCAGTGAAAGGGTTGTAAAGGAAATCTCCCAGAATATGGACTAAAAAGGTAAAGGAAATAGAAATAAATTTAACAAATAGTAAGAGACATAGGGACCAATTCTGTTGGTCCAACATCTGAGTAATAGAAGTTTCATAGAGAAAATGGAGAAGAGGCCAATAGCAAAAAACAAATTGGATAATATCTCCTACAAGTTCAGTTCCATTCATCACAGTAAATCAAAAACACACACCCAGAGACGTATCATCATGAGATGGCAGAACACAGAGTATAAAAAAGTCCTAAAACTCCCAGCGAGTCAAAACAAAACAGTCATCTACTAAGCAACAGAAAGCAAGCTGACACCAGAGTCCATTGACTATATTTAGGTGCCAAGAATGTTCTGATAATGACTTTTTTAAACTTAGATTTCCATGTCCAGCCGAACTATCAATCATGTCTGAGAGAACTGCATGCAAGGTCTTAGAAAGTTGGCATTCTACTCACTTTTAATCAATATTTCAATCAGAATGGACTTTATAGGCACAAACAAGGAAATAACCCAGAACAAGGAATATGATGGATTCCAGCACCAGCAGAGCAGTGAAAAGAAGTGACCACACTACAGCTGTGCATCAGACCAGAGAGCAGTCAGCCCAGCATAGGGGGAGGAGGGCAGTGGGGGTCTCCAGAAGGGTTAACCCTGAGAGAAAAGAACCCTGGGAAAGCGTGAAGACCTGAGGAAGATAATTGATAGAGTGAAAAAAATCCATTTGAATTTGATACTAGTTATTTTCTCAACTGAGAGGCACTTGGGTTGTCACATTAGGCCCATGGAAAAGAAAGCATATACTGGTATAATACCATTTACTAAGTTGTAAGAGTAAACACTATTCATTAGTTTTCAGATTTTAGAACCAATGTATGCACAAAATGTGGAACTCAACTACAGTGAGAGAACAGAATCGTTATGTTGTCGGTGTTGAAGGTGGGGGGAGAGGCAGGCAGAGGATGGGAGGGTTGGAAGCACTAATGTCCTCTAGTTAGAACATGGAGGGTCAAGGGATGACATCTATAGTTCATGGAACAAGAAATTGATATTTTGGATTGCTCTTTTGCAGTTGTAGGAAAAAAACAGAGAAGGAACTGAGAAGTGTGATTTATAGTTACTTTGTGGAGGGGGAAAGTGGAGGGAGGTGGCAAGTGAACTAAATCTTCATCTATCACATCAGCAAGGCGAGAGAGAATGTCTAAAATAAGGAACCAGGAAATTGAGGTATACACTTTTTATTTAGGAACATGGCAGTGACCACCAAGAAAATCTAAATAGAAATGATTAAAATGGCTCCCTCTGGCGAGGAATGGGGTAGGGGATTGTTGCTTCTCATTATAAGTCCCCCTGTAGTCTTTTATTTTTCAAAACTGAACATATTACCAAACTTAGTTTTGCTTGTATTTTAACAAGCAAATAGCACAGATATGCATACCCTAAAAGCAACTTGGGCTAATTTGATAGGCAAAATAAAAGAAAAAAATTAGCTGTCCATTTTATTTCTTGGCTTATTTGAACTGAGCGATTTTAACGTCGATTATGACTCTTAAATTTCATGCTTCTGTGATTTCTATAGAAGTGTTCTTTTTCTCATACGACATAGCTCCAAACATATATGGTGAAAAGTAGTGGCAAATAGGACTTGATATACATAAAAGTCACCATACAGCAGTATTTCCAGCAGGGCTTTTATTCCCCAAAGTGGGACGTGCTGCAGTGTATTTGTGGCTCATTGTCTGAGCCCCCCAACTGGGATTTGGTGTACCTTCAACCATGAGCTCCAAGAGGAGAATGAAGGAGCTCTACTCTCTTCTTCTTTTTTTAATAAGAGTTTATTTGAGCCAAAGTGATGACATATGCTGGGGAGCAAGATCTCAAACACTCCTGAGAATAACAGTTTTTTAAACATCTTATTTTTAATTTTTTAAAATTACAGTTTACATTAAATATCTTGTATTAGTATCAGGTGTACAGCATAGTATCAGGTGTACAGCAATTGTATACTTTACAAAGTGTTCCCCCCTGATATTTCCAGTACCCCCTGGCACTCTACATAGTGATTTACAATATGATTGACTACTAGGAGCTCTACTTTCATTGTTCTGTGTCCAGGAGTCAACTCTGTCATCGTGCACACAGTGTGAGCTCTGTGCACAGCTCACAACGTATTCTTCCCACACCGTCTCCTTGAGCCCATGCCCCTTGCTGGGCAGCATGCCAGGCCCCAAGCTAACAGGACATTGGAGAGCCCTGGTTTAATCCAGGCTCCTCTTCCTCACGCTCTGGGAATGTGGGCAAGTCCTTACATCCCCAAGCCTCTGTTTTCTCATCCCTGAAATGGTTAAAATAAGGATACTGCCTCCCTCACCCATAGAACACAGGTAAAGTGCTTCATCAAGGGTGTTCATTAGAATCATGATTATTATTAAGAACAAAATAGTCTCCATTTAGGAGCTCTAAGTGATGAATAACACTTACCACATCTAGATTTTGAAGGAAGTCAGGCACTGCATATCTTTGTGAGCAGCCATTAATGGGGTGTTCTGCAAGGCTGTATCATTACAGAGACAGAACCCTGGTCTGAAGATAATTGTTTCTGGTTGCACAGTCCTGAGGTCCTCTGAGCCACTTGAATCCATTCAGTTCCACTTGGAGTCCCTAGGGATTACCAGCCATCACTCAGGAACCGTGAACCCCCCAAAAGAGCACATGGCTCTGCCCTACAGGTGCTCACAGTCTGGGCGGGAAATAATGATAATGACCAGACAGCTTTCATGTATAGGCAGCTAGCTGTGTGCCAGGTGTAGCTCCCAGTGCTTAAACCATCTCATTTAATCCTTCCAACACCATGAGGCAGATGCCACTGACATTCTTCATGCATAGATGAGGAAATCGAAGCAGGGCCACACAGCTGATAATAGGCAGAGTTGGGATTTGAACCCAAAGTAGGCTAGCTTCAGAGCCTTTACTCTTAGTCACTGCAATGTATTGGCTTAAAAAATAGGGAATGTAGAATGAAACACATACATACAAATAGACCCGGTGAGAGAGACCACTGCAATGCCAAATGCAAAGTGCAGATTGGTCGTGGGTATTTTTCACTTCACAACACGGCGGGTAAGTGGATGCATTTTCTGCGGTTTGCACTCACCAACTCCTCTTAGATAGGGTACACAGTCATGTACTCTCATTTCCCTGAAAGGAGATAGAAAAACTATACTGTGACCGGGTGATGGGTGATGCTTTGCAAACCATTACACACTCTCAATATTAGTTTTGGCACCTTTGAATGTTTTCTCCGGGCAGAAAAGCATTTGCGCCCACATAGAGTTATTTGTTTTTAGCCACCTCTGTCATCAGAGGGAGCCGGCTCCCTGGGTCTTTTTCTGAGCCTGTTGAAAAGAGGAAGCAGGTGCTAACTTGAGTTTACTCCATTAGTGGCCTGTGGAGAGCTGGGATCTGTGACATACAAAATCAAATGGTCTGAAAGAGCATAGAGTAAAGAATAAGACCCCTTTCCTAATGTCTAGTTGCCCAATCCTGAGACAACCCCCGTTTCCTTTGGACTAAGACCCCTAGAGATAATCTCTGTGGAACAAGTGTGTGACAGAATGTGTGTGTACACACCCATTTTATTAACAATAAATGGTGTCCTCACATAATAAAGAGATTGCACCCCCACCCCCCCTTAATATATCCCACAGAATATCAGTCAGTACATTTAGATCTTTTCATTCTTTTTTAGGGCTTGCAATAGTGATCTACCAAATGCACCATCATTTATTTAAGCAGAAATATCCTATTCATAGATATTTAGGTCTTTAAGGTCATTAAAAGCCATTTTGGAGCAATTGGTCTAATTGTCTTGTTTTGCATATGAGGAAATTGAGATCCACACACACAAAGACAGATTTAAATAATTGAGCAGGCTCTCAAACCTACACTTTGGATGTGATTTCTTGCTATTGTTGTATTTGGATCATAGAAGACAGAAGAAGGTGACTGTGCCTGTGAGTGTGTTTTGCACACGTGGGTGAGTGTGTGAATGTGTGCCTACACGGGTAGGTGTACATTCTGTTGTGTAACAGATGTTCTCTTGGAAAACTCTGAATGAATCCTTTTATTTTAAAAAATGGAATATGAAATGATAAATGCCCTGAGGGTGGGAAGATGATTTGTTATTTAAAGGAAAATTGTGGGGCAATGCTTATGTGAAACGATGGCTATTTCCTCCTTTTTCAAAAACGACTTTATTGAGGTAGAATTTGCATGCAAAAAAAGTGCATCTATTTTTAAGAGTATGGCTTGATGCAGTTTGACAAATGTATACATTCATAGAGCCACCACCCAGTCCGCATACAGAAAACTTCCATCTTTCTCGAAAGTTCCTTTAGACCTCTTTATTGTTGTTGTTTTCTTATTTTTATTGGATATATAAAATATAATACTGACAAAAGCATTCAAGATCCTTTATGCCTCTTTGCATTCAGTTTCTACCTTCACCTGCAAGAGGTCACTGATATGCTTTTTGTCACCATACGTTAGTTTTGCCTATTCTAGAACGTCATAGAAATGGTATCTGTTTTTGCATGTGTCGGGAGTTCACTCTTTCTTGATGAGCAAAAATGCCAACATATGGACGTAGCTTGATTTGCATATTCATTTACCCATTGTTGCACATTGGGGTTGTCTCCCGTATTGTATTTGGCTGTTAGGAACGAAGCTGCTAAGAACACTTATGTACAGGTCGATGGCTTCCTCAGTGAATCATCTCCATCATTCAGTTGTGAAGATTTAGTTTAAAATCAGGCCATCCACCTATTGAGCCAACATGTATAAATATGTATTGAATCCCTCCTGGGTACCGGACAGAGAGTGTTCTGCCCTGCAGGGCTGTACACTAAAGCAGGAATACTGTTTTTGCACTGCCCTGGAAGTAGTTTGAAGAAGAAACAATCTTTCCCTGATTTTATGAAAGTCAGTGCTATGTAAGCCTGTTATCAGAGAGGGACTTAAAATATTTATTTACATGTGCGCCCTCTGCTTTTCAACGAGTTAATGCACTCTACCAGTAAGGCTGGTAGCAAACTCCTCCTCAAATGAAGAGTCTTTAATTTAATTAGTTGTTAACTTCAAAATCTGCACCCAGCAGCTGCTCCAGAGTTGCCCACATGGTGCCTTAACGTTTTGCTTTCCAAAAGCAGAACTAGAAGGCTGCCTGCTGCAAGAAGGTCTCCTGCTCTGTCTGGCTTGCCTGTTCCATGCCAGGTGCCTCATAGAGTGCCCGAGGTGCCTCCAGGGCAGAATGGCCAGCAATAAAGGGGGTGCAGGACTTGGGCAGCGGGTCCTCTGCTTTGGGAAAGAACTCCTGAGACTTCTCTCTTCTTCTTCCTTACTCCTCCTCCTTCCTCCCTCCCCAACCTTCTCCAAATAAAAAGAAACAGTCTATTATTTAAGACTTATTTGGTGCAATGTGGGCAGTACATGTCTCTCCTCCTCCTTCTCATCCTTTCTGGATCCATCTTTTTCTGACCCACTCCCTACTTACTTTTTGCTTTTTTCTAGGCCCTGGTGTCTGACAACAGGTGGAAAAGAAAGTGAAACTCGATTTGGGCCTGTGTGGCCTTTGTGGGCTATTCTGTTGTCTAGAGGTCTCCAGTGGAAGCTGAGCCTAAGGGTTTGGAGGAAGGTTGGCCATGAATTTCTGTTCTCCTTTGCCTTGAACTTGGTCACCCCCAAACACAGGTGTGCAGACACCTGTGGGTCACAGTGACATGCAGCAGTAACACTTAAGCTGGCTGTGCAGTGCTGCACCATTGGTGGGGTGCTGGCCCACTGGTCAGGGTTCCCTCTGGGCAGGTGTGGTGTGGTGGCAGGAACACTGGACTGAGAGTCAGGAGTTGAGGGTGCCACTCACCTCTAGGCTGCCCAGCTCCAGGGGACTCATTGAGGTGAATGGTGCCCCTGGAGCTGGGCAGTGGTGTGCATGACGAGTCATGTTGTATTGGCTCGTTATCTTCCGTGTTCTCATACATACAGTGGTGCTAATAATACCTGTGACCTTACAGGTTAATTGGGAGGAATGCATAAAATAATGTGCACAGGACTGTGAATGGTCAGACACCACCCCCTAAAAAGTGCCTGTGAGTCTTTTGCTTTTCAGAGATGTCTTTTTCATGGATTGAGGGATGGTTTGGGCTCTTTCCCACTGCCTTATTCTTAACTCAGATGAATGGAGCTGTGTTTATGCCCAGACCTCACCCAAGGGCTGGAGGGCAGGGTGTGGGAAGCATTGCTCTGCCTTAAACCTACCTTGCTGGGAAGCCAGTCACTTGCACCTGAAAGGGAGAATGAACCCACAGAGGCTTAGAAGAAGGAGAACCCTGGGTCTGGGTTGTCAGAGGGCTTGAGTCAGGAGCTCTATCAAAGTCATCCCTCCTGTGTGCTCCAGGCAGCCCTGGGTGTGAATCCAGAAAAAGCTCTCTGAGCCCGTTTTTCCATATGGGAAGCAGGGTATATTGCCAACCTTACAGGAGATTAAATGAACTGATGCTGGTAAAGCACTGAACACAGTCTGAGGAAGAGTAGGTGCTCAGTCTATACATGTCACCCTCCCCTTCTCCTTTTCCCATGAGCAGCACCTGGCCCTCTGATGACCAGGGTTATAGCCTTTCCTGCCCTGGGCTTTCCCTGGACTGGACACAAAACTTTCACCTTATTCTTTATTGGATATTCACAACAATACTGTAAAGTTATTAGATGTCCTAGAATAACATCTATATATATAAAAGGTTAATATGCAAAGTGTCCCCTCGGGAGTTCGACTGATCTGGTGTTTGATCACTTGCTGTGATGTGCGCTGACCACCATGGGGCGGCGTGGAACGAAGGAAGGCCCCGGCTGGCATTCGGCAGCTGTTAGGGACCCTACTCGTGCACGAATTTCATGCACTGGGCCTCTAGTGTAATGATATTAACTTTGGGCAAGAAAATGCCTTTTTGCTGTTGTCATTGTTGTTGGGGGACCATCTGATATAGTGAAAAGAACATTGGCCCAAGAGGTGATTTGAAGACTGGATTTTTTATAACCACAGCACCAACAATTACTGAGCATTTCATGCCAGGCCTCACGCTAGGCACTTTACCTAGGTTATTGCACTTAACATCATGACCGCCCAAATGACATAAGACCTAGTATCAACTGCACTTCATGGAGGAGCATTCTGAGGCATAGAGAAGGTAGTTGCTTGCTTCAGGCCACAAAGCCAGGAGATTGACTCATAGAGATTTCAGAACAACCCGTGTCACAGGAGAAGAGATTGAGGCTGAGGCTCAGGGAGAGTAAATAATTGCCTGAGCTGGTAGGTGGCTTAGCTGGGATCCAGCCCTGGTCTGGCCCCACTGTCCTGCTGCCCTACTTCTGGCCTCAGCTGGAGAGATAGCCAAGGGCACTGGAGCCTGAAAAAGAATCAAAGTCAAAGGAACAGAGATAGTAGCTGGGAAGACTCATCAAGTCAAGGTATGAGGTTCAAGGAGATTTGATAAATAGGGTTGCATCAGGGACAATTGGGAGGGACCTGGAGGGCAGAAGAAGGCGCTTATTACTAACCCTGGGATGGGTAGGGAGGAGGGAGGAGGCCTGCTTTTATGTAGTGCCAGCTGCCTGGTGCTAATGCCCACTAACAGCTGCAGGGGCAGCTCAGGGTTGGGCACCTTGGTTGCTTCATTATCTGGGCCTCCTAATTGTGAGCAGAATCTGTGATTAAAGTAATTTGGCCATGAAGTTGCACCATCCTTCCACCACCTTTTGTACCTGATAACCCCTGCAGTCACCCACGCTGAAGTTGCACCACCCTAGATGGGTTCTCAGAGCCTCTCCACTCAGCTAGCTGGGGCTTGGCCAGCGCCTTGCGGCCATCTGCCCAGGCTGCAAAGCTCTCTGTTGCTCTTGGCATGTTTAATAGCTTAATTTCTATTTCTCTGTTTGGAAATGCAGTTCATTGGCACTGAAGCAGCAGTGGGTGCTAAAATGGTTTCTGATTGCTATCTTGAATGTTAATATCCTAATACATCTTATCGTCAATGACCTGTCCCCCTGCCACAAGTTCTCACTCCCCTTTTGCAAAGATAGGCACGCTGCCTGCCTTCGGCTTGGCCTCGCAGCCCATCTCATTCCTCTGCTGTCTCCTCCCTGCTTTTCACAGATAGCATTGTCCTTCGCCAGTGGAGTCCACGGTCGTGGGAAATCTCTGACTTAGAGGATATGAGAAAGCATTTCATGTTGCCGGCGGGGTTTAATAGGGATGATCTAATCTCCGAAAGGCATACATTATTTAAATTCCATGCTTTTGGACAAGGAGGCCCCTGAAATGTGGCAGGGATGGGAGTCTGGTTTGGCTCTGATCAGCTGAGCCAACTGCTGTTGGTTTTCCTGTTTGTAATTCAGTGCAGGGGCTGGGATGTGTTTGTGGTAGGGGTTGGGCCTGGGAGGGTGGGGATGCAGTGTGGGTGCTGGAGAGCATGTTCTTTACTCAGAAATCTAAAACCACAGACTCTTAGGGTAGAAGGGCTGGGGAGAGTCATCTCATGGCATCCCTAGTTTGTTGTCTGGTTGCCATCTAGATATTCATCTCGAGATCCCAGGCAAATGGCTCCGGGGGGTGGGGGGGCGCAACCTGAGAGCCCCCAGCACCCCCACCCATGCCCTGCCCTGACAGAGCACCTTGAATGTCACCAAGGGCCTCACCTAGGAGGCACTGAAGACCCCTGTTGATGAGAGTGAATTTGGGGAGAAACCTTGAGTACTCTCAACCACAAAAGGCTGAGCCTGGAAAAAAAGTGGGGAGCATGGATGGCTGGGAGCCTGGATTATGAGTGGAGTGAGACGGGGGTGTGTGTGTGGGGGGGTGGGAATGGGGTGGGAACAGGGGTGTCAGTTCCAGCTGAGATTTTCACCTCACAGGGAATATGCAGTGCTCATGGTACAGCTAGCTGCCTCTTTTCCCCTCTCACCTCGTTTGAATGTCACTTTGGTACAGACCACCTGCCTTCCTTCCTACAGGGGATGGAGCCTTGGAAGGGCAGATGACCCCAGAATAGGCCCTGACAGTCCTGAGCCTCAAGCCTTTTCCCACTTCCTCAGATGTTTATTGGGTGTCTCCTGACACACAGACAGCGAGCTAAGCACTAGGGATGCAAATATGATTCTCATGCTCGGTCCAGCAGAGGAGATAGACATACGGACCATGGAGTGCCGTTGAATAGGAGCCATGGCTAAGATGTGTGTGTGTACTGTGGGAATACACATGTGGGATGATCAAGTCTCACTGGGAATATCTGGAAAGACTTCAGAGAGGAGCGGATACTCGACCTTGACCTTGAAGGGCTGCCAGAATAACCCTTCCTAAGTCACACTTGCTAGGTGTTTGCCGGCTCTTTGCCAGAGACAGTGAAAAAGAAAAGGAGGGGTGGTGGTTGTAGCTCTCCAGATACTCACAGCTTGTTGGGGAGACAAGCCTGGCACATATGAGCCAATTAGAGACCTGCATAGACATATGGGATTGTGGGGGCAGGGGTAGGCAACTGGGGCACTTGGTGACCCCGGGTTTCCAGAGTTACTCCTCTCTCTCACAGAGGACACAGTTTCTGTAAGGACACTTCAGACCTTGCAAAGGTGTCTCAACTGCTAAGAGGCCCAGCGCCTCTGACTTTTCTTCCATCGTATGATGTCATCAGCCTGTGTCTGTATTGAAGCAGTTAGCTGGATTTGGAGGTAGGGGGAGGAAGTGAGGGTGCATGGAGAAGGTCGATGGTAAGACTTTAGCACTCTTGCCTCTCTCTTTACCACCCTGGTAGAATCTGGAGTTTGCAAAAACACATGTGCCAACACACAGCCTGAGCATGGGGGTCCTTCAGTCTGGCACAGACACCGTGTGCGTTCCCGGCCTTTGCTTATGCTGTTACTTCCGCCTTGAATGCCTTCCCTTTCTTGCCTTCATAGAGTCTTCCCAGACTGCTCTTCTCCATGGATTTCAGGCTCACAGACACTCAGACCTTCTCTGTCCCTCATCCTTAAGCCGGGTTCAGCATTGTTCTCTGGTTTTGGACTCCCCAGTGAGATGGTGAACACTTTGAGAGCAGGAGTTGTGTCTTGTGCTTCTCTTAGTTCCCCTGTGGGCAGTTTGTGTGGTCTAAGTAACATGGTTTTGGCAGAATCACAGCATTGTCACTTACTTTGGAACTTTGAGCCCAGTGTTCTTAACCTGTAAAATGGGGTAACATGGAGTGTCTCAACCCTGACACTTGGCATTTTGAGCTAGATCGTTCTTTGCTGTGGGGATTGGCCTGTGTGCTAGGATGTTTGGTAGCATCCCTGGCTTCCACCTTGGAGATGCAGGTAGCAGCACAGTCAGAAATGTCTCCTGGTTTTTTATATCCCCCAAATGTTCCTGTGTCACCTGTCCCCTGGGCCAGGTTTCCATTGTGCAGCAAAATCGCTTCCGGGGGAGAACCACTGGGATGACCTACCTATTGGGTATGCGTCAGACCTCCTGGAACGGCACCCGGAGCATCATGGGTAGTCTGTAAATGGGGATTCTCCCTGGTTCCTAGTTCACCTGGCACTTGACACTTCGCAGGTTGGTGAATTGAATGGTACTGTGACTCTAGGTTTTAGCAACTTGGGGTGGAAACGTCATGAACTCGTGGGTTGTCCCCACAATGTACTAACAGAGACACTGTCATTTTCTTAATTGCAGATTGACCTGGAGCCGGAAGGCCGAGTGTATGTGATCATCGATCTCTCGGGGTCGTCAGGTGAAGGTAGGAGAGAGTGACCTCAGCCTTGTTCTCTTCCGTTGACCCTTAGTCTTCTGGGCTGTCCCTTCCCTCCTTGGCTGCGACATTTTACCGTGACATTTAATTAATTGGCACATTTGAAAGGAAGAGGTTATTTTGAAGATGCTTATGCCTCTGTACCAAAAGGGACCAGCCATCTGTTAACTTTGGTGGAACAGAGGGAGGATTTGCGACTTACCAAGCGAGGCCAATAAAACAGGCGTTTTGCACGCTGGTGCACCAACCAGACTTTGGGGAGCTCAGCCTCTCCGCGGAGGCTCCCATGGGGTTTTGTGTGTGTGGTGGGAAGGAAGTAAAACCAGTTGGTCTAACGGTATTCAGAAATAAAAGAAATTAGGTGTCAAATTTCAGAATCTTATTTCTGTAGAGCTTTTATAGAAGTGTTACTTTTTTTTTTTTTTTAACAGTTTCTTATGTGGGGGAAAGCCCTGCTCTTAGAAATACCGGTGTGAGCGGCATCTCTGCTCCCATTGGCTGATTACACAGGGTGTAGATGTTCCGGGTAGTTGGATTTTTCTTCTTCTTCTTACACCCTCTGCTCTCCATCCTGTCTGTGGCCTTTTACTGCCATTAAGAGCTTACAGGTTGGTGAGGATTGAGCAGTCGGAATAAAAGGGAAGACTAGACAATAAATCCTTGGCCACACGGGAATGGGGAGATGGTGGCAAACTTGGGTTCCACGAGGGCTGGAATTAGGACTGAAATTGAGTTATTGGGACCATCTTTCTTCTCTTCCTGTCTGTGGGCAGGGGGATGGAACAGTTGGTTTTAATGCCATGGCAGAAAGATTGGAAGATCAAGTTTGGTTCCTTGTGGCACTGAGACCAAATGTGGTTTAGGGCCTGTGTCCCAAAGGGCAGGCAACAGCTTCCTTAGGTCCTGGCTGGTAGGCTTGGGCTTATTATAGCATCTCCCCTGAATACCAGGGATTACAAGCACAAAGTCACAACCCCACACGGTCTCCCCTACTATAGGGAGGTAGTTCTCGTAAAGGTTCAGACATGGGAGGAGAGATTCTGTGACAAATTCAGAGGAGCTGGGCCAATGGTGCACTTGACAGAGGTACCTGATGCTTTTCACTTGGCCGAGTTATCGCCCACTTTCAACAGGTGTTCAGAATAATTCAGCAGTTATGTGTATAGGAGGCTCACAGTAGAGTTTGGCTCTCTTTTCATTGCAGTTATTTGGCGTGGGTTTAGAACTTTAAGCAACCTTCCAAAAGCAGTCTCTTATATTTTCTGTTCTTTGTTGCAATTACATTTTGGTGTTTCCAACTTTGCTTCTCAACTTTCAGCTCTGAACAGCCCAGAATAGAATCTGTTGGTGAAGATTTGGGGATTTGGCAACATTTAATACGAAATATTCAAGATGTTCAAAGGGGCATAAAGAATGATGAAGTGGGCACCAGTGTACCCACAGCCCATGTTACAAAACAAAGTACCCGGTAAAGTGAAGCCTTGAATTGCTTTTCACAAAAGCAATGGTTGGAATCGGCATATGCTGAGAGCTGCTTACATTATACAGGGATCTTTGACTCTGCAAGTGGTCAGCGTCCCTAACCCCCCTTTGTTCAAGGGTCGGCTGTTCAGGTATACCTCGTTTTATTGCACTTTGCTTTATTGTGCTCCACCGAGGTTGCTTTTTTTTTTTAACAAATTGAAGGAAAGATCCTCCTCTAGCACAAAAATTACAGCTCACTTTTTTATAGTGGTTTGGAACCAAAACCACGCTATCTCCTAGGTATGCCTGTATACAGTGGCCTCCTAATTGTAGACACTGGCAAAATATTTGATGAGCAAAATCAATCCACTTTTTTCCTTTACATAATCAATATGCAATGAGATAATTAATTAAATATGTATTTCCTGTGCCAAGATACTGGGCAACCAATGGAGGGTTTGTTTTTTTTTCTTTGAAAAGATTAACAACTTGCAATAAATAAATTAGAAGTAATTGAATTTTTTCTTCTTGCTTCTGTCGCTTATTGTATGTGAAGGGACAAAGCAGTTTTCATTGGGTTGAATTCTTGGTCTACTTTTTGAAAAAATCTCTTTTATCTAAAAAAAAAAAGAGTTCAGAAATGCTGACCCATGCCAGGTTCTATGAAGTGCTAGCCTGTTGCTCTGAAGTACAGGAGACATTTTCTGCTCTTTTTTCCTTGCTGTTGGTGGATTTGGGGTTCTCTCTGGATGGTGGGAAGGACTTCCAACAGTTTCCTCCTGGAAGTGGATCTTGTGTTCTGTTTGTGTTCTGCCTGCTGTCCTCCCAGTCCTGCTGCTGGGATTTGGGGGACCCTGGTTAAGAGGTGGTTCTGTTTTTGGAAGGGTTGGGAGGACCAGGAGAGGAGTGAAGGATGAGTGGCCAACACATTTGTTACCAGACTGCATGAGAAGGGTCTGGTGGGAAAACGGTTGTCACAGCTAGCCTGTGGACATTCATAGGTTCTTGTCTAAGGCCCTTTCTTTCGTGAAAATACATAACTCTGAATTCTACAAAAGGAAGGAAAGAGTTGAAATGAAGCCCAGCTGATGTTTTCATCACTCTATTATTCTGCCATCAAGCATCCCTTCAAATGCTCCAGTCCCATCAATAGAAAAAAATATATATATTTGTAGAATTTGCAATAAACTTTACAACTCGTGCAAATACTGAAGGGCTCAGAGAAAGGTGTGGGGGTGAGATGATGTGAATATACCTCCTTCTTTAAGGATGTGCCAAAGGGCTCTTTCTCTTGCTAACACACTACAGAAAGCCTGGATGTTGACGTCTGCTAGGGTTGGACTAATGTGATTTCTAACTGTCTAATAAAATTGCTCTGCTGGCATGTCCTGTGCAGTTCACCATAATGGGATTTGACCAGTGTGTGCTTTGTCTAAATCAGGCAACCTAACCCCAGAGGTAAGGGGTCAGGCTGGATGACAGTTAAGGTTACCCTCGGTCATGTGATTTGGTCCTTTGGTATAATTTGAATAGGCATCTCTCAGAGCTCAGGGGTAAGAACTGGCTAATATCTGTAGCAGGTAGAAGGGGTTGAAAGAAAGGGACTCTTCTGACACGTGCTGTGTGAGGCACTTTCTCTACACACCATCCCAAGTAGCAAACCTTCTTGGAATGCTTGTGTGTGAACCTCCAGTCTCAGGTGCCTCTTAGTATTTTGCTTTTATCACCAGTAATAACCATGTGGCTTCTTGGTAAACATGGCACTACAGGCTCACCAGAGGCTTAAATCAGAGCATAATTAGCCCAGGTGCCAGAAGCATAAACAGCCATGTAATTCTCAAATGAGCAAACTATTGCTTCCTGCTGTGCACTATAGTTAGAATTTCTTCCTTTGTTGTGACATAATTTGTACATTATTTCCATTCTTTATAATAATAGGGCAATGCACCCTGATCTGCAGGCTCCCAGAGGAGGGGCAATCAGTGTGACCCAGGGCTTTCTAGGCTCTTCTTGCCCTGCCTTCCATCCAGGTGTAGTGCTCACCTGGGAGTATTCTTCGGCGCCTGAGCCAACAATAGAAAGAACAAGGAGTAGGGCTTACTGGTATGTTTGGATCACCAAACTTCTTCACCAATAAAACAAACAAGATAAAAAATAATTTGTATCCACTGAGGCAAACCAGATAAGGCCAAAGAGGTAATTTATAGACTAACATATCTGGCAAGAGCTATGAGGTTGCTTTCTCTAGTGTTCAGAACGTGCTATAATATTGCCGCATTCTCTTTCTCTCCCTCTCACTTTCCCTCTCTCCTTCCCTCCCTCTCTTTCTTTCCCATCCTTCCCCCAATGAAGTATTTCCCAGAAGTACATTCTCTAGTTTATTTGTGTCCTTTGGCCCTTAATGTCAGAAACTTCTCCTTGTCAGAGCCTGGGCTTGGGCTTCTCAGCTCAGTGCAGACTGAGAACATGTGGTCTCCATATTCTCACTGGCTCTGGGTAAAAACCCTTTATCTATTTGAAGGCTCTTATTAAATCTCTCTTCTTCGGGCTGAATCAATCACATCCCTGAACCTTTCTGAAGGGGTAGTTTAGAAATCTTAACTCATCTTTGCGACTCTCTTTTGAACTTTTTCAAGTTGCACAGAGAGACGTGACAAACCAGCTTTGCTCCATTCTGAAGTGATAATGTGTATAGATCAAGTGCCTGACAGTATGACATCCATGTAGGAGAGGGTGACATTGAGAGGTCAAGTGATGTGCCCAAGGCCACAAGTTGATAATATGGCCCCATTGGGTCCAGACCCCAGGCTATGATCTAGCATCCTGCACTAAATCGTGGCCCAATAGTGAGTTTGCTAACATGGCAAAGACTTCCCTGCTACTCTTGAATTTTAGTTCTTTTCTCCAGCAAGCTTTTTACAGAAATATAAAGCTAAATTTATTAGCTTTGAACCCAAAGGTGACTCAGAGAGTCTCATTCACAAATAAGCAGATCTTTTTTTCTACTCTCTTAGAAACGAAAATGCTGTTGATCCCCGTTTAGAAATGGTCAGCTCCTCAGGCTCTCTGTACGGTGGATCCATACTAAGTATTGGTCTGCAACTAGACCTGCCTCTACTCCCTGCAGGTTAGTCATCTTTCTTACATGTGTCCATGGCAAGCATTAGAGTGCAGCCTTCAGGATTAAAGTAGAGGGGGAAGTTGAAACTCTATCTCAGCCAGTGGGCAGTTTCTTTTTTCTTAAATCCTTACCTGAGGATATTTTTTCCATTGATTTTTAGAGAGAGTGGAAGAGAGGGGTTAGGGAAGAGAAAGAGAGAAACATCAATGTGAGAGAGACATATTGATTGTTTGCTTCCCACACGGGCCATTACCAGGGCTGGAAATTGAACCTGCAACCTGGGTATGGGCCCTTGACCGGAGACCCTTTGGTGCATGGGCTGACTCTCCAACCACTGAGCGTGTAGGGCAGGGTGGCAGTTTCTATCTAAATAACATCTCTCAGATCCCAGAGTCCCACTGAAGCTCCAGTTGATAATATTACCTTTTTCCTTCAAAATTCTACCTTGTTTTATCCAATGCCTTTTGGTTGTCAGATAGTTAGAAAGAACCATTTGTTAAAATGAACAATAGTCACCAATGCACTTTAATAAATGTGCCCAGCTTGGTGCCTGTCCTAGGTTTGGGGACTGGGAAGCGGGGAAGGAAGTGACAAATGAGAGATGGCATTCACAAGAACACATGGCCTCGCCTTCAAGAGGCTTGCAATTGAATTAGGAATCCAGAACATGCAGGACAAAAGCATTACAGAATGCGAGGCAATATCATATCGAGTGCTCAGCTGGGTGTTACTAAAAGTTCCTTAAATGGAATAAATTGGAGCTGGAATAATTCAGGAAAACTTTAAGGAAGAAGCGGGGCTTGGGATGAAAAGGAAAAGATAGGTAGACTAGATTGACAGGGAAGACTTGGAGAGGCCGTTCAGAGCAGAGGGGATCATATCATCGCTGTCAAAGACAGCATTGATGCTCTTATTTTTAGATAAGGCTGGACAGACATGATAAATTAGGGAGATGCAATTTGTGTTCTCTAGGAGTTTTCAAACAAAGACAGTCATCGGTGTTGCAGACAGAAATTTTCATGCTATGCCAACAAGAAAATAAAATGTTTTAAATGACTAAGCTGTGTTTGACGGGAAGGCAGTGCTTTCTGGATGTGTTTTTGTGGTCAAGGCCTCCCACCCACCTTGACCCCAAAGAAGGAGGAATGTTCTCGGTCAAGTTTGGTCAAGTCTGGGACATTGACTAGAGCTCATTTTATAAGCATGGGACTTAGGTGATTAGAAGGTCAAGCTCAGGTACAGACATCCTTTTGTGGTCTTTTCTACACACTCTCTCTTTTCTCCCTGAGCAATCTCATGAAATCCCATGGTAAGCACTCTACCACCCTCCACATTCTCCTCCTCTCCAGCCTATCTAGCTAGTGCCCTGGCATCAAGCCCCGATACTCCCACTCTTTCTCTTTTCAAGTTCTGTTCAGTCTCTAATGAGAAACATTGCTTCAGAGGTCAAAGAGAGTCCTCACCTTCCCAAACAGCAGACTTCAAAGTCAGACATCAGCCCCAAGATGCTGATAGGTCTCCCTCCTGTGTGGTGCCGCAGGCAATGGTATCCCGGTCTGGCTCCCCAGACATGAATGGACATGTGGGATTCCCCAGGAGCATGTGGAGAGAGACAGCCTCGGTGCTTGATAAGAGTGAAAATAACAAAATCCAGATGTTCAAAAATATTGATCTTGCAAAGTATACCCCTCCCCTAGCATAATTGCTTGCTACTGATACTCAGACTCAGGGAGTAGGTCCCTTAGTCTCCAGATCTTTGGCTCCATCTTTTGTCCTAATGAAATAAATGCTTATTCCTGGCAGTGACCATATGCACCAGATGTGACCAGGGGAGTCAGCTTGAAAGTAGTGAGCGCCAAACCCCCATCAAGGGCTTTATAATGTCACAAAGAGACAATGCTAAAATACTTGACGAGAAATAAGCCAAGAAACCCTCATTTCCTTCCAAATAGGCTCTAGATGCACAGCAGTTCCTCTAAAATGAATCATTCACGGTTAACAACACCAACTGGCAACCATTAGCAGATGAAAAACAATTGGATCCTGAGTGTTTGGAGAGCAGAGCACTTTAGGATCACTCCTAAAGCCCCCTTCCCCTGCCATCAGGGGAGCATACATGTGTATTTGCTATTGTCTTGTGTGCCAGTTTTACTAATGAAGTAATTGAAGAAGGAATAATCATGTTGCAGAAATAAACGTATAGAAAGGGTGGGTTTATAATAGGTCCTCAGTCAAGAAGTGTTTCCTGGGATGGCCTCCAATTCTGTCTCTGTTGTCTTGCTGTATACCATTTCAGTGTCTTATAAAGAAGATTGTTTGGGGAAATTCATGCTTGCAGCTCAGATCATACTGGATCATAGTGGCCTGTAATTTAATCATTCACTGTTGTTGATATCCTCATGATTTGACTTAAAACAATAGGGCATTTCCATTCATCCAACCTAATTTAGAGAGTTGTCTTTTAGGACCAATTACTTTATTCTTTTATCCAGTTGAAATTGGCCTGTGTTGACAGTCTTATTGATCTCCCTTATTACCTAGCTTTGTTGAAACATTCAATTTTCACAATCAAGGGCATTCACCATCTTATTTGAGCTGCTAACACTGAAGCTTTTATCTTCCTCCTTGATTGTAAACCTTTGGTGTGAGCCTGTGGGAAGTGTGTGCATTTGCCTATGTACACAGAGATGAGCATGAATGTCTCTGAATCACCTGTTCTGTCTCTCCTTCAGCCTCAGGTGCCTTCATTGGAAACATTACTTATTTGCTTATCTAAGATCTCCCGGGCCCTGGATATATAGTGCTAATGAGCATGGTCCCTGCTGTCAGGTATCTGTAGTCTTACAGAAGGAGGTGAGCAGTAGACCAGTAAGCATGATACAGAAATGTGTTTTAGCTGTTGGTAGAACAGGGTACAGTGGGACCATCAAGATGACCCCTTTCACTGGAGGGCTCTCCTGGAGTAGGCTGTTCGTAAAGGACGTCCACCAACGCTTCCACGTGTCCTCATCAGCTCCCCATGGCAACCCTGAAAGGCAGCTAATAACAGGTGAGGAAATAGAACCATTGTCCACTGAAGATATATCCAATCAGAAGATAAAATAAAGGCAGACTAGAACTTAATTTACCCAAATTTGAACTTTTCAGAAATACCTCTGATTTTTATATTCATTTATTCAACATATAGTTACTGGGCACCTATTCCAGTTACTCTTTTCAGTGCTAAGGGCACAGAAGGAAACAATATAAACAGGAACCTCTGCCATTATGGGCCATCCCTTCTAGTGGACATGCTTGTGTGTGGGTATCTTGGCAGGCATAACACACAGGGGATAGGCGTTGTCTCTGGGGAAGGGAAAGGGTGAATTTAGAAAGGAGGAAACCTTTCTTGTCAATGCCTGTAATCTTGTGTGTTTTTTCCCAAGTATGTGGATGAGCTATTAAAACAATTACTTAGAAATTTTGAAAAAAATTTAATTAGGTGGAAATGTGACCATTCCCATACATGCAGTGACAGTGACTTGCCCATGGCCAGAGGCTATGACAGGCTTGAGAAGAATAACAAAACTAATGACAGAGAGCTCTAAGAATAATGCTCTACCTTCCTCCACAGACACCTCTAGTTTGCAATGGGGCATGTGGAAATTGGGGCTTGTGCCTGCCACTGAGGATTGAATGCTCCCATGTGGAGAGGCCGGTAGGCCTGGCAGCTGGACTCCCACAGGGTGGGTGATGAGTGAATGATGCCTGAGGAGTATTTCCTCCCGGGAGCACTTGCCTCCGGGTGCCTAGAGAGGCTCACAGCATCTGGATGGACAGTCCACGGTGGTGTTCTTTACCGGCACCAGAGAGCACTCTTTAGTACTGAGGGTCAGCTGCTACTTGTCCCAAGTGTGGTCATCTCCACAGACCAAGTTGTTTCACAGCTGGGGTCCCTTCTGCCCAGCTGCCAGTGGGTTATTCCTACTCTCCAGGTATTCAGTGCTTGTTTCCTGACATTGAAAATAACAGTGATGTTTAGTTCAATGGTCTCTGCTATTAGCCAGGTGTGCGTTCTTTTGGAATTGTCAGGGAGAGTAAATTAAGGGGAAATTAAGTTCACTTTCAGTGCTATTGGGACTAGGATTCTGTAGGAACCTGCTACACAACTAGCTAATTACTTGATTTACTGATTAATTGAGCAAACATATACTAAAGATCTGTTGTGTGCCAGGCACCATGCTAAGAGCCGGAGAAACAAAGACGAAAAAGACCCAAGCTAGGACACGTCAGCAACAAGTCATCCACTCCCTTTGGGCCTCCGTGGCTTCCTCTGCACTTGGAGAAGGTGTGGGACTGAGCGGCCCTTCTCACTTTCTAGCTCTCAGTCACAAGCAAGAGGAGTTTGCACACAGACAGACACCTGGAAGGGGGAAGTGAGAGAGAACAAACATTTTGTTTAAGCATAAATGGATCTGCCAGGTAGGCTTTTCCAACCCTATTTCACACATGGGGGAAATGAGGCTTAAAGAGTTTAAGACTCTGAACCACCTGGGATACTGTGAAAATGCAGATTCTGACTCAGGGCCTGGGTGGGGCCTGAGATGCTGCGTTTCTCACCAGCTCCCAGGAGATGCCCATGCTGCCGGTCCCTGGCCAACACTTTGGTAGCAAGAGACTACAAGACCCATGCTTCCCCTCTGAACCATGCTGAGCAGGCACCAGTTTCTACTTGGTTGAAAATTAAGAGGAAAATGCAGTGATTTCTCCCTTTCCCAAATACCTACCATTTAGTCCATCTCAGAGGTAATACCTTTGAATCCTTTTCTGTTTAGTATCTTTTCCTTCCCATTCTTCTTTCCTCTGTGGCAGGGGTTGAGAAGGCATTCAGTATTCTTTGGGAGGCTGGGCAATGGTGACTCGGTTTTCCTGTCCTGACTTTAATCGTCGGCAGAAGGTCAAAATGGACAGCATTTAGTGGTCTTCGGCTAGGAGAACAAGAACCAATTTATACCAGGAAGACAAAAAAGCAACCGGTCAGGATATTGGATTTTTTGCTTTTGTGTTTGTTTTTCTATAAATACCTTCCAGTATTGAGTGGTGCTTGAATTGGATCCCACTGTGCTAATTTTCTCCTGGTTCCTAGGGCTTTAATTAAAATAACTCACCCAGGGACCTTGCCAGAACTTACCTTTATGTGGTCCTCCTCTGAGTAGGCAAGTTGCACCTGCCTTTCCCGAATGGGAAATGCAGAGGGAGTTCGGGATTAGGTGCTGTGTACACAGGAGGGGCATCAGTTTTATTTGTTGGATAAATAAATGCATGACTAAATGAACTAACAGGAAAAAGTGTCATGTTGAAAGGAAATGATGGAGATAAACAAGGTGTTTGGCCTGATTTTGCTTTGGATAATTGGTTGTTTCATATTCCAGTGTGCGTGGGCTTGCACGTTTAAGCTTTCCTTGCCTGGTACTCAGAGCCTCCCCACACCAAGTCTCCAGTTATAATACCTTGTCACCGTCCTATTTATTCAACTAATTCTGTACTCTTTCAAAATTTGATTTCAAGTTTGCCTCCTCCTGGGGGCCTTCCCACATTGCCCCCCTCCCCCGCCCCCCACACCTGCTGGGCATGACACTGTATTTGCTCCCACACTCTTCTGTGTCTTTTTTACAATCGTGTGCTCGTATATTTATATTGTACCTATAACTAGAGCCTCGTTGTGCCCTGCCCATCCACGAAGCCACAAGCTATTCAAGGGCAGAGGCATGGCAGTGCTGAGCCTGGAGCACTGTCCTACTATTTAAATTATACAAAGCTGCACTGGGAACAAAGGCCATCTCTGAACTTGGACGAAGTCCCTGGGAGCCTTGATTATTGCAGGGCCTCACTAGTGCTGGGCGCAAGGCCCCTGTTAGTTACACTGGATTCAGCAGTAAGCAGCTTTATGGTGAGGTGTAATGGGAGTAACTCCCTGTTTTTTTAAATTCTTTTTGCTTTGTTGATTTTTAGTGAGAGAGGAAGGGAGGGGGATAGAGAGATAGAAACATGAATGAAAGAGAAACATCATAGATGAGCCGCCTCCTGCATACCTCCCAATAGGGATTGAGCCCGCAACCCGGGCATGTGCCCTGACGGGATTGAACCAGTGACCTCCTGGTTCATGGGTCGATGATCAGCCGCTGAGTGATATCAGCCAGGCAGTAACCCCCTATTTTTTTTTTTAATCAGAAGCTTGGATTCTGTTCCTGGCCCTGCTACTAACCACCCAAGTGAACGTGAACAAATCACTGGGTGCTTCTAGCCCTCAACTGGGTTATATTGACCACATCTTAAGATGCTTTGATTCATTGAACGCCTAGGATTTCAGATTCTTAGATTGAAGACTTGCTGAATGCAGATGTAAATCAATAAGAAGGTTTCCTAATCTCCCTTTCTACTTATTGCCAGGGAGCCAAACTTAGGTATTCCTGGTCAACGTACAAGATCCTTAGTAGTGGGTGAGACATGGTAGATAGCTAAAGAACTTAAAGTGTGACCAAGTAGAAGAGGGAGAGGACTTATCCTGTGGCTCCGCAGGGCAGTTTTAGGACCACAGAGGTAGAAGTTATAGGGAGGCAGCGTTAAGTTTAGTAAATGGAAAAAGCGTCTGGTACACAGAGCTCATCAGCCATTTAATACATTTGAACAGTAAGTAGGGAGGTCTTCATCTCTGGAGGTATTCACACAGAGACGGTTTCAATTACTATAGAAAAGATTCTTCTAATGGTCTTTTGTAAGATCTAAATATTTCTAACAGACAATTTCCACAAGTGTACAAATAGAGGATAATAAGGCAAATGTTTATTATATTTAAAATGTTCTATTTTAAAAAATCCAAGGCCCACATTGTAAAAAAAGGCAGAAAAGGGATGTATGGGGAAAAATGGGGAAAAGGAATAAGTTGGATCTTAGCATCTAGGTACAGAATAGTTATATTTCTTGAAATTTAGGCAAAAATTGAAATGTTAAAACTGGAATATTGTGTCCAAAGAGCTAGGGAAGGTCTCTATTTGAATGGGCCCTAAATGTGAACCACTCTTGTGATGACTGTAAGTGGTAAAATCTTTTGTTGTATCAGTATTCGGTCTTTAATTCTCTCTCACATGGATATGCATGTGGAGTTTACTTAAAGAGTGGTCCATTGGTGTGTGTCTGTGAAGAGGTCCATCTAGGGGAGGAAGAATGGCAAAGAAGCTCCCAATATTAGGGGAAACATCATTTCATCATGCTGTCCATGCCCGCTGTGAGGGAAGGATTTTCTCCTCAAATGTAGGAAAGTATTGCATAGGAGCTAGAGTAGGAAGTAACTGATGTTCCCAATGAGGTAGGGCACCAGGAAGGTGGTTGACTTCTCCCCCTGATATTGACCTACCTTTTGTCTGATGTTTGGAAATTTTATCTTCAGGGTTTTCACATTGATGGTGGTTTAAGCTCTTAATGCTTATTAAATAGCTAATGCTTCCCTCAAAAACAAAAACAAAAAAGGACCAACCCTTTTAGAAAGATGAAAACCTAAGCCTTTCTTGAATCTTCTTGTGCATAAAGGACCAACAGCTAGGTTTGTAGGCAGTTCCCTAATTTTGCACGTGGTGCTTTCTAAGGTGTCTGGAGGTCAAAGACATGGAAGTTTGAATGACTGAGTTAAATGCTATAATGGGAGATTTGATTCCCAGAGAACAACATTATACACTTCCCTCATTATGTTTCGTTGTTTAGACACTGTCTTTGGTGATATTTCAGCATCTTTTCCCCCACTTTGTCATCTGGGCAGCCTATCCACCTGCTTCAGTGCTGGGAGGGTTGAGCTGGGGGTAAGCAGGAGTTTTGCAGCTCCCTAAGGACTCCTCGCTGATTTGCTATCTTACTAGTAAACTCTATTCTCTGAAGTAGAAAAGATGCATCTTATCTCAAAGGATAGTGTTTTCATTTTTTTCCCTTAGGCATTATTTTTATTTAGTAAAAAAGGTCAGGAGGCAATAAAATATTCGAGCACTTGCACAAACACTTACTTGAGACTCTAAACACTATGCAGGCAAGGACTGTGTCTGTGTTGGTCTCTGCTGTACCTTCGTGGTCTAAGACAATGCCAGGATGCACAGTGATCGGGACATGTTTGTCCCATGAATTAATGAGTGACTGCTGTCCAGGTAAGTATGGCGAAGGTGTGGAGGTGGCTCGGGGGCTTGGCAAGCAGAGAGCACCACTGTGGAGTGCTATGGCCAGCTCATGGCTGAGCGTCTGTGCGTGCTGTTTGAAGGCTAAACATATGGAAGTCCAGAGCTGCCTGGAAGAGGTGGGTGTGAGGTCACCAGGGTTGTCAGCAGAGCAGCCAGAGTCTGGAAGACAGACTTCACCTGCTTAATTACAGATGTCCACTGGCCACTGGACCTCTCCCTCGCTGTAATTACAGCCCTTGTGCCCACTACGCTGACAGGCCAACTAGAAACACCTAGCTCTGTCTGCATAGGGACCTGTTTTGCTCTTATTTTTAATTTTTTAAAACATAAATCAAACCAGGGCCTTTCAGTCTAACATTCACTTCCTATGTGGCGTGAAGCCTTCACTAGGTTTCCTTGCCTCAGAAAACGAACAAACGATAATTTCTTTGACCTCGGGAAGAATACCCTCTGTGATTTGTCTCCTTTGAATCAGTCTGTCCTTTGGGATTAATTTAATCTGGCCTTACTCTCCCTCCCTCCCACTATGTTTATTGTGAAATTATATCATTATTTATCATGCATCATCTGTACCTATGATCCAGATTAAGAAAAACACACACCACACATTTCTGGTGCCTTTTCAGCCCTCCCAGCCCCTTCACTGATCTTGTCTTAATCCTCTTTCCCCCCAAAGCTAACTACTATCCTCAATTTTATGTTATTTTCTTGCATTTCTTTGTGATTTTACCACCTATATGTATGTTTTTAAAATATACACTATTTTACTTTTATCTACTTTTTAACTTTATTTAAATAATATTAATAATTCATGCAACATTATACTTTTGAGTTTCATCCATATTGATGTGTACGGCTGTATATTATTTTTATTGCTTTATATTGTTCCCTTATAGTAATATGTCAAAATGCATTTACCTCTTCTCCTATTCGTAGACATATGGGTTGTTTTCAAGTTTTTGCTATTACAGACAATACTGTATACCCTGGGGCACACTTGTACCTATAGTTTCTTTAGGTTATTGACTTAGCTGTGGAACTGATGGTCAGTATGTATGTGTATGCTCAACTTCACTGGGCAAGGATAAATGGTTTCCCAAAGTGATTGTACCAATTGATGCCACCACTGCCATACTTGCAACTTCCAATTGCTTTATATCTTCATGAATGCTCGGTATTGTAAGGCTTTTAAATTTCTACCAGTCTTACATGTGATATGTCCGTATAGTTTCAATTTGTATTCCTCTGGTTATTGATGATACTGAGAATCTTTTCATTTACCTACAGGTGTTTGATCTTTCCTGAAAAATATCTGCTCAGTGATTTTATACATTTTTCTATTATGCTTTTGTCTATTTCTTATTGCTTCAGAGGCAGTTATATTTGTTGCAAATAGCTTCCCCTAATTGGTGGCTCATATTTTCATTTTCTCTGAGGTCTGATAAATAGACATTCAAAGAACAAAATTTGTGGATCTTGAACAAATCATTTCACATGTTTGGGCTTCTGTTTCTGCTCAAGTAAGTGAGCATCCTGGTGCATTCTCCCCTGCAGACTCAACAGCGAGAGACGGCACAGTGGGTTGATATGCATGAAGGCACAGTTTAAAAGTAAAGCACCATACACATATCCATTCTTTCCTACTTTATCATACTGCCTCCATTTTTATACCATAACATACTCTCTGGGAATATTTTTTTGTTGTTGAGCTGCTATTTTTATTGTGCTTGGTACCTTTTGAAATTATTTATTTGTCCACTTATTATCTAGTCTGTCCCTCTAGAATGTAAGCTGAAGAGGGCAAGAATCATTGTATTGGAAAAATCATTTTACCATTGCATTCCTGGCATCTTGGAATAGTTCCTGGTACATAGCAGATATTCAATAAATATTTGTTCAGTGAATGACTGAACCAATGTTAGTAGTAGTCATGATATCATTGCTATGTAAGCATCCAAATACTGTATTTAGGATTTGCTTCCTGTTCAAAAAACTTGCAAACTTATGTAGTATATTGTTCAGTGTATCTTTGGCCTTTTCCTTTCCAGAAAGAGTGGGCGGAGCCAGAGGGAGGGAATTGTGCCCTTGGGAGCTGAGAGCTCAGATTTTAGTTTTTAGATCTGGTGGGCTGGCACTCACTCCTTTGAGGGCCGAATTCTAGGGCGAGACCAGAATTTCCCAGGCTATTTGCTTTGCCTTTCTGGATGGTTGTTGTCAAATTTGCTGCTTTTTCAAACCCTGTTGGCATTTGTTTTGCTGCTACAGACGCCAGAGCTAGCAGTTTGGGGGACATGTGTGTGCATGTGCGTGCTGGGGGAGGGGTGCTGTGGACGCGGTGGAGAGCCAGAGCTGGGTGGTGGCCGTGGGTTTGGCGTGAGTGAGGATAGCAGGAGGATGGTCACCACAGAAGCCTCTGTGAAGGCCCCGCCCACTTTGCAGGCAGGCTCTTCAGAGAGCTTTCGATGGCGCAGGGTGCACACTTGGGGAACAGGCATCCCTTTGTAGATCTGCAGGGCTCCCCTGGCGCCCGTCCAGCCCTTCAGGGGAACATCTGGAAAGCCTTGGCCCCTCCTCGTGGCAAAGCCTCTGAGCCCTGGAGACAGAGATCAATGACCTCTTCTTGGCTGCTCCTTAACCCGTGTCCCAGACAAGTGTTTTTCTGGGAACCAGCGAGGAACGCAGACCTTTGATGCCAAGGCTCATGTGCTGTTGCAGTCAGACTTTCACTTTTGAGAAAAGGGTGGGGGCAGAGAAAGGGTCTGGGGAGGGAGAGCAATGAGAAGCTGGCTTTTCAGGAAGTCAGAGCCCAAGTGCGGAGCCCTGCCTCCTACTCACAGGCTCTTCGGCTGGGGAAACAGCAAGCTGAGCTCTTGCCTGGTGTTAATGCTCCTTCATGCGGGGGCTCGTCTTAGGCGTGGGCTTGAGGCTAGAGACCAATTTGGTTCTGACCCCCACAGGCAAGCCTTGCAACCCCTGGGAGAGAATTTTGAAAAAGCACAAGGGGATTTTTTTTCCCCCACAAAAATGATCACACACTGGGTTGTGCTGAAGACAGTGAAAAGAATTTATGATGTAAAATAGATTGAGGTAAATATGCCATGTAATTACCTGCTCTGCAGTAATGTTTTATAACCCATGTGTTAGGTTCCACATTTAATACTTATCATAAAAATATAGTACATACAATAGAAAAAATATAGAAAGAGTAGAAATTCCCTTAACCCCCTCATTCCTACGTGGGGTCAGGTGCCCCAAATCAGTGTCACTGCCTTCAGTGTCATTAAAATGAAACTCGTTTCTTACTTCTTTCTTGCACATGGTAGGTACTTGGTAAGTGCCAATTGAACCATTGGTAGGAAAGTAACTGGAGTTTCCCTTGACCTAGAAATTTTGCTGCAGGTTTATCCCACTGGCAAACCTGCACAGGTCATGCAAACACAAATAGCCGGATGTGAAACAGCAAAATACTGGAAGCAAGCAAACTGCCTGTAACTGAGGGACATTTTGTCCCTCCCTAAATGGAACAATAAGCAAGCATTACATGTTTTTAGGCTTATTTTTGTGTATTAATGGGGAAAGATATTAAAAAGTGTGATTTGAGGAGGAGGGCAGCCAGACTCACAGTTTGTTCTCTTGATGTGTGGATCCTGGAAGGTGGGTATACAGAATGAGGCTCCCTATTTCCGGACATCTCATTAAATTCAGCCTACTGGCTATTTAATATGCAAGAACTTGACCTTTTAGGAAAATGGAGGGTCTCAGGGCCACCTACTGTGTCTCCTATATAACATGGCTCTTGATAGTCCCACGTAAAGATAGAAAAACTCAATTGCATCCTCAAAGAGCTTAAAGTTTAGCCCTGGAGACAGGCTTGTCTGCAAACACAATACCAGGGAAGACTAACTCTTGCAAAGGCCCAAAAGCTGCTCCACTGTGAACCTCTGAGAGCTGGAGTGGTGCCTGCCCTCCCCGCTTCCTGTTGAGTGCTCACTGGCCAACTCTGTGGACTCAAAGATGACTCTCACTCAGCTCTACTCTAAAGGAGTCCACAGTTTACTAGTACTAATAGACAGTACAACGGAGTCAGTGCAATCCAGTGCTGTTGGTTTAAGAGCTCTCTTTGTTCGGGATTCATTGTGGCTCAAACGATGGGCCGGCCAACTCTACCCGGCCTGGAATAGAGGCTTGGAAGCAGAGATGGGTCTCTCCTGATTGGGAGGTGACAGTGGTCATGGATGCAGGCTCCCTCTGGATGTATGGGAGATGGGCTCTAAAGACTGAGCAGTAAAGATAGGACTGGCTGACCTGGAGGTGTGGAAGGCAGTGTTGCATCCTGTTGGGAGACCATCAAGTTTTTTTTTTTTTTTTTTAAATATATTTTATTGATTTTTTACAGAGAGGAAAGGAGAGAGATAGAGAGTTAGAAACATCGATGAGAGAGAAACATCGATCAGCTGCCTCCTGCACATCTCCTACTGGGGATGTGCCCACAACCCAGGTATATGCCCTTGACCGGAATCGAACCTGGGACCCTTGAGTCCGCAGGCCGACGCTCTATCCACTGAGCCAAACCGGTTTCGGCAGGGAGACCATCAAGGTTTAAAGATGGACCCTGTCTCTGGCCCACCTAGGCTAGCCCCTCACTTTTCCAGATTGCAATTTCCTCACCTGTAGAATGGCAACAATAAAATTGCCCTTCCTCCAGCCACATTTTAAGAGGAATTTGAGTCTCTGATTGTCATTTAGCTGATTAGGGAGCAAGCAGGGATTTGGCCTGGGGTGTGCTGCATTCTGTTCTCTGCCTGTTTTCTGCATCTGAACCGGCGTCCTCAGCACCAGACCCCTTGGCCTAGGGGCCTCGAATCCTCTGCCATTGCATGCATGATTTCCTGGATATTCTGGACACGCATTTAAGGGCAGAAGATTTGTAGCTTTGCTCCAGTTCTCAGAGGAATTCAAGACCTCAAAAAGCTTAACAAAAGCTACTCTGGAGAATGGTCTTTGGTGCTACCATGCCACCCTGATGGAACCTTTCTTCTTGGCCACCATCCCTCCCCCTTCCCTACCATTTTTTGGAATGAAATACCCGACACAACAGGCTGTCCTGAGCAATTATTTTTCACTGGGAAGAAGTGTAAAACGTTGTAATAGAAATATTTCCAAAATGTAAACTGGTTGCCTTCTCAAGGAGAATGTACTGAACACAACCGTCGAGTTTAATGTCTTGGGACATTTTCATAAACATCAGTTATTGGCCTGTACTTTTCTAAGGACCCCAGGTTGCTTTGTCTATTTTAAATTCCTCCTCACTACTCCTAGTTATTTTTCCTATGTCATGGATCATAAAGAGATGTTTTAATTTATGTATAATTATTTGCGTGGGAGCCTGAGGACAGCTTCAACTCCTCTTTTGAAGGAACGTGCTGTTTTATAATCATTACCTGCTGCTCAGCAATGTGGAGCTGCACGCCAGACTCCAGAGCAGCGGGTCTTGAGCATGTGTCAACATCACCAGGAGGGCTGGTTAAAGTGCAGATACAGCTTGCTGGGTCCCACGCCCACGGTTTCTGACTCTATAGGCCTGGGTGAGGCCCAGGAACTTGTATTCCTAGCAGATTTCCAGGTAATCTGATGCCACTGGCTTAGTGGACCACTCGTTGAGAACCACTGTTTGAAAGTATTTCTCTAATGGTGAAGTGCATGTAAGTCATTTGGGAACCTTGTTAAAAATGCAGATTCTGATTCAGAAGGTCTGGAGTGGGTCCCACAATTCTGCTTTTCTCACCAGCTCCCAGGTAATAGCAGTGGTGCTAGTCCTGAACATGCTTTATATAGAAAGACTTTAAAGCTGTGGCTCTTACTTCTGACTACACATTGGGATCACATGAAGAAATAGTAGGAGAAGGAAAAAAGAGGAGGAGAAGGAGGGAAAGAAAAAAGATATCTCTGGGGGTGGAGCCTGGGCATAGGTCTGGCTCCCCAGGTGATGGGCTGTGTTCTCGGTGTGAACTTGCTGAAAGTCTGTCCTCTAATTAAAGGGAGTGTTGCACTGTTGCATATTTGCTTGACTAATCATTGGTCTCCAACAGCGGTTTCACATTTGAACCATCTGCAAAGCTTTAAAAGATTGATACCTGGGTGAAGTAATATGTCTGGGATTTGCTTCAGAATAACATGGTGGGGGGAGAAATGGGTGAGGGTATTGATCTGTGCTATCCAATATGCAGCCAGCTACCTGTGGCTATTTAAATGGAAATGAATTAAAACAAAAAACCCTGATAATGCAGTTTCTCTATGACATCAGCCATATTTCAGGTGCTCATTAGTCACAGGTGGCTAGCAGCTGCCATATTGGACACATATGGAACTTTGGGGGTGCGGCCCAGGCTCCGTGTGGTTTTGGCAGCCTCCCAGGGATTGCAAGATTCAGCCAGGGTTGACACCCTCTGGGCTAACTGAAATGGTGGCTTCAGGATGATTAGAGCCAGCTGTGTTCCTGATCCACGTCACGTGGCTTTCGCACCATTGTTTTGTGCCTGTTTTTTTCTGTCAGCTGGTTAATGAGGATGGGAGATATTTGTCCTGCTTTTCCCTTGAGACATGTAGTCAAATTTGGAGAGAAAAACTAGTCAAAAATGTCAACCACTGAATACACCTAAGACAGTGGTCAGCAAACTGCGGCCCCTTGAGTGTGGCTCTTCCACAAAATACCACGTGCGGGCGCACCCGTACAGTGAGATTGAAACTTCGTGGCCACACTCAAGGGGCCAAAGAGCTGCATGTGGCTCTCGAGCCGCAGTTTGCCGACCACTGACCTAAGAGATCTGTTGCTCTTCCTGGTTGGAGTCTTGCTATGGTGAGGCCTTGGAGTAGGGTTGCCAATTACTACAAATAAGAACACAGGAGGCCCAGTTGAATTGGAATTTTAGTTCAACTAGAAATATTTAAAGAATTTTTTAGTATAAGTATATTCCATGCAGTACTTGGGAGATACATATACTAAACCGTATTTGCATTTTATCCGGCAGATCTATCTTGGAGCCTCTTTCCCACTGCAGCTGGGAGGGTGGGGGCTCTGAGCTTTTCATTGTGAAGGAAGGCGTTTCTAAACCTCTGATTTGAGGTCAGGACAACAGAGGGTGTTGGAGAGTTTGCTTTTAGAATTTAATGGTGGACTCTCTCTCCATTTAGTTTCATCAGACTTATAGTTTACCTCATTAGAGATCATGCACATATTTAGCTAGATTTATACCTCAGTATTTTTTTGGGGGGGGTGCTAATGAAAGTGTTTTTAATTTCAAATTTTAATTGTTCATGGCTAGTACCTAGGAAAGTAATTGATTTGTGTATATTAACCCTGTATTCTGCAACCTTGCTCTAGTTACTTATTAGTTCCAGAATTTTTTTTGTCAGTGATTTGGGATCAGTAGTTTCCAGGGGGTAGGAGGGAGGAATGAGGAGTACCCATAGAACATACAGCACAGAGTGAATTCTAATGTAAACTGTGGACATTAGTTAATGTTTCAATATCGGCTCAATGATAACAAATACACCGTGCTAGTCACATAAGATGTAAATAATAGGGGAAACTGTGTTTGTGGGGTGCAAGGGGTATTTCGGAACTTGGTACTCCCCAATCCATTTTTTCTATAAACCTTTAACTGCTCTGAAACAAAATTTATTAACAATAAAACCAGTTGAAAGAGGGCCTTGGTGAAATGAAGATGCCCAGGGTCGGTTGGCTGCTTTAAGTCCTCCCTCAGCTGAGAGGATGAGCTGCCTGGTATTTGATCCTGTGATGCACTTGGGTGTCCCTAGTTTCTTTCTTGGCGGTGGGACTAAACGTGCTGGGTTTAGTTCCCCATCTTTGGGAGAGATGTACGCTTCTATAAGGTGCTCACCTGTGTTTCTAGAAAAGAATGAAAGAGGTTTAGACAATGGTTACCATATTCATAACATATATTATAATCCCTGTCTCAGGGTTGTGGCTAGGAAGGGGTGGGAAAGAGTGGAAGCCTTAATTTTCTCATTTGGAACTGGGGATGGTAACGCTCTCTCTCCTCAGACTATGGTGATTAAATGAGGTAAGACACATAATGTTCTGGGCATATGGTGAGCATCCGGTGATTATAAAGACCCTGGATCTTTGAAGAGAATAAACCAGGGTGGGGAGGGGACCGGCAGCCCTCAGGAGGAACAGGTTTCCCAGAAGCTGGTGAATGACTGCCCTGTCCCCGGAAGCATTTGGGGGAACAGTGGTCCTGGTTGTCAGCATTGTTCTGCGAGCATAGCATGCTCCAGGGGCCTCCAAGTGCTTCCTCTCTTCAAAGATTCAGGGGTATCTTGTTCCTTTCAGAAGGACTGTGGTTGGATGTGCAGTGGTAAACCAGGCACCTCCGTTATCCAGAGATGGATAGAGACCGTCTCCTCTCCCAGCCCTCCCCCCCATGTGGCTGGCCTGGCCTGTTCCCCCCACCTCTGGCTTTGGGAGCATTTTGTGACCTCCCTGGTGGGGACAAATGGAAGGTCCAGCAGGTTCACACATGCACTTGCAGCTGGGCCCAGCGTCTTTGTCTGGGGTGCATTCAAATGGATGAAACCCTTTACCTGTTCGAGATGAAAATTCTCTCTGACACCTGTGGTTAGATAATCCAGCACTGACGAAAGAAACAAATGATTGCTCAGTTGCTTTGTGCTTCTTCTCTTGATAGGAATTAAAACTTGTTTTCTCAGCAGCAAGAGCAATGAAAACATCTTCAGAGGGGGAGTTGGTTTTTTCCTGACTCCTTGACAGCAGATGATTTAGAGGCATCTCTGTAGGAGATTAAATGGAATTTAGGTAAACAGCTGAAGGGTTTACATGGGATTAGTTTTTTTAAAAGCCATCCTAGGAGGTATTTTCCTTTGCAAAGGGGAGGGTGCGGAGCAGTGGCTTTGGAAGCTGGGTGGGTGGTGAGGATCGGACTTCTCCACAGGCCCCTCCTGAGACAGAGCCCTACAGATGGGAGACGGGCCTCTTCCACACGTGCCGGAGTCATCCTCTCAGATGCTGAGATGGTTGCTGTCTGGGTCTGGTGACCAAGTGCAGGAAGGGTAACCAGACACCCTTGACCAGCCAGACCAGCGACCCACAAATGTGTGGAGTACCTACCTTGTGCCAGGCACTGTAGTAAGACGCTGGGACTATAACGTGGACAAAACACACACACAAAAATCTCTGCCTTCGAGGCACTTACATTCTGGTGGGGGACACAGGCCACAGACAAGATAAGGAATAATTTGTTGCATAATTGTAACAGCTAAAGAGAAAAAAAGTAAGCAGGAAAGGGGGGTATGAATTGTAGAGGTTGGGGACTCTGAGACGTTAGGGAGCCAGGGAGACCTTTGGGTAAAGTCCTGAAGGAAGTGGAGGAGTGAGCCATGCAGGAATGAAAGAGAAAACAGCAAGTGCAGAGGCCCTGTATGCAAGGAGGCCAGTGTGGCTGCAGCAGAGAGAATGAGCAGGGAGCCAGCTGGTGCAGGGCTTTGCTCTGAAGTAAGAGTGGGGGCTGTTGGAGGGCTCTGAGTAGAGGAGGGGCTTGATCTGGGTTTGAACAGGATCATTCTGGCCGCTGTGTAAGAGTGGACTGCAGAGGGGAAAGGGCAGGACCAGAGGTCTCTTAGGAGCCACTGCCATGAGCCAGGATCAGGGTGATAGCAGGTGAGAAGTTGCATTCTGGATATATTTGAGCAGGTAGGTTGAGGGTTATATTGACATGTTGGAGGTGAGTTGTGAGATACAGAGAGAAAATAAGTATGACTCAAATTTTGGTCAGTGCAGTTGGGAGAATGGAGTTGCCTTTAACTGATATGGGAGAGACGGTGAGGGGTGGGGGCTATTGTGGAGTTGCCTTAGGTCATGTAAAATTAGAGATGTGTGCGAGAGATTGAAGGCAGATGTCAAGTAGGCAGCTGGATGTATGGCTCTGGCATTCAGGGGAGACATCCAGGCTGGAGATGTACGTTTAGGAGTCATGAGCATATAGGTGGTCTGTGGAGCTACGAGTCAGGAGGACAGCATGGCACCTAGGAGTTGGAAGGGTCCTTAGTGGTTGCCTGGTTCAAACTTATCTTTTCAATTATACAGAATGAAAAGATTCTACCCAGAGTCATACATTGACTTGGGTGCAAAATCTGGATTAGAACTCAGGTCTGCTAATACTTACCTAGATACACCTTGGTACAGTGTTTGACTGGAGCTATGAAACTGGCAGCATTTGCTGGGAGTCTTTGGGGACAACAGGAATTGGCTCACATACACGTACTGTCTGCTGTCCTAATATGGGACACTCCCCAATCTCCCAACCTAATCCTTAGAGTCCATGAACTGCCTGCTATTTGGTGGTGAAGAGAGATCACAAGGTGACAGGAAGCATTTAGCATTAGCAAGGTGACGTTGCCACCCAACATCCGTGGCCTCATCTTGTTGGACAGGGTATGAACAAGTTTGGATGTTGTTAATATCACATGGTGACTTGTTTGTGGCATGAGCTGCACATTAGTCATGTGTAATTAGGACCATGTAGTAGATTACAAATAAAATAAACAAGTAAAAAACACGAGTCCTTCTCCGCAGATAGTTTGAGAAGCACAGCCCCAGCACGATGCCTTGTGAGGAAAATCCGCAGTAAATGGGTTCGATGTAAGTGCAGAGTCTTGTGTTCTTTTTTCTGTTATGGGAGATGCAGGTCATGCCTTTGGCCAAATGATGAAGTCAGCAGTTTCCTCCCCCCACCCCCCACCCCCGCCCCCTGGGGAGCATCTCAGCTTCCTGCTTCCTTGTCCTGGAGATCCTGTGATTTCACGGTGCCATCTCCCTGGAGAAAAATGTGTCTCTCAGCTCAGTGTCAGTCTTCCCTGACAGCTGTTCTCCAGACAACTCCCACCTGTCTTAGAGTGAGCCCAGATGTGTGTACTAAGGGATGCCAGTAACACACAAGAACAGAGTCTCATCTTGACATTTCAAGGGAGGAGGAATATTTTGGCTTTAGTCTAGAGCAGTGGTTCTCAACCTTCTGGCCCTTTAAATACAATTCCTCATGTTGTGACCCCAACCATAAAATTATTTTCGTTGCTACTTCATAACTGTAATGTTGCTACTGTTATGAATCGTAATGTAAATATCTGATATGCAGGATGGCCTTAGGCGACCCCTGTGAAAGGGTCGTTCGACCACCAAAGGGGTCACGACCCACACGTTGAGAACCGCTGGTCTAGAGGGAGGCACTGAGCTGTTGTAGAAAGAATATGAGTTTGGGAGGGAGATAGACCTTGGACCAATGCCATCGTTAAACCCTTCTGAGTCTTAACCCCTTCTCTCCTTATAAAATGGAGCAGTAATTTCCACCTCATAGCCATATTGTGAGGCTTAGATGAAATACTGGTGTAAGGTACCTAGTAGAGGAACTGGCACTAAAGAGATTGCTGACAAGAATTCTATCAAATCACACCATGTAGGTAACTTCCTACATATGGATCCAGACTTATCCAAGTCTTCCATCTCTCCAACTCCTCATTCTGAGGTCTTTGGGTGGTACCTTCTCTCCTTGTCCCTCCTTCCCCCGTCTGTAGAGCTTTATGGTCAATGTGCTAGATCCCAAGTTGCTGGAAAGGCCACCATGTAGGGTATTCACTGACAACTCCAATGGCTTTATTCCTGCTGGTGACAAAAGGAGGAGGCTGTGGGGCTTCTGTGATTGCTTTGGCTGCCCCTGAACTTGCACCTGTCCTTTCACCTCTCACCCTCCTATCTTGGAGGCTGAATGAGGGGGGAGGTTCCTCAGCCTAGAGTGGGTGGCCAGCTCTCAAGTAGGCCCTCCCCAGTTGGGTAAGGCTGTTTTTTTCAACTTGTCACTTACCTCTGAGCCAGTTGCCTATTGCCACTCTTTCTAAGCTCCCTGCCTCCTTCCTTCTAAATCCTTGCCTTGGGCCTTTGGAAGAATCACATTGGGAGCCCCACTTGTTTATTTTATTAAAGTGCCATTTAAGTAACCCTTCCCTTCAGGTTCTATATTCCTTGTAATTAATATGCGGCTGGTGCCCAACCCGTGTGGCTCAGTGGTTGAGCGTCAACCTATGAACCAGGAGGTCATGGTTCCATTCCTGGTCAGGGCACATGCCCGGGTTGCGGGCTCGATCCCCAGTGTGGGGTGTGCAGGAGGCAGCTGATCAATGATTCTCTCCCATCATTGATGTTTCTATCTCTCTCTCCCTTTTTCTCTGAAATCAATAAAAATATATTTTTAAAAAATGCAGCTGGTAGCTTATTGTTCCTCTGTTCACAGAGGGAGGATTTGTGCTTTCTGCTGGCACTGGGTCTCAGAGGTTCCAGAATATGCCACTGAACAGATGGGGATATTAGGGACTTAAGTGCCTCATTCTATTTTTCTGGTTCTAATCTATTTTAATTTGAGGGGATAGCTTATATCTATTTGACCTGGGTTTCAAGCAGGTAAGAGTAGCCTGTTTTTCTTATTTCAGTAAGAACAAACATGCAGATATAAATATGTGAATTATAAAATATCTATAATATGTGTGTAAATTCATATATGCACATATGTACACACATACATATAGACTTATTTCATGATAATTAATTTAAGGGGACCCATGCAAAACAGGTGCACTTGTTTGGGGATTTTCAAACAGGTGCAACTGGTCTCCACGTGTACCCTCAGATGCTGCTGTAAGATTAAGCATATGGATGGTGTGGGCATGAGTGACTGAGCCCTCAGGCAGCTCCTCTGGGTGAGACCCAGAGCAGAAATGGTACAGCAGAGTTTAGGACGAAAGACAATCTAAATATAGATTTCCTTGCCCATTAATAGAGAGAGTTATGCATTTGAGCCCAAGGTTTAACCAGCAATATTGTGTAAAATTCTCACAGCATATCTAATTTCCGTCTTGGTTAGCATTTTTATCTACTTCCTCAATTTGCTATGATTTAAGGCCTGCTGATTCAATGTCACAACTGTATTGAAGACTCTTCAAGTTGGGGAATAGTTCTGGTGTTAATATGCCAAGAAGGATGTTGACACACCTGAGCCCAGCTCTGGAGGAACCTGGGGAGGACTCCAGAGGCTCTGATGGTGGAGAGTTGATGGAAGAGGCACTTTGCACGCATAAGCCCACAGGCAGTCATCTCCATGGGAAGGGTGGTTATATAGATGAGGGATTAATTTTGTTTTGCATCCATCAGGAAAACAGTTAAGGACCAGTGGGGTCATGTAAGCTCAAGGTAAAGATTTCCCACTGTTAAACCAGTTGCTTTGTGGAGATGGTGAGCTTAATATGCTAAGTGTCTGCCGTTTGTTCGACTGTTTGACCAGTCACTATAATGCACACTGACCACCAGGGGGCAGATGCTCCAACCACTAGGTTAGCTTGCTGTTGGGGTCCTGCCGATTGATTGGGACTGGGTGAGACGGGTGGGACACGCCCTGAAGCCCTCCTGCGGTTTCTCCCTGGCCCTGATTATGTACCGGTTGGGACCCTTGGCCTGACCTGTGCCCTCTCGCAATCCAGGACCCCTTGTGGGATGTTGGAGAGCTGGTTTTGGCCCCATCCACGCAGGCCAAGCCAGGGGACCCCACCAGTGCATGAATCCGTGCACTGGGCCTCTAGTTTTAGATAATATGCAACACCAATGACCTTTAAGTACCCAAGTCAGAAATCTATGACTATAATTATTTTTACTGGGATTTAAAAGTCATTGTATTCACAGTGCTTTGTAGGTTCTCAATAAATGTCCACTGTGTAATTATAATGAATAATAATAGCCAATTCTTACCTAGTGCTGCTACACCCAAGTATTATTTTAACCATGTAATGTATATTAATTCACTTAATTGCCTCAACGATGCCATGTCGTAGATGCTGTTATAACGCTTATTTTTACAGATGAAGAAACTGAGGCCCAGTGTGAGGGAACAATCAGAGGGCACATAGTACAAGGCAGAGCCAAGATTTGAACACAGCCCTTCTGGCTCTGATGCCTGTGTTCTTAGTCTTACACTCTGCTGTTGCAAGACTGAAGGGTAAGTGGCCTTTCTGAGGTTACCCAGGACTGCATGCAATTGTGCAGGTTAACTAGAGACTAGAACAGGGGTCCTCAAACTACGGCCCGCGGGCCACATGCAAATACAAATATTGTATTTGTTCCCGTTTTGTTTTTTTACTTCAAAATAAGATATGTGCAGTGTGCATAGGAATTTGTTCATAGTTTTTTTTTAAACTATAGTCCGGCCCTCCAATGGTCTGAGGGACAGTGAACTGGCCCCCTGTTTAAAAAGTTTGAGGACCCCTGGCTAGAAGCTTGAGGACCTCTGGGCGTATGAGTTCTGTGCATTGTTACTCCACAGCCTCAGTAGAGACATTCCCCTGCCTTCATTGGGTTTATGAGTTATTTCCAAAAAGCTGAAGTATCAGGTCTGACTGGCTGGGGAAAAGGTGTTTCTGTGAAAAGACCTCCCCCCCAAAAAAAACCCAAATATAAGTAAATATTTTTTAATGTTTAGTGATGAAATTGCTCTATTATAGCTATTTCTCCTCTTTGGTAACTTGTCTCACTTCCTAACTCTCTTATGGTGATGTAACTGGTAACATTTGGAGAGCATGTTCCGCATTTCGGGGTAAGGCTGTCCTGTTAGGATACCTCCGTGTGAAGCTGTGAAGGGGGGCACGCGTGGGTTTCTGTGACACCCTTGCCCTAGTGATCTCAGTCACACAGTGGTCTGAGGCAGTGAGCCTGGGGGTTACTTCACTGGATCAATTATTCTGTGGTGTTGGGTCCCCCTACAACCACTGGGATGGAAGAATACAAAGATGTCTTGGGGACTTGCATTCAGCATCTCCAGGGAAAAATGATGTTTGGGGGAATTATTATTGCAGAATAAGGTGATTGGCTCTCTCCCAGATGCTTTTCCTGACTTTGATTTTCGGTGGGCGCTTTTCTTTCTTGAGTTATTGAAAAAACTGGCCTTATTCTCAATGGCTCCCTGACCCTGGGACCTGTCCAGAAATGCAGAAGAATAAAGAGGAAAATGAATGGAATGAGCCTGCCATATGAGCTGGGATGTATGATCCCTCCTGCCTCTTTGGGCCTGCACTGAACTTTTCTTTTTACATCTTCACATGGTAGGTCTGAGCCTGCTGATCCCGGGGCAGCTCTGGCTTCTGTCATCGTCCCTGGCAGGACACACCTGTGAGGAGGCGAGCAGGCTCCATGCAGGTTTTGGAGCTGATAATGAAGCTGGCCGCTACTCTGAAATGTCAAAGCTTGCCCTGGCTTTATCTGGCAAAGGTGGACTGAAGCCACACTCCCCAGCAGCGGGTGGTGATGACCAGTCACGGCTAAATTCTTTGACTCTTTGCCCTTCATTCTTAGTGGGGGGAAGTCCTCACATATTCAACTTCCCATGTCAGTACTGTGCTTAAATGTTCACACTCCCTCCTCTAGCCAGCCATGTGTGTGTTCCTTGTACGTGTTCACTGCATTTTAACCCTGCTGTCTGGGGGCCTCCTTAAACAGATTGCTCATGAATAGAGCCAAGGATGGGTTTTGATTTTGTAGAGATTACCTGCTCATTGAGTTTGCATTGACTGAAAGCTGCGCTACAACTGTGGAGCAGTCCAGAGAGAACTCCAGGCCCTGCAGGGATGACTCTTGGCTGGCCCCACAGTGTGGGTGAGTGTCAAAGCTCATTACACCACCAGCTGTGGCCAGTGTCGAATGCCCTGAGGTAGCCAGGCCTAGAGTCTGGGAGGCTCCTCCTCTGGTGAGCTCCCTGCCAGGTAGGGCTGCCGGCTGAGCCCAGAGCTAGGGCTCTCTGCCTTTGCCATTCTGATGGACTCCTCCTCCTTGCTCATCTGCATGGGGTTTTGCTCTTTGGGGATGGGAGGAGTTAAGTTCAGACTGTACTTCTCACGCACGTGTAGATATTCTCGTGCATGTGCTGAAAGTGAGCCCTCACAGCTGCCACTCTACCATCCCTACGGGAAGGGTGTGGGTCAGCTCCTTCGGAAGGCGTTGCCCTCCCTCCCTGTCACGGGCTGGGGTGGCATGTCCATTTCTGCACAGCCACTGTGGGCAGGGGGGATGGCTTAGGAACAGGCAAGGGCGTGGGGGGAGACAGCCCCTTCTCTCCAGCCCGGAGAGATGATCTGGCTTTGGGGAAAGGTCCTGGGAATATCTCCTTGGAAGTTGCTTCCCTAATTGTCAATGCTCTGCAGAACTGGGTGTTTATTATTATTATTATTGTTGTTGTTGTTTTGTTTTGTTTTGTTTTCTTTTCTACAGAGCAGCTTGGAATCCATGAGACAGGTTTTAGGCTAAAGCCTTGAGTGTGGGTGGCTCTGTGGACATCACATCAGCCTTTGTCCCCACCACACAGTTCCTAGAACACCTGTTTTTGTGAACATCTATGGGCCCGACACAAGCACTGTATTAGGTGGAGGGGAATGTCTGGGGAGGGGGCCTGGAATAGCAGCCAGGAAGTAGAGGGAGCGGGTTCTGGATTTGAGTCGTCTGTCTGTCACTGGGCAGGTTAGTGACCTCTCTGAATTCAGTTTCCTCTTTGGTCGCGAGGATACTATGTACTTGTTGAAAGGATGCCTATAATTTTATTGCTGAGTAAACCAAGACCCAGAAGTGACCTGCCCAAGGTTCACAGCACGCAGACAGGATGGCAGTGAGGAAGGAGGCCTGGGTTCAAGTCCAGGTCATTGAGGCCCCAGAACCTCCGCTTCTGTGTGGGTGAAGTGGGAGCAGTCCCTGTCTCGGGAGTGTCTTGTCTGGATGCCTTTGACAGTGTTACAGGGATAAAGGGAGGCAGTGGGTGCCTTGTAAACTGTAAGGAGTTTTATGGCTGCAAAACGTTTCCACCTCTACAGCTTCTTGGCCACGGAGCTCCTCAGAGTTCCTGGCCTGTGGGCTCTTGAAATGATTTGTAAAAATATTTTCATGACTAGTTTTTCTAATTATAAAAGTGGCACTTACGGTAAAAATTCAACTAGGACAGAAGGGTGTAGAGTTGAGCATGAAAGACACCCCTCCCCCCAATCAGTTCTACTCCCCAGAGAAGACTTCTGTTCACTTCTTCTTGCCCTTCCCGAAATTGTCTGGGCACAAGGGCACACACAGACATATAGTCACGTTCTTTCTCTTACGTGGGTCATACTTTTTTTCACCAAGAGCCGAAATGATGAAGATTCAGGGAGGGTCCAGTATTCGATCACTAGAAGCAGGGCCACAGTGAGCAGAGATATACTTCTGTGTTGGTACCCCTGGATTTATAACCACTGTTGAAAGCAGTGCCTAGCGGCGCAAAGCTTTCAGTATTATCCCTGTTGCACTTGGCAGAAGCTCTCCTCAAAAAGAATTATGTTGTTAATACTGTGGTTTTCCACTGCTCCACCCAGTTAAATTGAATCACACCATGTGACTTCCAAATAAAATGATGTGTGTGTCTGGAGGGAAGGGACCTGACAAAGCTTCCCTTTTTGTTCGATCCCGGAGAACACAGCAGCGCTCTCTCCAGAAGGCCCTGCTTTCAGTATCGCAGCTCACTCTCCTGTCCTTGCAGGAAGCCGTTGCCAGAAATCGGGTTGTAGAGAGCAGCTCTGTGTATTTTTAAATATGTCTTCCCTCACACAACCCAAGCCCAGCCAACTTCATTTTATGAAGCACTTAATCTACATGAAGGCGTATATCCCTCTGATTGAATTTGGCCTGGCTGTTTGGGCAGTGCATCATCAGACCATAACCGGATTTCTTTGCCTGTTGTTGACAACAAATGAGGTTTAGTTCTCTAGTTAAAGCAAACACTTCCAGCATCCTCAAGCACATATTTTGGGGTTAGAGCAACTCCTATGATTTCATGTTGCAGTGTGAAATGGTTTCTCTTATGGTTAACCCCCCCCTCCCCCCAGATTTGTGGGTTTTTGGTGCTTTGATATTTATGTTGATATTTTCCCAGAATGCTACGTGTAAGACCATTTTAAAAGCTAAATCTTATTTTAAATGGACCAGGGAGCCTTAAAGGAATCCTGTGGAGTTATGTGTTTTGTTTTAATGAAGGGTTCTTTTGACCCTGTCAATCCAAGAATCAGGTGTGGAAGGAATGTTGGGCCCACACCTCTTCAGGGCCTGGATCCTTCCCTCAGGACTCTTGGTTGGTGGCCTCCCATTCCTGCTCCTCTTCTTCTTCCTTCTCCTCTCCACCTTCTCCTCTTCCTCCTCTTGATCATCATCAAGAGGGCTGCTTGGGTCTCTTGCTATCAACCCAGCTCTTCCTGGCAGGTTAACCCTTACCTGCCCTGACCTGTGAGTTCTGGGACCCACATGCTTGGTGACTTCTCTTTTGGGCCCTGGAATGCATGGTGAGTTGATTGCAGAATTATCCTCAGCCAGGGGAGCTCTGGGTGCTGGGGACCCTCATTCCCCTCCTGTCACTTGTCCTAATTTCTAGCCGGCTCCCCCTCTGCAGGCTTAGAGCTCTGAGCTCCTCCCCCGGGTCAGGCTGCTGCCTGCTTTCCTGTCTGTTGGGCTGTTTCTTCCTGAGAACCCCTGCCGTGTGGCTGTGCATTATCTTAGAGCAGCACTTTGAGATCCTGTCAAGAGGATTAGCTTCAAGGGGACATGGCGTTTTCGGGCTAGCAGTGAAACCAACCTGCCATATTGATTTCCTGTTGTGTCAAACACTGAAGAAGCAGGAGTGATGGTTCCTTAAAAACAAACAAACAACAGCAGCAACAACAAAAACCCAGAACTGTGTGGGTCCAGGAAATATTCCAGCCATCTTGTAGGACAGCACAGAAAGACGAGTGACATGAAAACAATGAGCTTGCAATGAGTCTCGACTGTTGAAGTGAAATAATTTTTTTAAACCTTCCCAGTGCTTGGCTGTAATCTAGAGGAAGCATTGTACTTTGAGTGCTCTGAATTTTTATGAAGCTTGTAAAACTCTGTCTCTAAATGCCAATGTGCTGAAAAGTATGAGTGGTAAAGATTTGGCAAGTGTCTTTAAAAGTATGGGGAAATTTTTCTTGTCTTGGTTCTGATTCCTGAATGCTAATAATATTAATTAGTAGTATAAATGTCATTCTTTAATAGAATTCTTCCACCCCCCCTCCCCCCAAAAGACCTTTCAAGTCTGCTGTCTTCCAGTCTGCTGTCTTCCTTCCTGCCTTCCAGGGAGGTGGATGATGTCACTGTCCCCACCCGGCAGAACAGGGGTCTGTAACTCAGAGAGTTTAAGTGACATGGGCTGGAGTTAGAACCCGGGTGCATTGTTCCTTCCTGTGAACTCTGCTGGCTGGGTTTTTCATGGTTTCTACCTGTAGTGGCTTCTAACATACAGTTGCATCATTTCCGTTTTGGCATCATTACTGCTCGGGAGGCAGGCATCTCTGTTGACTTCCCTGGGATGCATGCTTGCTTGCAGAAAGTCAGCTTTGCAAGCTTCTAGCCTTTGGATGCAGATACCCATGCAGGAGGCTTCCTACATAGATGGAACATAGACAGTGACTCTATTTGAAATTCCACAACCACCAAAAGGAGACTGAGAGGTTAGATCAGTGATGGCGAACCTTTTGAGCTCGGCGTGTCAGCACTTTGAAGAACCCTAACTTAACTCTGGTGCCGTGTCACATATAGAATTTTTTTGATATTTGCAACCATAGTAAAACAAAGACTTATATTTTTGATATTTATTTTATATATTTAAATGCCATTTAACAAAGGAAAATCAACCAAAAAAATGAGTTCGTGTGTCACCTCTGACACGCGTGTCATAGGTTCGCCATCACTGGGTAGATCATTCTTGCTGGAACGCAACTTGCCTTGGAGTGTTGGCCAAGGTTCAGTCACAGAAAGCAGAATTCGCTGTAGTAAACTGAGGGAGGAAGAGGTTTGTTGCAGGGAATTCAATGGCTTGAAGAATTATGAAGCGTTCTGAAGACACAGGTCTCCAGGTGGAGGTTTCGGGAATGAGTGTCCCAAAACCCAACTAAAGAACTGGACCACCAAGGAAGCTTTCACAGTCCTGAAGCAGCTCTCCAAACCACACTGGGGGTGCAATTAGTGAGGGGCCCCAGGATCAGAAAGATGTCACATACTATGATTCATACACGCAAATGGGTGGCCCGGAACCGCTTTCCGACACCCATGAAGCTGGCACCGAGATGCAACCTCAACGAAAACTGTCATAGACGAACCAGGTGCCTCCTGAGCTCTGCTTGCTGAGCAAAGGGTGGCAACTGCAGAAGTATGGTCTCTGCCTCACTTTTGTTTCCCAAATTTCACACAAGTACATCTGATTGGCCAACCTAACTCGTGCATCTGGAACTTTAGCTGGAAGATATCTGGGAGATGTGGTTTTAGCTCTCCGTCCTCTGCAGGGCAGGTGGCCACGCTAGGAGGGAGGTAGAATGTATGTTGGAAACCAATCCCTCATATCTCTATGTTCAATGATAAGTAGAAACGGACCTTGATTTCCAGAATCAGCTGAAAAAGACAGAACTGAGGTTATAGCCAGAGCATGGAGTGGTCGTGCGTCTAAGGGGTTTTGTGTCGATGTTTATCAGTATCCCCCAGATAAACAGGCAGCAGAAGGCAACAGGATTGCCTCTGGCTTCTGCTTAACTTCTTTGAGACTCTTAAGCTATAGCTCCAACATCCCAAGTGGGGGCTTCTAGAGAACTGTATTTTCACTGGATGCCATTAGAGGAAATTATATCTTTAAAAAATTGTCTTAATTGCAGTCTTTACTATGCTAAGGTGTGTGTGAATCTCCACATGGGGATACAGCATGTAAAGGTTCCTCAGACTTACTTGGCCAAAGGAAAGCCCCACGTTTACAAGATGCAGAAGTAGTGTTTCCCAACATTCGTGAGGAATGCTATTTCAAAGAGGAAGCCAGGGATTACCTTGGAGAAAAGGTGTGTGTTATTTCCAGGGAATTGACTTTTTCATGAGCTTTGATCAGGAACGTTTGTCATAAAAAGGATAGGATTTCTCCAAGTGAGGATGGTGCTCTGTCCTTCAAGGAGAACCAAACATCTAGAGAAGTTGAGCGCAAGCTAGGTGCCCAGTGAGCCTCTCTGTTCAGACGTGCTGGGGTGGCTCCACAGAGCAAGAGGCTGTGTGGTCTGGTCGTTTGGGGACAAAGGCTTTGAGGAGGGGCACCGAGCATGGATTGGAGCTGATATTTTTATCCGTGTGATTCTGCCTAAAGGAATTTGTTGGGAGCCCATTGGGCAACTGCAGCATCGCCCGCCTGGAATGTGGCTGGAGAGGCACACTCTGCCAGACCGCAGGAAGCTCAGCCCAAGTTGCACCACAAAAGCTCACTGGCTCCATCACACCCCTCATGCGGGCCATCACTACCGCATGCCTCCTCGGGGACTGAATCCTAAACCGTCCCTATGTCCTTGTCACACTTTGAGTTTCTAAATCCCGGCTGGGAGCATCTGCTTGGTGGTGGCAGGTCACACACCTGAACAGTGGCTGAGGGAGGCAGAAAGGAGGTCTGGCTCCTTCAACTTCTCTAGAAGACGTGGGGCCCTGCCTTCCATCAAGAGCCATGGATTCTCCCCAGGCAGAAAGGGATGCAGATGCCAAGCACCCGAAAGGATAATAAGTGTCTACTTGAACATCACCGTCATCTTGGACTGCTTCCTCTACGTTGTTCTCAGCACAGTCACCAGGTTTCCATTTTCCTTAAAAAAAAAATCCATCTGCATCTTTGGGCTCCTGTTTTTTCATTCCCATGGCAACTGCGGGAGCCCAGGTGCCCCAGCGCATCTCCTGTGCAGCATTCCTGCTTCTAGTTGCTCCCACCTCCAGTCCTTCCTACAGTGATGCTACTCCCCTAACCCCCCCCCCCCCCCAAAAAAAAACCAGTGTGGTGGCTCTAAAAATCTTTCATATCCTCCTGCTGCCTGGAAAATAAAAGCTAACTCCTTACATTGGGCCTGCCTTCCAGAGTCACCATCTGGTCTCCATTTTTAGCCTTGTCTGTCATTCAGAAACCCTCCCTTCTAGCTGAGCAAGTCCCCCAACCTACCCCATAGCTTGCCAGCTCCATGCGTTGCTCAGTGATAGCTCTGTTGCCCAGCAGGCCTTCCCCTCTGCTCTCTGCCTAACAGAGTCCCTGTTCCACTGACTGGGGTTCTGCTCATCTCCCCAGAGACGGGTGACTACTTTCTTTCAGCTCCCATGGCACATGTGTGCATGGCTCACCGGGCCCTTTCATGTCTCACGTCCACTCACTTAGACAGAGGTACCCAGTGGACAGTGTGCTGCAGGCTTTGTATTTCTCTTGTGTGCCATCACAGTGCTGGCACATGGGAGCTCCCTAGGTATTGGATGCTTTTTTTGTAGAATGAGCACATGGCGGTGGTGGTGGTGGGGATTAGAAATATGGAAGGTCCAATGTAAAATGCAGAGGTAGCAATGCATTGCCATAAGTTGAGGTCAGGCCTGTGGGAGTGGGAGGTGAGTGTGGGAAGGTGGCGTGGTTAAGCTTTGCGGTATAAAGCAAATGCAGACAGTTGGGTTGTATGCTCCTAGGTGTACTACTTTGAGTGCCCGCCTGGTTTAAAAGGATGCTGTGGAGGTGGCCTAGAGTCACCAGCAAAGTTTTCCAGAGACTCAAGCATGTGTCTATATAAGTAGAAATAAGAGTGGCATGTACTTGAGCAACATTGGTTGCTTAATGGGTAGATCTGTCCACACACACTGGTGGCAAGTGGATTGTCCTCACAGCTTGCACTTTGATGTAGAACTTTGATATGTATCCTTGTGCTCTTTGCAGAAATGCGTCACAGTCAGTGATGTGTCCCTGGGGTTGCTGTTGACAGATGACTTCTCAAGGGAAACATCCCCAGGTGGCTCAGAGAATCACCATGAAAGTCAGCCCAGGCCTTCTGCCCACTTTCCCATTAGCCTCATTCAGCTTCAGCTGTTCAGAGAAGTGTTGAAAAGGGCCCCTGATTTGGGCTGAATCTTTGTATCCCTCACAGAACCCTCAAGGCCATGTCCACAGCAAATTTCAAGTAGGAAGGAGTGAGAGGGGATAGTTGGGAAGGGTTAGAGAGTGTTCAGTCAGGCAGTATCATGGAAACAAATGAAAGAAGTGACCCGTTTCTTCAGAGAATTTATAGACAGTTGGGTATAGAAGGAAATGACCCTTGAAAATGACCACTGTTTAGTGGGGTCAGCATGCAGGGGATTCCCAGGAGAGGGTGTCCATCAGGATCAGCCTCTCTCCTTCATCACAGCCTGATTCCTGTCCTGCTGCTCAGGGCCTCCCGAGCGCCCATTTCCTCCAACCTCCTGGGCCACTCTTGTTCTGACACTCAGCGATCCCACTGCAAACACTCACTTAAGTTTAGGTTCTTTTGCTATTGAACAGCCAAGTTTCCCAGCTAAGCTGGAGATCCGAGCCTGGGGCTGGCTTATTCTATGTACACCTGGGGGCCTTAGCTCTGTGCCAAACAGCAGGTGGGAGGCCACTGGAGGGACTGGGGCTCTAGGGCCGTAATCCTGCCCCTCTGGCTTCCAGGTGAAGGACTTCTAGCCTCTGTAAGACTGCTCATTTATAAAATAGATACGCATGTATCTCAGACTAGAGAGGGTAATGTGTGCTAGGCACTCAGCAAGCACTGTCAGGATGACCACTCCTCCCACACCCTCCTGCCCATACATGTCACACAGGATTGGTGCACAGCAGTTGTTCCATACATACATGTCTGTTGATTCACGATGTTGAAATTTGTGGTGATGCCAGTTTTCGAAGGTCTCTCAGAGCTCTGATGTTAGCCTACAAGCATGCAGAACTAGATCTGCCTCCGGGAAGCCTGGAACTTGTCTTACCCAGGGTGATTAAGGAAACAGGTTGTCTGAGCAATGAATATCTGGTTAATGCCAGGTAGGGATATCTTGAGAGGAAGTTGAGTGTTCAATAAAAGGGACAGTAAAAATGAATAGGGCAGGTTTAGGATACAGGGGAAATAGATTGCATGCCTGGGTGTCAGCACTGAAGCATCTCCTAAGGTGAGGCAGCCTACAGGGTGTTGGGGAGGGCAGACTTCTGCAAGCTACTCAGTATCTGAGCTGAAGTTTCCTTAACCCTGGAATGGGGTAATAATGCCATTTCACAGAGTTGATGTGAAGATGGCATTTGAACAGTGTACGCGAAATATCCTCCGTGTTGCCTGGCTTACAGTGGTTCCCTTCCACTTCCTTCTAAAATATAAAAAAATGATCACTTAAAAAGTGAGCTCATTGCCCTAACCGGTTTGGCTCAGTGGATAGAGCATCAGCCTGTGGACTCAAGGGTCCCAGGTTCAATTCCGGTCAAGGGCATCTACCTTGGTTGTGGGCACATCCCCAGTGGGGGGTGTGCAGGAGGCAGCTGATCGACGTTTCTCTCTCATCGATGTTTCTAACTCTCTATCCCTCTCCCTTTCTCTCTGTAAAAAATCAGTAAAATATATATTTTTTTAAAAAAAAGTGAGCTCATTGCTCTGGCTGGTGTGGCTCAGTTGGTTGGGCGTTGTTCTGTGCTCTGAGAGGTCACCAGTTCGATTCCCAGGCAGAGCACATTCCCTGGTTGCGGGCTCAATCCCCGGTAGGGGGCATGCAGGAGACAGCCCATTGATGTTCTACTCTCACATCGATATTTCTCTAAGAACTAAACCATTTTAAAAACATTTTTTTAAAAAAGTGAGCTCATCAGTGCCCAGTGAGGGCATTAGTTGTAAGGGTTTAACTGCCTGCTGAGAAGAATGTCTGCTGAGAAATGAAATACACTTTGTTCCAGGGTAAATGGTGTAGATTGGGTACATCTTCACAAATCGATGTCTGTTCTGTTTGTTTTCTCACTCACGATCGCTGCAAGTTGCAGGTAAAGCTCCTCTCTGGAACCCACAGCTGCAGTAATAGCCACTCTCCAGCCCCCGTGTCAGGCCAGTAATGCTGACGTTGGGGAGTTTCAGTGAAAAAAGGCGGACTTTCTCTTAATGATTCTATTACCCAGGCCTGGCTGCCCATATGTGCCCTGATGTCACTGGGCTGGACCCCACTGTGGGGATACATGTCACAGCGACCGAGGCAAGATTGTTATGTGGTGCTTTTAAAAGGAGTAACTGGAGGCCACCAGGAAAAACCTGAGTCATTCTTTACTTCTTTACTTTGGTTAGGGAAAAAATGCTTTTCTGAGTTTATGCAAAGTGATCATGTTTTATTCATCCTTTGGTAGAAGTCACTCTTAAGGCATGCAGGGTAGATGATATCAGCTTTTCCTTCTCAGCCGAGTTGAATTTTGCGGAGCCTTTGTGCTCCCTCAGGGGAGAGGGCACGGTTCCCATCCCAGTGGGTGAGGATAGCAGGGGCTGTCTCAGCAAGGTGAGATGTGTGCAGGGCTGGAGCAGTGCCCTGGGGCCTCAGAGGCTGGGGCTGCAAATACAGAGGGAGGGGCTCAGCGAGGGGTTCCAGAGGAGCTGTGTTTGGGCTGCGCTGAGGCTCACTGTGTGAATGTGTCCACGAGGAAGGCCTCAGGGCGCTGCCGGAAGAGTCCCAGAACTTTAATGGTGTCCTGGATGTGCCGAAGCCAGGGCAGTCATCCACAGAGGAGTGTTGGTGACCTTGACATTGCCCCTGCATGGGGGAAGGGGACCAGGCAATGGTCCTCTCATTTTCAGTGTGGCTCTGTTACCTCCCCCAAGTCACTGAACCTCTCTGCGGTACACAGAACTCTTTGTAGGTTGGTTAAATGTTGTGGTCATCCCAGCCCTGCCTATACTATAGGTCAGTGGTTCTCAACCTTCCTAATGCCGCGACCCTTTAATACAGTTCCTCATGTTGTGGTGACCCCCAACCATAAAATTATTTTCGTTGCTACTTCATAACTGTAATTTTGCTACTGTTATGAATCGTAATGTAAATATCTGATATGCAGGATGTATTTTCATTGTTACGAATTAAACATAATTAAAGCATAGTGATTAATCACAAAAACAATATGTAATTATATATGTGTTTTCCTATGGTCTTAGGCGACCCCTGTGAAAGGGTCGTTCGACCCCCAAAGGGGTCGTGACCCACAGGTTGGCGACCCACAGGTTGAGAACCGCTGCTATAGATGGTTAGCACAGGCTCCAGGGAAGAAATTTGAAAGTCCTGGGTTTTACATGACCCTGGCTGAGAAGGAGCACAAGAACCTCTTTGCTCCATCCTGTCTGCTGGAAATCTCATCTCCCATCCTCCTACAAGGATGATACGACCACCTAAATGTCTGTTTTTCCCTGTCAGTTTTTTTTTAATTCCCCTTCCCTGGCTTTTTCAATTGGATTTACACATTTGCATCAAGAAATTGGCTCTCTCTGTCTTTTTTATTTTTATTTTTTGTAAACAGTACAATGTACATAATTTCCTTATAGGACAAGAGGTAATTTTGAGTTGATATACCCTTATCAAAGTAGGGAAGTACACAATTACTTTTATTTGAATGGATTATAGAGAAAGTATATACAATTGGTAAATAATCTTAACATAAATGTATGTGTTCATAAGGAACCAGAGGTGATCTGCTTGTGGTCCAGAGCTTCATGTGCAGCCTTTAGGTCAAGGATGTATGAAAAGAAATGACCATTAATTACTGGATTGGTGGTATCATTTAATATAATATGTCCTTTGAAATAGCTAAAATTATATTAAACACTCAAATAATTTAGAGAACTTTCCACTCTTTAGTTCTGTAGAGGTATAGGCAATTATATCTGTTTTATCCATCTGTCCATTCATCAATCCATGCACGCATATAACTTTGACTGCATTCCCTACTGTATCTCATGGAAGGTGATGCCTTTAGTTTGCTGGTAGGACACTGGTTTTCCTCAGGACAAAGGTTGGTGACTGCTGTTCAGGGCAGTGTGTTGGTGGGTCTGATGACTCAAGGCTCCTCTTTTTGATCAGGCTGCCCAACTTGGTCTATTCTAACAGAAAGAAGTCATTTGATGGTTTTTATTTTACATTTTTATGTTAAAAATCTGAGAAAAATTTATATAGGTCAGAGGAATGAATGAATGGCTAGTATTACAGAACATAATGCAATTGAGGAGCTATAGGGGGAAAAGGCACTTTTGCCCACTATAACTGCCAACTGTCTGGAGGTGCATCGGAAGATGGTGCCACATTTTCCACAGCTGCATTTAGTGACTTGCACGGCAGAGATGATCTTGACCTCCTCCTCTGGTCTGTCTGGCTGAAGTAAGGAGGGGGTCAAGGTCATTTTGGCGGAGACTTAGATGGAGGAAACGTTGCAATATGGTGTATGATTTAAGAGAAACAGGTCTTGAGCCACCCAAAAATCTTTTTATTGGTCTGCCAGAAATTCTTATCACTAGAAATTCAATTCTTTGAGTTAAGAATTGGCTTTTGTCCTGGCTGGGTGGCTCAGCTGGTTGGAGTGTTGTCACGTACAATAAAAGGCTATGGGTTCAGTTCCTAGCCAGGGCACATACCTAGGTTGTGGGTTTGATTTCTGGTTGGAGCACGTACTGGAGGTAACCAGTCAATGTTTCTCTCTCACATTGATGTTTCTTAGTCTTCGTCTCCCCTTCCTCTGTCTCTGAAATCAATAAAAAAACATATCCTTGGGTAAGGATTAAAAAAATAAGAATTGGCTTTTAATAATGGCCATTGCTGACTAGGGTAAGGTGAGAAGGACACCCTGGTAAACTGCTGGGAGGATACGGAAGTGCCCAATCTTTGATATAATTTGGTAATATGTATGACCATCACTTAAGAAGTATGTATCTTTTCCTATCCAGCAGTCTCACTTCTCCAACTTGTGCTGAAGACATAGTGGGGCAAGCACACAAAAGGCACATTAATGATAGAAACCACTCGGAATAGCCTAAATCTCTATTTTAAAAAAGGCTTGGTTAAATATAGTTTGGTATGCTTATGCAATAAAACACTATTCAACTATTCCAAATATTGTTGTAATATTATCTTTAAGGACTTGAAATAATATTCAGTATTTTTGAATGACAAAAAGCAGATTCCAAGTAGCATGAACTCATTTTTATAAGAAAAATAAACACACACAAATAGAAAACATGAAAGTTATACATTAAAATGATAAAATTAGTTATCTCTGAAAGAGAAAATGAGTCATTTTAAAAATAGTTTCTTTAAAATTTTAATAGAATAAGCAGACATTAATGTTGTAAAAATAAAAGTTTTCTAAAGGTAACCTTTCTTCAAGTAGAAATATTCTCTAAGTGATAGAAAACCATATTAGGTACTTATCACTGCGTAACAAATTCCCCAAACGTAGCTGCTTTACACATAAACATTTATTAGCTCCATGTTTCTGTGGGTCGGGATTCAGGAGAAGTTTAGCCTTGTTGCTTCTGGCTCAGGGCCTCTTATGAGATTGTAGCCAATCTTCTGACTGGTGCTGCAGTCATCTGAAGGCTTTGCTGGGGCTGGAAGAGCCCCTTCCAAAATGACACTCACGCATGGCTGTTGGCAGGTGGCCTCAGTTCCTTGCCATGTGAGTCTGTCCATAGAGCTGCTTGAGCATCCTCACAACATGGCAGCTGGCTTCCTTCATAGAGTAATCAGAGAGAGCTCGAGCAGAGACGAAGCCACAGTGGCTCTTAGGACCTAGTTTCTGAAATCGCATAGTGTCACTTCTGTTTATGTATGCATTAAAGGGAAGTCACTAAGGCCATCCCACACTCGAAGGAAAGGGGATTAAGCTGCATTTCTTGATGAGAGGAGTATGAAAGAATCTGTGGGCATATTTTAAAACAAGCACAAACACATGAACTCTTTTGCCATTATTTAAGGTTAAATTTTAACCCACTAGTGTGATTAGGATTTATCCACTGAGGGCCATCTTTTCCTCTGAGTGGGTAATTGGGAATAGTCCTGAAGGATGAGAGTTTGGATTTTGAAATGAACATATGCTTGGGTAATATTTAAGGAACAGGAAGCCACTAACTAAAAGAGGACTAGGATTTTGGAATCTGGAGATTCCAAATATGTGGTTGTACGACATACTGCTCACATACCATTGCTAAGTCAGGTTTCCCCTTGGTTTTCTTATCAGTTATGCTGGGGGGGGGGCGGGGCGGGGTGTGTGTCAAATAAACTAATGCAGTTGAAAGCCCTATGTCAACTCTAAAGCAATAAAGGAAGCTGGCTGTTGCTATCACTATTACCCCTACTGTTATTATTGGAAGGAGTAGGACATAGAAATGGATTGGGGTGTAGAGAGACAGAATTGAACACTATTCTAGTCAGATTAGTATAGGGCTGGCTGCGCAGAGGGATGGAGAAGGCCGTCTCGCTGTGAACTCACATGAGGCTGTGACAGTTCCAGGGTTCTCTGGGAAGGACTGCTGTCTTGGGCATTTAGAGAACACTACAGCCACATCCACCAAAAAGGCGGCAGCCAGGGTGGAATGTGTCAACCAGGCAACATTCTCTCACCTCTGTAACCAGAAAGCTCTCAGGCTTCTCAGATGGGCCATCCATTCATTTACTATTTCAGGAAGTATATAGTCATTCCCAGCTGGGTGTCAAGTCGGGGGGACACAGTTAACCAGGCCACCCCTTTTCCTCTCCAGCCTCCAGATCCAGCAGGAAAAACTCATGTGCAAACATTTTGAGTGGAAGACTGAGCCTTGGCTGGTGGCCTCCTTCCCCAAGCCTGGATTTGAGTTTCAGGAAATAGTTTTCTCAGATGGCCTTATTCTCTCAGAGGTCACATAGCTCTGAAAATTTTATGTCTTTGGAAATTAAACCTTTTCCCCTCCACTGATGTTTATAGGCTCTTAGAGTGTTGGGCAAAGATAAAGCCAGGCAATTGCATTCAGATGGCTGTAATTTCCACTCCTCCTTCCTTCCAAGTCTTAATGGCCAACACCACACAGTTTCCAAAGAGCCTTTCATGCTCTTCCAGGAGTGGCAGGGCCTGTAGTTAGTGCTGCAGAGCAGCTCTGCCCGAGATTCCACTTGCTGTTGGCAGGGGCTCTTTGCAGAAAAGATTGACACCAGTATGGCAAGAAAGCTACCCAGCGCTCAGTTCTCTTTTCTTTTACTTATATTTCACTTTTCAAAAGATATTTTTATTGATTTCAGAGAGGAAGAGAGAAATAGAAACATCAATGATGATTGGTTGCCTCTTGCACGCCCCACACTGGGGATAGCCCACAACCTGTGCATGTGCCCTGACCGGGAATCGAACCGTGATCTCCTGGTTCATAGGTTGACGCTCAACCACTGAACCACACTGGCTGGGGTCTTTTACTTATAGTTCTAGTGTGAGGTGACTCAAACTATCCAGAAATATCCTTGTGCTGTTAGCCCAGGCTGAACTCTAAAACATAAATGATTTCCAGTTAGCTGTTCTTGACCTCTGACTGTGCTTTAGGTGGTAAACCAAGTCATGTTCAAAGTTTCTTCTCATCAGATCCATTAGGCATAAGTGAGAACTGTTGCTTCAGATAAAATTCATTTGGGAAAGGAAGGAAGGAAGGAAGGAAGGAAGAAAGGAAGGAAGGAAGGAAGGAAGGAAGGAAGGAAGGAAGGAAGGAAGGGAGAGAGGGAGGAAGGGAAATAACAAATGTTAATGAAGATGTGGAAAAATGAGAACTCTTATGCATTGCTAGTGGGTAGATAAAATGGTGCAGCCACTATGGAAAATAGTAAGGCTGGCGTTGCCTCAGAAAATTAAACATTGAATTACCATATGATTCAGAAATTCAACTACTGGGAATGTACCCCATAGAACTGACTAGGGACTAGGACAAATATTTGCATTCAGAGCAGCATTATTCATGATATCCAAAAGGGGGAAACAACGCAACTTTCTATTAAGAGACGAAGGAATGAACAAAATGTGGTATATACATACTGTGTAATTCTATTTAGCTTTATAAAAAAAGAATGAAATGCTGAGGGAACATAGATGAACTTTGAGGACATTATGCCAAGTGAAATAAGCCAGTCACAAAGGGCCAACTCTTGTATGATTCCACTTATCTGAGGTCCTAGACTTGTCCAACTTATAGAAACAGAAAATAGTATGGCGATTGCCAGGGGCTGAGGGAAAAAGGAAATGGGGAGTTAGTGTTCAATGAGTTCAGAGTTTCAGTTTGTGAAGATTTGAAAGTTCTGGAGATGGTGGTGATGGTTGCACAACAGTGTACATCCCTTAGTGCCACCGAACTGCACACTTAAAATGGTAAATGTATGTAATGTAGATGTACCACAATCAAATTTAAAATTTTAAATGTAATTGGTTTACAAATACATGCTTTCAGGTTCTGGTCTAGGCACATGGGGATACAGCGTTGAGCCAGGCAGAGGCCTGACTGCAGGGAGATCTCTTAGATTATTTTCTGCTGATAGGGGATGGACAACAAATACTTACCAAAGGGGAAGGCAGTACAGGTGCTAGAAAAGCTTCGAGAAAGGTAAACTCAGGCAATTGCTGTGAGGAGAACCATGTCTATATGTGAGTGGGGTGGGAGTGCTTTTGCTGCGGACGCCTGAAAGGACTCTGAAGTGTTGACATTTGGGCTCAGTTCTGGACGATGAGAAATGATTTGATCCATCAAACCGTACTGAATAGATAGGGATCCCATTTTACCTGAAATTTCACTGAGATTTCTGAGATACAGAAATTGCTACAAAACCCAAAACTTGTTATGAGTTGTGCTTGCACACCAACAGTGCCTGCGGTGAGTATCCCTAATTGATTGCTTGAGGATCGAAATGGGGACAAGCAAGGCATCATGGTTCAGAATGTTAAAATCTTTCCTCCCAAGTCCCAAGTGCTCAGCCCTGGCAGTGATTTCACCCAGGAAATGTACTGGCCAGTTTGCATGTTTTTCCGATTTAATTTTTTCAGGAACTGAATCCAATCAAGTTAGCCGTGGGCCTTCTTGGAAAGACTTTTATGCCTTTTAGAAAAGAATTGATTTTTTAGATTCAGCTTATTACTGATATTTTTATCACTTGTTTATTGTTCAGGAGGACATCAGTCTGTTTCACCTTGGAAACCAAGGCTATTTATTTAAAGCGTTGAGCGTGGAGCTTGAAGATTTTTTTTTTTTAAATCCTTGACTTAAGATGGAAAGAAATATGCTTCTGGGACAGTGACGTGTGGACACAGTTGATTTGCACATGTTTAGATTTCCCATTATGTAATTTAGAGACTTCCCTTTTTAAGTCAGAGTCTGGGGTAGAAGATGAGCACTCCCTGAAGACGCTGGAGAGGCAGTTGAATCATTAAACGTCTGCATTGCCTGGGCCTTGCTTCACATGGAGCACACAGCAAAATGTCCTACAGCCCTGAACTCCAGCCAGGCACATTGAGTAAAAGGGGACAGTGACTTCAGAGTGTGAGGGTAGGGCATTTGCAATCTGTTCTTTTTATAAGCGTACACAGCCATCTTTGCCTGAGGATAGTGAAATGGAATTTCTCAGGACAGAAGCATTGACATCATTTGAATTTCTAGGCTGTCAATGCCATAATCCTTGGGAATTTTTATTTATAAACTAATTGGGAAGGTATTTCAGCTTCGTGAAACTCGCTGGCCCTCTCAGGTCTTTCTCATCTCCACTAGCCTGGGTCAGAGTTGGGGTTTCTGCCTGGGGCGTAGTAACTGATGTTACTACACACTGCATGCTAAGATGGCAACTCTGAGATTCGTCTTTCATCTTTCATGGTGCATGAGAGAAGCCAGATAATGGCTCTGTTAGAGAAACCATCGTTTCTGAAATCTGCAACAGTTGGAACACAGTTGCATGAATAGATCTAATTCTATCATCAACATTTACTAAAGGCCTGCTTTTTTAAAAAATAAATTTTATTGATTTTTTACAGAGAGGAAGGGAGAGGGATAGAGAGTTAGAAACATCGATGAGAGAGAAACATCAATCAGCTGCCTCCTGCACACCTCCTACTGGGGATATGCCAGCAACCAGGGTACATGCCCTTGACCGGAATTGAACCTGGGACCTTTCAGTTCACAGGCCGACACTCTATCCACTGGGCCAAACCGGTTAGGGCTAAGCAGAGAAATCTTGCCTCCAAGTAGCTTCGAGTCTGACTGAAGAAGCAAACTATATAGAAATGAAAGGATTAGAAAATAATAGCAAAAAAAATTGTTGGGGATGGGGAGAATTCCTCCCCTCTACTCTTCTTTAGTTAATACAGCTCGACTAATAATAAAATAACAAAATTGACACAAGAGTAGATTAATAGGAGAAAAACCAATTTAATACTCATGCAGGGGGGATCACAGTATGATGCTCAGATTATAAAATGAGGCTCAGAGAAACTATCCAACCAACTACATTTTTATACCTTTTAGACAAGGAAACAATAAAATGGTGAGAAATTGACAGGACAAGGAATATTAGTGCTTATTAGAAAAGAATCTAACCAAGGTTCGAGTATTCACTAATAAGGAATCTAAACAAAGTAATAAGTTAGAAAAGAGGCAGTAAGATTTAATCATACAGACTTGTCAGGTCTGAGTTAACTAGCGATAAGGGGTGTTTTCCAGATGTGGGGAGGACACCTTTCATTTCCTGCATTCAAGGAGACAGGGAGGGTCAAGGTGCCCTTCTGGCACCGGCTACTGGCCAAGGAACTTTAATACAGTGGGGCCTTGACTTACGAGTGTCCCGACTAAAGAGTTTTTTTTAGATACGAGCCGTTTCTTGGCCGATTTTTTGCTTTGAGTTGCAAGCTCAAAAAAATTCGGGTTACGAGCCAGCTTCAGATACCCCACCGCTAGTTGGCACAGGGAACATCACAGTGATTTGACATACGAGTAATTTGAGTTATGAGCTCCGTCACAGAACGAATTAAACTCATAAGTCAAGGCCCCACTGTATATAAAGTAATCAGCGTGCCATTGTGGGACATTTTGGAGCACCCTGCCTTGGACCCTGGCAGAATCTAATCAGGATATTTGGATTAATGTCCTGAGGGCCCAGGATGTGTGAACCAATGCCTTGGGAGGGGTGTGCTGGGAATAGTTGCTGAATGAAAGGTCAGAGAAAGAAGGAGGTGGTCAGGAGGTCAGGAAGGCCTCCAGGAACAGGTGGAGCTCAGGTAAGACCTTGAAGGATGACCATGACCAAACAAGTCTAGAGGGCAAGATGGCTGAAAAACCCAGAAGAAACACAGACCTAAACTAGGGGGTGGAAGGAAATATTAACTCCAGGGTTAGTTGTGTTTGAGAAACATTCACCTGAAGTGTTCTCTGTAGAGTTAATAAGTATTAGATGGGGAAAGCAGAGGCCAGTGGGCTCTGTGGTCAAATAAGTTTGGAATAAGCAACTAAGGGTTTCCTACTGCAAGACCCCTAGGGCCTTTTATATACTGATGTTCACGGTGACTTTCCTGGATGGGCATATACAGCCTGCAGTTTCCTGCTCACTCAGCCACAGAACCATGATTTTTTTTCCAGGAGGTTTCTGCAGGAATAGAGTTCCAAAGAGTATAATTGAATTGAGGAAATGCTAACCTAAATAATTTTATTTCAGTGTGTTTTTAGTGCAAGTCACTAGCAGTAGAGTCATGTTTACAGTGGTCTGAAAGCCCAAGGGGATTGACTGGAAGGAAGTTAGAGCGACTTAATTTAAAGAAACTAGTGAGTAAGTGGTCCTCCAAGGATGCCCAGCCCGGAGCCAAATGCTCTAGGGCCACCTTAGTTCAGAGGTATTCTTCCATAATAGACACATAACATGCACTTATTATTTTTGTTAGTGTCATTCCTTTTCTTCCAATATAGGGAAGGGTTTTGTATCAACAGCATGGCCTCACTGTTGGGATAGAGTAGTGGGGGCGGTGAGTGAAGGTAAAGTTCAAAGAGCTGGCAGGATTGGGGTTGTAGATAAAATACAGGATGCCAGTTACACTTGAATTTCAGGTCAACTCTGCATAACTTTACGGCATAACTGTGCCGCAAATATTGCCTCGGAGACAGACACACATACACACACACACACACACACACACACACACACGAGCATGAACACGCACAAACTTTAACTGGGCATCTTTTATTTTCATTTTCTAAAGCTGTTACTCTCTCCCAGGATGCTTGGGGGGAGCCTAGACACAAGGGCCAGAAAATGACTTAAAATGTGCAGGCAAGGTTAACACAGGTATGTTCTAATTCCTCAAGAGCCCACAGGTTAACACAGGTGTGCTCTAATTCCTTGGCACCTCCTGCGGGGCATGCCCTTGCACTTGAGAGATAGGCTACCATATCCTCAAGCTCCTCTCCGCCTCGCCCTCTTTAGTATACAATTTTAGGAGGCCAAAGACCTCAATTTTTACAGTTTATTCCCGGAGAAATAAAAATATCAACCTAGTGGATTCTAGACTAATGTAACTATAGTTTTAA
>NW_005871054.1:13354779-13380255 GCF_000147115.1 Myotis lucifugus | reverse complement strand
CCCCCCCCCCGCAACTCCCATTCTCCTCAGTTTGAGAGAGTTTATATATGAGAGGTTGTAGCCCGGAAGGTATTTTACTTGACTCAGGCACTTTTACAAACAAACAAATGTAAGAGCCAAAACCTTGCCCCCCAAACCCACCGATTTTCAGCTTCTCTTGAAAATGCAAAAAGCTCACAGTTTCATAGAAAGAAATCAGTTGTGTCTGAATCTAGAAGTCTTGAAACCAAAAGAAGACAAATTCCCTGCCTGCAGTGAACGCAGTGGGGTGGGCCCAGTGTCTACTAGTAAAGTGTATCTTTATCTTGACCGGAGATGAGATGAGAGTTGAAAAGGGGGAGAGGAGCTTCCTTGGGCTGCTGGAGGCTTGGAGTATTCCTTTCCCTGCCTTAGCTCCACGTCCAGTGATGATTACGAACAGGCCAGGGCTGACGGCCTGGCTCTGCTCAGGGATATCAGGAGGAAGGAGAATCAAGCTCATCTCCTTGTGGGAAAGGTCTCCCCATGACCTGCTCGGTGGCTGGACCACCCTCCCGAGCTGCACTCTTCTCCATGACTTGCCCCAGAAGCCCACCTTTCCCACAGTGCTTTGCAGGACATGCCTCTGACAGCAGGGACTTGGGAGTGGGGTGGGGACAGCCCCGGTCCTGTGAATGTGTGTCGGGGTGCCCTGGGTGGGAAGTCAGGGGGATGCTGGGGAGCTGGGCTGCGGAGGCCGTGTTTGAGTGCCAGGGCATGGAGCTTCTGCTGACCATTGTACAGACACCAGCAGGGACCCCAAGTTGCCTCCAGGGTATTGTCACACACAGGATCGCTGATTGTCACCAACATTAATCACACCCCTGGTGCTTGCTGTATCCTATAGCAACAGCAGCTCCTGTTAATTCAGTGGTGCTGGGGACAGGCACCAGTACAGGTGACTCCACAGTGGCTGGGGAAAACCCTGGGTCGTGAGCATCCTTGAGTTATGGCCAAGCCCCGGGGACCTCTTTGCTTGCTGTCCAACATCCCTACCCCCACCCCACCCCCAGTTTTGACATTTGGTAGTGAGAGGACAGGGAAGCTCCAGTAAGATGTTATTCCAGAGGCAAAGCTGAACCCTGAATAATGAGTCCATTAGATTCCACAATCAATATCCAGCTTCTAAACATTATGTATATTGATGAGCTGATTGCTGGGAGACTAGCGCTGAGGGAATTGGAATCCATTTTGCTGGGACCAAATTGGTTGTTGATGGGCCATAGTAGACTGTGACTTTAATAATCAGCTAAAAGCATCCCACAGTCTAGTAAAACACAGCTTCGGCCCCTCCGAGCCCCGTGTGCTTTCCTGAAAACCAGGCAGAGCAGGTGTTCAGGGGCCCTGCACCACGGCCCCGGGGGCTCTTCCTATGGGGCAGATGGACTGGTCAGGCCCCAGGGAGGCCTGGGTGCCGGGTCAACAGAGGGTGACAGGCAGGGAGGAGGGAGGCAAGGCAGTAAGACTGCAGCTGTGTAGTGAAGGGCCTGTGAGGACTGGCTCTTGCCCCTTGAACACACATACTGCCTGAACTGCTTACCCAGCTCTGTCCTTACCACCACAGAGTCATAAACTGGGTGAGATGTGGTTCCCGCAGTGGGAAACGGGTTCCTTTAGGGCAGCGGTTCTCAAACTGTGGGTCGCAACTCCTTTGGGGGTCAAACGACCCTTTCACAGGGGTCGCCTAAGACCATCGGAAAACACATATATAATTACATATTGTTTTTGTGATTAATCACTATGCTTTAATTATGTTCAATTTGTAACAATGAAATTGGGGGTCACCACAACATGAGAAACTGTATGTATTAAAGGGTCGCGGCATTAAGAAGGTTGAGAACCACTGCTTTAGGGCAAGCATGTCAAACTCAAAGGTTAACACTGGCCAAATAAACGAGGCATGCGGCCCGAAGGTCGCGAATTTGACTTGCTTGCTTTAGGGTCTTTAGTTTGAGAGGCGCAGTGGGAGGAGGGCTGTGTTTGTGCACAGTGTGGTGTGTGTGCGTGTATGTCTGTGCGTGCACATGTGCAGGAGTGGGAGCCAGGGGGAGGGCTGCTTTCAGTGAAGCACCCCAATCTTTCCCTCTCGCCCACCCCCATGTCCCAGGTATGGAGCAAACATGGTATCTGGTAGCATGCTGGGCTCTAATATGAATTCTCCTGCTCATTAGCTGGGCCAAAGCCAGTCAGATGGTCATGAATGGGGGGTGGGGGAGAGCCAAAGAGTCTCAAGGGCCTGGACTGTTGGGCACCTCCTGCTGGGCATGCACGTGCTGCAAGTCTAGCTGTGCTCACAGGGCACAGGCCGCTCTAACTGGCCAGGACCCCAGGGCCAGGATGCTGCCAAGGTTCCGAGAACAGGTTTCTGGAGGCAGGAAGTTGAAGGTAATTAGGTTAATTAAACCCCCACAGATCTCCAGCTGCATAATTGCTCTGATAGACTATGAAGATTAAAAATTGTGCATTTATTAAACCAAAGCCAAAGCACCCATGATGAACCCAAAGGGAGCCCTTTCTCCCTGTGGTACTGTGCACAGCACTGTGCTTTCAAAGGGTGCCCTTTGTTCTCTTGAATATCTTTTATCGGATTCTGAGCACAGGCCTGGGTGCTGTGATCCTGGGTCATCCATCGCTCTCACCCTCTGCTGGCTGTGTTGAGAGCAGCTGCCTCTGCCTCTGCCTCGACAGGGTGATGTGCTCCACCTCATGGCCCTGGTTGACTGGCAGCAGGAACTGAGGCCTTGATCTGTGGCTGCTGGCGCACCCTCTGTCAGGGTGTCAGCATTCTAGCAGCTTCTGGGATGCCTGGCTGAGTGTGCAGCCTGGCTGAGGCCTGGGGCCAGCACCGACTGGAACTCCTGTTTGATTCTCAGAACCTCTCTGGCACTTGGTCCCACCCTCGCTTGCCTGGGGTCATGTTTTGTACGTTGCCTGTCCATCATCTTCTCTGGGACTGGGCTGGGTTTCTGCTTGTCAGCCCTGGCCTAGAGAACCAGGTGGGGGCCCTGGGTGAGTGCAGGGGGCACAGACAGCAGCCCTCCCACCACCCCCTGTGGGCAGCGTGCTGCATGGTGCCCATGGTCGGCTGCAGAACAAGGCAGGGGAGGTGTAAGTGTGGTTAAGATGCAAGAAAATCGGAGTGGGAGGTGTTAAATTGTGAAAGAGCAAAGGTTAAAGGCGTCCAAGTGATTGGATCAGCAGTGGAGGAGAAAGCCTGAGCGAGAACAGCTTTCAGAATCACAGAGCATCCGCCTGAGAGTCAAAGGGTTTTAAGCGGACTGGTCCTTGGCAAAGGGAGAAATAAATCAGCCCCCTGTTGAGCGACTTTCAGGAATGAGCGGCAGGCAGTTGGATATTGAGGAAACATTGGAATGTGCCAGATTGTGTTTGGGTTCCGAGGCCAAGAGCGGTTTTGAGGGGAACCGCTCTTTGGGGGAACTCTCCTGTGGATTTAGGAAAAAAATCAGATTAGACGTAACCATGGTGCAGCACGCTTCCCTGAGTCTTCGCCAGTCATCTCGTTAGGTTCTCTCTGTGCCGTGGAGGCAGCCAGTGCCGGGGTAGCTGAGCCTTGTCACACACGCTGTTTTCCCTGGAGCCAGTCTCCAAGCCTTGGCTGTTCTGTGGATGTTCTGCCCCGGGGAAGGGGCAGCAGCGAGGAGCACGTGGAGGCCGAGGCCAGGGGCACAGTCCTGGAGCTCTGCCTGGCGTCACAGCATCTCTGTCACTTTCCACCTGGTGACGGGGAACACACTCAGACTCTCTGGGTCTCTGGGCCTCATCCTAACGTGGGCGTCCTGCTCGTCCCTGCTCCGTAGCCTTGTGCCGGCGAGATGGTGATGTTTATCACTGCGGAGAGCAGTGGCTGGCACCTAAATAAACAAAACTCCTCGTCCCAGGTGATCTCTCCTGTCCCTCAGTTTTCACTTCCTCTGATTCAGTGTCGTTTCATTCTCTACAAACCTGTGAGGTGGGGAGGGCCATCGGCACCCTGGTTTGGAGGCAGGGAAAGCACAAGAAAACTGTGGAGACATATCCCAGAGCAGGTGGCTGGGTGGTGGGTGAGTGAAGATGGAAACCAAGAATGCTGAGTGCGTGACTATGCCCCCTCCTCGGGGGAGGAGGAATCGAATGAGTCCTCAGTCCTCGCTGTCTCCCATCCCCCTCTGCTCCCCTCAGTTTCCCAGTCTTGGCCCAGGGTGGAGACAGATGGACGGTGATAAAACAACTCCTCGGCACTAGGAAGAAACAAGTGCTGACTGGCAGCCAGGCCGCTGGCCGTGGGAGGTGGCGGCACTGCGTCCCGGGCACCGCTCAGCCCACAGGGACGGGGCAGGGCTCCAAGGCCAGGTGCAGCCTGCTCCCAAGTGCGAAGGAAGTGGGACTGGAAGTGATCACTCCAGCCTCTCGCGCTCTCTGGATAAAGGCCTAGGGAACTGGAAAGGCATGTTTCCCACAGTGCCAAAGGGGGCCAAGGCCACAGGTTCACCTGGGCAGAGAGGAGGAGAATGCTGTCGTCTGAAGGGGCCCATCTAGCCTGGAGCCAGGCTTCTTCCTGAAAACTGGCACACCCCGCTCCTTATCCAATGATCAGGGTGCAGGGGCTGCCACACCAATCAGGACCAGGGCAGGCAGGAGGAGGTCACCCAACACCCCATCAAGGAGTCCTCACTCCATCCCCTAACCCTTGGGCACCAGAGTAGTGCTTCTCAAACTTCAATTGCACCCTAGGAAGCTGGGCATTGTGTTTCAGTGCAAGTTCTGACTCAGTGGTCAGCGGATGGCTGCAGGTGCCGCGTTCCTCCCCAATTCGCAGTCTTGCCAGTGCTGCTGTTCACGGATCCTGCCTGGGTGGTGTCTAGAGGGTATACTGCGTGGCCTGGATGTCTTTCCTATCAAAGCCCCTCACTCCTCGTACACTGCATTTATTTCTTTTTTCACGCCCACAGGTTCCTGAACAGGAACAAGACTGTATGAGGCTAACATGTTCCCACTGGGCAAAGTGGAGGCCCTCGCTGAGAGCATGGCCACGTTTCCCTGTGAGAGAAGTACTATCCTCCAGGGTGAGCAGGATCCTGGGGAGAGGGCAGCAGGCAGGCTGTGTGGCTGGCAAATTTGTACCTCCTTCCGCTGAGCCCTGCAGTAATCTGTTCAGGCAGCTTCCTCCTTAGCACTCTGATTTCTGTGTCTAATCGATTGGCCACTCTTTGTGCCACGTAAAAATGCATGACTGAGTTTTGACCTTGACGCCAGCCAGCCACGCAGGCTTCTGTCTTTCATTGCCTCTTTGAACTTGGAAGAAGTTTAGGGAAGAAAAACATCAAGCTGTTTTGCTAAAATAATGTCCTTAGTAATGCCACTTCTTTGTATTAAATCCTGCATTTATTAATAATAGGATGATAACAGTACCATTTCCTTCCATTTGTGGATTATACTATGTCTTACAAGGCACTTTTACAGTCATTATCTTGTTTGATACTCAAACTGCCATTATGAACTGAAAGAAGATTAAGATTATGGTCCTCAGGAAACTGAGGCTCAGAATTGTTTATGAGCTTGCCCAAGGCCACAGGGCAGAGGGCAACAGGACTGGGTGCACACACACATTCTGATTCGAGAGGATATTGACAGTTCAGTAGACTTGCTGATACTGTGGGTCATAATTTACCCCATCCAAGCATCACCATTTCATACCAGGGAGGAAGACTCTGAATTTGTGGCCAGCCTATAACTCGGTGTTAGGGCTGCTCCTGAAATGATACTGACCATATTGTTTCTAAAGTACATAACTAAGAATTCTCTAAAGTTTAAAAAGGAGTTAAAATAGCAGATAAAGCAAACAAAATCAACACAAACAAATAAAACCATAGGGAAATAATCTAGAAAATGTTTCAAATGATTCAATCTCTTCCTCTCTCTCTTAGTCTCACACACACACACACACACACACACACACACACACACACACTATGCTTAGTTTTCCTGGTTAGGTTAACATTCCACAGCGAAACACGTAGAAAGCCATCCAGGCAGGAGCCAGCCATGCAGTGGTTGTTGGATTCATTCCTGGAAGGTCCCCACCAAGTCACCCTACCTGTCTCCTGCCTTCCGGCCCGGGATTCCAAACCACTGCCCCTGACAAGGTGGGACAGACACATGGCCAACCACAGCTTCATTTCCCCCAAATCTTCTTTAGGCTCTCATTCCACATGCGGCTTAGGGTTGCCATGGCGACAATCTACTGCCTTCTCCCTCACATAGAAGCCGAATCACACTTCTGCTTAGGTGCAAGGGAGACGTGACAGAGCGGCATTTCTGTCCGTGGCCCTTTCCAGTAAACTCACCCCCAGGTGAGTGGCCAGGAATGTGTGAGGAGGTCACCTACACTCACTCTATAAAGCAAAACGAAACACCTAAGGATAATGACTTGTAAGTTCCATTTGTAGTTAATGATTCTAGGAATGTCAAGGCTAAGTTGCTGTTTTAAAAAAAAAAGTCACTGTGCACAAGTGGGACCTCACCATAAAACGGTCGTCTTTCTGGATTCCTGAGGGCTGTGTGCAGTGACTGCGTGCAAGCTTGGGGTACCTGGGGGTGGGGGGGAGGGTTGAGGAATCCAGAGAGTGCTAAAATGGGCACCCTGCCCCAAAAGGCTTTGCCATCCTAGGGGAGACAGTCCTATACCCAAACGTGCTTTCTCTGTTCTAAGGCTGCCTTGGGGTCCAAGCAGTTCGGTGGAAAGGGAAGCCGGCAGCACCTTCCACAAATGCAGGCCGGAGTTCAAACTCGAACTCTCCCCCTTATTAGCTCAGGGTCTTTGGGAGCGTTTCTTACTATCTCAGAACCTGGACTTCTCTCCTTTTTCAGTAAGGTGGTTACGGGCATTAAATGAAGGGCTGTGTGTTGTTGGGGAGCCTAGCACGTGTCTTGCACATAGCAGGTGCTCAGCGAACATTAGTTCCAGTCCTCTTCCCCTTCCCACCTGTTTGAGGGGGTGGACAGTGGTGGAGCAGGAGAAAAGAAGGTTCGAGGGGTGGGGGGGAGAACACAGCCAAGGCCTGGGGGCTGGAGCTGCAGGCCTAGACAGGGAGCAAGGAGCAGGCCAGGAGGTGCTGGAAAGGGGCAAATGCTGAATTCTGCGGGCAACACACGGTGCGCATGAAGGCAGTGCAGGGGCGTGTGTGTGTGTGTGTGTGTGTGTGTGTGTGTGTGTGTGTGTGTGTAGGGAGCTTGTTGCAGGTCATGGATGTATTTTCAGTGTTGGGGATCTGGCTGGTTGCTGTGAGCAGTTCACTTGTGGGTCCGCTTTTTCTAACTTAAGCAAAGGTTGGGTTTCCTGCTTCAGTATCACAAGATATACTGACCACTGGTGTTTTCAGCCTAAAGGGGTTTTCTGTGCAAATTTCCTCTGACTGAAATGGAGGGAAAATGCTGATATGGGTATTTAAAACAACAAGCTATGTCCTTTTCCTGTAAACACCTTCCCAGCCCCACCACAATGCAGCCCTCCCCACCATTCCTCAAAAAACGCATCACTGAGGAAACAGGCGGGGGAGGCGGTATCGCCTGCACAGTGCTAGACGGTGAGCGTTCTGCCTGTTCGGCAGCGATGGGTTATGCATGTGGAACATGGCCGTCTCCTGGGGCAGTGGGTCAACAAATCCCAAATGTGGCCAGAGCAGCTGTGACTCCATTTCCAGGGAGGCCATGCCCCGGGGCTGCACGTGGACCCTGCTCCCGAAACCCTGGAGACCAGACAAGCAGTTGCTTTTGAAAAGAATATTCTTTGTAAGCCCTGCCTGCAGGCAGAAGGATGGACTGCCAGTCTCTGTCCATCCATTTTCCGAGCATTGAGGAGTCCTGCAGGCCAGAGGTAACTAGTCTGCTAATGCTATCTGGCTTCAAGGACTGGGGACACTGCCGTGGAGCCGTGGTCGTGGACAGGGAGGGGCGTTGACAAAGAAACTAGAGAAAAATGGAGAATTTTTAGTTTGCCTTAGACCAGGACAATATTGCCCAAACCTTTTGGTAACTGAGTGTGTGTGGGAGTGAGTGTGTTTTGGGACTTCCTCCCTTCCCTAGAGTGGTCTCTCACCCATAGGACATATTGGTCATAGCAATAAGAAAACTACCAGTAGTAAAAGAAAGCATTTTCCAGTGTACTTTCATCATTTTAGAGGCTCTCTACAACACTCTGGAAGATAGGCAGGGATGGTGTAGTAGATGAGATGAGGGGTAAGTGTCCTGCCTGAAGCCACGTGGCTGGTGAGTGACAGATGGGGACCCCATAATTCTCACCTCTCCAGCTGCAGGGCACTGCCCTCGGAGTGTGCTCCAGGTACGCAGACCGTGAGAGGGAAAAGAGAGGGGGAAAATTATAGCCGTCACCTCCCATCACCCTGGGCCCGCTCTGCCTTCTGTTGGTGGAGGAGGGCCGCTTTGCCTTGGGACTGTGGATTCCTGCCCAGTGGACCAAGGTACTGCAGGGCCCTGGCTGTGGAGGCGGAGGCTCACAGCCCCAGCCTTTGTCAAGAGAAGGCGCCTGCAGCTCCTGGCAGTGGTGATAATTCAGGAGGCTGGGAGGAATCCCTGGGGACAGTGAGAGACAGGCTTTGCAGGTGGCATGGAGTGGCCTCAGCCATGCCCTTTAGAAGCATATCTCCCCGGAAATCAGCACGGAACCAGCCGGGACCCGTTCTTGGTTCAGCCAGGTGGAACTTGAAGGCTCCTAATACAGAGTAAATTTCAAAGAAAAAGCTTTGAAGAGAGTCTGTGAGATGGAGGGTTTGGCAATGACGAAGCAGACGTACTGAGCTCAGATATCTGGAAGGGGGCCACGTGTACATTTGCAGTCTTCTGTCTGGAAGCCTCAGGGGGCCCCCCAACCACACCAGAGCCCAGAATGAGTGTCCTGATGACATGCAAGCCCACACCTGGCTAGGCCACTGTGGGGACACAATAGTAACATGGTGATAGTGTTGAAATGTATGGAGCCACTTAACATAATGAGGAAGTTAGACCAGTCTTCTCATCCTGTGTGTCTTCTCTAATCCCAAGATTATAGAGAAGTCAGACAGCTTGTGAACACTTCATATGAGGAGAAGGTTCGGTCAAACACCAAGTGGAGCCCTGGGTTTGGGGCCACTTGGATTAGGAGATTCTCATCTTAGAGCTGCTTGAAGTCTCTGGGGTTCAGATAATCTCTCAAGCCCCAGCTTTCAGGCTGAAAGGCCTACGTCAGCATCCGTAGGCTAGTTGTCCTGTCTGTCACCTGTCCATCTACCCATAACTCAGTGGGACAACTCTAATATATTGAGCACAGTCAGGGTTTCTGGGATATAACCTGCAGACATTGTCCCTACCATCCAGGTGTTTCATGTGTAGTCAGAGAGAGGAGCCAGATGTGTAAACAGATGTGCTATAGTGAATTACAATGAGTACCTCTCATCCTTGATAATTCCAGGACTTTCCTGATAATGCCAGCCTGCTGTAATTTGAGTGTCTTGTCCTTAAACCCTAGAAAAGCAAGGATTTTGCTACCCCGCGCGCTTCTCTTTCTCCGTCTCTCAGAATTACCTCCTTACAAACTTAATGGAGCCTAGTGTTTTCCTTTGTGGATAGAAACCATTAACAGTGCCAACACCTGTTAGTGGATGCAGTTTTCTCTGCATGTGTAGCAAAGTGTAATTCACATTCTGGTTCTTGAAATAACTTATTGGTGACTTAAATTACAAATACGCATATGGCATCATGCTAAGTGCTCTGAGGGCATTAGGGAATTTACTACATAATTTTTAGGGAGGTGATAAATCCATATGGGAATTCAAAAAATAATGATACCAGCCAGTTGAGGGTAAATGCCATAATGCCTTAAATAGCTAACAAGATGGGCGGATGGTAGGTCCACGGACTGAACACAGAACACAGAGGATCTGACAAGGTCTGTTTAGACATGTGAAGTTGGAAATGTCTTGGGGACATAGTGTCCAGAGGGCTGGTGGCTTTCTGGGTCTGGAGCTGGGAGGAGTGTTCTGTGCCATAGATTCAGATTTGGGGATTGTCAGCATTTGGAGAATCCTGATGCTGTGGTGATCAAAGACGTGTGTGAAGAAAGAACCTGACAGAAAGCCAGCCACGGGTAGAGCCTGCGGAAGCCCCAGGCTCCTGGAACAGAGCAGCTGGAGAAGGACTGACTAAAGGAGCAGGAGGAAAACCTCCGTGTGGAGGCTGGTTCCCCAACCAAAGAGCGTTTTAGGAACAAAGGGGTAGTTAGCAGTGTCAGGTGTTCAAGAGCCATCCAATGAGAACTGAGCAGAGCCCCCGGTTGGTTCCTGGTGTCCTTGGGCAGAGCAGACTCAAGGGAAAGTTAAGGGTAGAGGCCAGTGTGCACTGAATTGACTAGACGGAAGGGCCAGTGAAAGTGTGGGACAGTGTGGGGAGGCGCCACTTTCGGGACTGTACGGGCAGGAGAGAGCATGGGTGAGAGTTTCCAATCGGGACCCCAAAGGTGCAGGTTGTTATTTTCTTTTTACAGAACAGCCTGAGCTCAGAGAAGTGAAATAACTTGCCCTTTTTTACATTTCCATTATAAACAGAAACTCCCGCTCCCACCCCAATGAAGTTATTAAAAATGTTTTCCTGAAGTATTACAAATAGAAAATGGCAGAGTAGGTATTCAAATCCCAATATACCTGGCTCCAAAGACTAGTCGCATGGACATCACTGGGAACCTCATTAGAAATGCAGAGTCTCAGACCCTAGACCCACTCAGAATCTGCATATGAATGAGGTCCAGTTAATGGACATGCACGTTCAAGTGTGAGAGGCACTATTCTGTGCTTTCCCCTATGCTACGTTTTAGCCATCTGGGTACCAGGCAAGGAGGCCCTGAATGATCAGGTTGACAAAAAAAGCAGAGAAACAGGTGGGAGAGACAGGCAACTTCCCTCTTTCTCTGAGAGGCTGGAGACATATGCATGTCCTTGGCTGACCTTGAAGAGCTCACCTTTACAGGGAAGGTCATCCATTGGCCCCCAAGCCCTCCCACCACACCTGGGCCATAGTGGCCTCCTTCACCATAGGATGATGGGGCACGCTGGGCTCTGGGCAAGTTTTGCTACATTTTTAATTAACAGCCATTTTCTTCAAATAATAATGCAGGTGTAAAGGAAGAAAGCGCCCTTTCAATCGCTAGGTTAATGAAGCTGCATAGATTAGTCTGATCTTTGCTGCTCGTCCAAAGCTCTCCAAGGGAAGATTAACTCATGTGCATTAGAAGGTTTGCTTCTAAAGGATTCAGCACCTGCCTGCCCGCCTGTAATGTTTTTAAGTACAGCAACCGTCTCTTTGAATGTCTTTTTGAAGGAGCACCTGCTTCAAGGTTCTGCTTGGTCCCTTCTCATCTGTTCCTAACATAAGCAAACCATATACATGCAAAATGCCAAGAAAATCTAACCCACTTTCCTTTCTTCCTGTGGGCACGCTCTCTTTTTCTCACCTTTACTTTCTGTTTCTTGGAGGTTGGTTGTGTAGTTCAGTGTTTTCCAAAGTGATCCATCAGTTGGTTGTGAAATGAATGTAGTGAGTCTCAACCAACTTTTAAAAAATATATATGAAATGAAATAGAAAATATCACATTGTATCATGCAGGAGGGGCAGCGATTGTTTTGTGAAACTTGTGTGTCAGTTACGTAGATATGTGTGTATCCCGAGTTTCCATGCAAAAATGTTTTTCATACTATGGGTTGTGGTATGAGCACCACTAACCCATTTCATTGAATTATGGAATCATTGCAGTCATGTGTGTGTATTTTAAGTATCTATTTCCAGGCCAATTTCCACCCATGGGTTTAGTCTTCTAAATATGATAGCATTCCTAGAGATTCCCACCATCAACCGTGTTTAAGATCTGCTGGTCTGGTTCAAACTCCCACCCTAAAGAGGATTCCCTGTGTATTATTTCTGGGTGCCAGCATTCTCTCCCTCCTCACACCAGGCTTTTGGTGAAGAGCCTACAGCATGCAGAGCAGCATGCAGCCCATGCCTTATGGGATGTGCCTTCTTATAGAAGCTTCCCCTGAGGGCTGGTCCAAACCCTGCTTGCTCTTAGCTCCCACTCTCACAGGCTTTGGGCAATCCCTGGAGCTCCGCAGAGCACATCTGTCATGTCCTTCACATTGATAGCTCTTCAGAGACTAAAACACAGTGTTTGTTTTCTCCTAAGGCTTTTTCCCCCCTAGGCTAAGCAATTCCAGGGTCTTTACCCATCATTTCATTGGTCACAGTAGAACAGTCTCCCTCATCCTACTTTAGCATCTCTGAACAACTCTTTTGTCAAAAGATAACATCATTCACCAAATACAGTGGAAACAACGCTGAGAGCAAGGAGTTCTGCTTCTGCCAGTGCTAGCGATCTGACCTGGGCAAGCCCACGCCTCTCTCTGATCGTGGTTCCTCATCTGTAAAGTGAGGTTACCTGGCTGAGTGACCCACTTCCCAAAGTTCTGGTTTTAGTATTAACTGGGAGGAGGGCACATGGCTTTCCACAGCAGGTATCATTCTCATTTTCACGTTAATGTCAATGAGCCATCATCACATTAGGAATTTTTTAGAGTCTATGCAGTGGTTCTCAACCTTCCTAATGCCGCGACCCTTTAATACAGTTCCTCATGTTGTGGTGACCCCCAATTTCATTGTTACAAATTGAACATAATTAAAGCATAGTGATTAATCACAAAAACAATATGTAATTATATATGTGTTTTCTGATGGTCTTAGGCGACCCCTGTGAAAGGTTGTTCGACTCCCAAAGGGGTCGCGACCCACAGGTTGAGAACCGCTGGTCTATAGGGTCTTTTATGGATGGCAAATTAATCACATGTTGCTTTTATGGACCAGGCACATATGGGAAGGAATGAATACCATGCATAGCTATCCAGGAGCACCCAGCTCTTGGGGATTACACATGCAGATCCCATAGAGAACCCTTTCTTGGTCTTCCCTCCTCAAATTTCTACTTTCTCGTTATCAGCCATTGGAAAAAGGTGTCCATATCCTAGGATTTATCATAGTGTGTTTTAGACTAGAGAGGTTTTTGTTCTTTCTTGATACCTGAAGTTTTGTGCAATAATGTAAAATAATGGAGGAGTGGGGTATGCTGTTCTTTCAGCCCAATGACTATTTGATTTTATATTTTTAGGAATAAATAGATTTTTAAAGTGTTGGGCCAGTACATTTGATGTTAACCTCCAAGCACATCTTTGAGATCCATAGCATGAATTTGCAAGAAGAAAGGTTTTAAATATTCATAAGATTTGGAATTGGCTGTTTTGCATGAGTGTTTTAGAATTCACTAAAGCTCCCTTCATCACTAGAGAGTTAGGTTCCTGGGGGCCTTTCTAGGAGCAAGTACTTTCTACCTGTAGAGTGAATGAAGGACAAATGAAAGATGTTGGAGCCTCCTAGAGATTTTTAATTCTCCCCAAAGGTTTTCCCAAAGCCACACGATCTTTTCCACGTGAGCCAGTTTGCTCAGCAGAGGTTGGTGCTGGTAGGGCCATGTTATGACCTTGTTTTGGTGTGACTCAGTTACATGTGCCCTTGACCCTTGGTCGTGGGGAAATAGCAAGAGATGTGGGTGGACTGGAGGGACCTGAGAGAACTCAGAAGGGTATGTCCCCGACACCCCTCTGGGGACTTCCATAGCATCTACTTACACCCTGTCTCTCAGAACAGTAATGTCAGAAAAATTAGGACAATTTTCCGAATTTGTCTTAATTTACCACTTCGCTCTGAAAAGATGGCAGGATCTGGAGAGTTTAGGATGGTTCTGGGGCTCACGTGAGGCATAGCCATGTTGAGGAGGAACTGTAGACCCAGAGCAGGATCAACATGGTACCTGGTGGGTTTTGTGTTGGTCTTTTCGGTCACTGCTTATTTTTCCTTTCAAGTTTATCTAGGATGTAGTGTTCTTACGGCAGGAGAGAGTAATAGTTTTCTTCTCTTTACACTGAGGAAATTTATTAGTTGACAAAGGTAAGTCCGCAGTAATAATGTTTTGTTTGGGGATTTTCACTTCCTCTCCCATTGAGTATTTCTTTAGCCAAATATAGAATCTTAGGTGCTCTGATCTCTAGACCATAGTTTTAACAGAGCATGTGTCCTCAGTAAAGCCCCATGATAGTGTTTACTTACCACTGCAGATGAAACCTCATATGCCAGCTGTGGAAGGGAGATAGGGGGCACATGTCCTTCTCCACTATGAGTGGGATGTCTGTAAGGTGGGCTTTAGCTTTATTTCTTTTTTTAAAAATGTGTTTTTATTTATTTTAGAGAGAGAGGAAGGGAGGGGAGAGAGAGAGAGAGAGAGAGAGAGAGAGAGAGAGAGAGAGAAAGAGAGAGAGAGAGAAAGAAAGAGAAAGAAAAAGAAAGAGAGAGAGAGGGGTGAGAGAGAAGCATCAATCGGTTGCCTCCTGTATGCATCCTGACCAGGATCAAATCCGAAACTGGGTATGTGCCCTGATTGGGAATCAAACCAGTGGCTTTACGGTGCACTGGACGATGACCAATCAATTGAGTCATACTGGCCAGGGCTTTATCTTTATCTCATAATGTCCAGTCTCTAATAGTGCTTTACTCAAAATTTTTTTCAAAATTATAACTCACTTATTTTTAGTTTAGCTCTTGATCATTGTACCAAATAGTATTATCAACAACACACATTTGAGATTAAGCCTGTGCTATTCAACTAACATTTACAAGAACGGTGGAGGATGACAGGACCAGAGTCACCAGGCACCTGGACTTGTTGAGCAGTCAAGGAGAAGGTAGCTGTTGTTATTAAGGGTCATGTGTGCAAAAGATGATGTGGCATAAAGACAAGAAGGGAGGTCAGACTGCAATGGGAGGAGAGAAAAATCACCATTTAAATCGTTTTTGGGTTCCTATAGTTCCTTTAAATCCAGATGATTCATATTCAACCCAAATCCCTGAAGCTTTCATGGTTGTGTATAGTAAACCAATCTGTCCACCAGCTGGAAACTAAGGGCACATATAGGAATTTTTTTTCATGGGCCAGATTTATTGCCGGCGTGAGTCCTCTGTGGTGGGGCTGGGAAGACGAGGGCCAAGGCATACAGGAGCCTGTTAGGTGGCAGAGGTTGGCAAGAGGTCAGTGGGGAGGGAGGGGGGAAGCGCGGGTTCTCAGACAGCCCATCCCATGAGTTTGCTTTGCAGAAGCCCAGAGGACAGACTGTTTCACACAGAATACCACGAGGCTGGAAATCGCACACTCCTTTCAGTGCCCAAGTTTTGTTCCCCTTTCTTGTCAGACAGTCCTTGTCTTCAAGGTGCTTCCTTTGTAAATAGAAATAGGGGAGGGGCAGAACTGAAGAGGAAACAGGCCAGATCTGTGGTGGAAAGGAACACACACACACACACACACACACACACACACACACACGGAGAGGAAATAACTCACAATACTAAGTGTTTTGTGGAGTTTTGGATGCGTTTTCTTCTATACCTGTTTCATTTCCCAGGTGTTCTTTAATAGTCTTACATAGTGTTTATCATGAAAATATAAAAATGCAGCTATTCAAGAGATGTCAGAGGCAGATGAAAATGAATGTGTGAGATGGGGTGGTTGTGGGCTAGGGGCACGGGAAGGCCGCTGTGGATTAGAAACAAGGGCCTAGCTGAAGGTAGAGGAAAGCATAAGCTACTTCAGGGTCCCCGAGGCACTAACTGGGGAAGAGCTGGCAGGATATGGCAGTGGCCAGGGTGTCACAGCTGGGACTGACAGCCACCCAAGGAGTGTCAGAACAGTGAGGCCAGAGCCAGCCCATTGACTTGGTAGGAAGGTGTATGTAAATCAAGGTTGTTAGGGAAACAGCTGGTTTCACTTTATTTGAAAACAAGAGAACCTCAGGGGTGGGGGGACAAGGAGGGGAGGTGGAGGAAAAGAGACGATGATGATGTAGTACAGACAACCTGTCAAGAAAATGAGAGCTGACAGACAGTCCTTAGCACCGGCTTAGCTTAGAAGACCAGGTGTGGGCAGGCCGAGCTGGCTCCCCCGGCACTGGCTTGGCCCTGGAGACCCTCTTCCTTTCCGAAGCGTGTGACCCTCACGTTGCTGGGTGAGGGAGGCCACAGGAGAGCCAGTGCATGTCAAGGTGTTTGTCTTCTGCCCTCCAGTCCCGCTTGATTTACTGCCTTTCCGCTCAAGTGTGTGTTAATGCCTCGTTTTGGCCAGAATTGGGAAGCGAGCCTGTGTCTCTCCTCCGGTCCCTCTTTCCTGTGGTGAGCTGGCACCCGTGGGGTGCTCGGGGCTGTTTGGCTCATGCTTTGGAGAACATGGAGGAAACCCAGGGTGTGGAAGGACACCAGGAGGCACAGGCCCGGGAAAAGCTGGGGAAGGCAGCCCAGGAACACTGGGCTGGTTGCTGAGAACCACCTCTGCTCTTTTAGGCCGTCTGTGGCTGTAGGTTGGGGCTGGAGAAAAGCACAGTAAACAACCCAGGGACATCGGCCACCACGTGCATGGGGTTTGTTCTGACAAATGAAAGCAGGAGGAAGTAAATGTGAGACCTCTCTAAAGAGGTAAACAAAGTGTGTGACGTCTCTGCTAGTGCCAGGGTCCATTAGGTATGGAAAGGAGGTGGGTGGGTGCAGCAAGGACCCTGCCTGGTACAGTGTGAGGCACAGAGCTGGCTTCCCTCGTCCTGGCCCCGCTTATTGTCGAGTGACCTTGGCCGGCCATCCATGTTCTCAGGCTTTGTTTCCAACTGGACGTACCCAACTGGTGCAAACACCTCTGTCATCTTCCTCTCTGCAGCCCCAGGGCCAGTAGGACAAGAACTGGTACCCCCACTGGCGGGGAAGGACACAGCTTTACTCTCGGGTGTTCAGGCAGGGTCTGAACAACCTCACCGTCAAGTTTCCCTTTGACAAGAGTAAAGTTCTGTTCCCAAGGTCGCACGGAGGAAAGTAAAGTGACCTCAGGTGAGGGTAAATTTTAGAAGACGAAGGAGTGTACACTAGGCCTCAGCTTTAGGTTTTCTAACTGGTGCATTCAATAATTAACCAAAAGCGGGGATGGAAAATGGTGTAGCTGCTTTGGAAAACAGCCTGGCAGTTCCTCAAACGATGAAATGTAGAATCACCATCTGACCCAGCAATTCCTCCCCTCGGTGTATTCCCCAGAGAAATGAAAACAGATGGCCACACAGAAACTTGTACAGGAATGTTCAAGAAAAGATGGGGAAAATACAATAGTTGACCTAAATTGAGCACTTATTCTGTGTCAGACATTGTTTTATGAGTGTTGCATGTGATGGCGTGTTTGTTCCTCCCAACAAACCAGCGAGTTATTTGCTATTATTGTCCCTATTTTCCAGATTGAGAAACTCAGTCACAGAGTTCATTGGATCACTTGCCCAAGGTTATACAGCTAGCAAGCAGCGGGTGGACGGACAGGGTGGTCCTGGTGGCCAGCGCCCCGGGCCCTGGCGTCTCTGGCTGTGAGCGGCTTCATGTAGTCATTGTAATGGGCCAGGCTACGCAAACATGGCGTTATATAATGCCGCTGGGCCACAGCCTTTCTGTGAGGCCTGTGGGGGAGGAGACCCAGCCTGGTCTTCATTTTGACCACCCCTCCTGGGAGTGACGCCCACTGGTGCACGGAAGGGCTCAGTACATACTTACTAGCATGCCTTGGACTGAATGGACTTGGATGTGTAATCAATGGAAGCAGTTAACTGATTTCTAGACTATTTCTGATATTGGTATTTTGGTATTTGGTGGGGATAGAATTATAATTATAAATGATATGTACCCATGTGCTCCGTAGATAGGGAAAATGAACACGAAGGTTTAGATGAGATTGCAGGCGGGAGGTGGTCTGAGATCTCAAAATCAAACCTTTTCTGCACTGGGGCATCCTTTCTCCTGGGACTTGATTTTCTTGAGTGTACCTGCTGGCGTGAACACTCTTGCTAATGATCTGACGCTCCTCTGGGAGGTCAAGTTGAAGGATGGGGGGCAGAGATGGCAGAGTGTCTGTTGACATCAGTTGGAGGTTGTCTCGGACTCGGGGGACTGCCGTGGCCTGGATGGTTAAATCCATATAATTGGTCTGGACACAGAGCAGTTAACCGGTGACAGAGGAGCTGTCTGTCCCTGAGGACCCCTCTGGATGAAGGTGAATTGGGTTTCCTATGCTTTCCACTGCTCAGCTTTCAGGCAAGAAGTTTGTGAACTGGGCAGTGGGGACTCCAGCCTCTCACTTCCCTTTTCCTGGCCACGTACCCGTGTGCTGTTTCATATTTCATGCTGTTGCGTGCATTGGTCTCTCTCCATCACTTTAGCCCTTGCTTAGGGCAGATGCCTTGATGTATCATAATGTTGATACTACAGCTCCACAGCAAGACAAAACTTCCTCCGGACACTCCTTCCCTCATTTGTTCTTCACAAGAACCCAGAGCCGGTGAGCGGGACTTTGTACTCCAGCCCGGCATCCTATGTCCAGAATCACTACATGCTCTCTGATCCTATATTTTTTTTGTTTCTATTTTCCATGGCATCTGGGAAAGCTTGAGTTCCATAAACATCTGGCAAATAATGGTTCACAAATCCATGTTTGCTTCCTGTTGTGTTTAGCGCGATCCAGTGAGAATGAGCTGGACTAGAGCCCTCCAGAGTCTCTGTAACTGGCCGAGCTGCTGACTATGAAACCTCTCAAAAGCCAAATTCTCTTGTACCCCAAGGGGTGTAGGATCTAGAGAGGGAGACAGAGGGATAAGAAGTCAAGTGCAAGGAAGTGTTTCGAGCCCTCTGGAGAGGCGTGACTTCTTCTCTGGAATTGTAGCCTATTTGAATTTCTCCTGTAACTTCTCAACAACCTGCCGCCACTCCCTTCCCACCGACTATCTTTATTAAACCCTTCCTCCTGGCTGCCCTCAGCCCAAGCCCATGTGCTGGTCTCTGCCTGGCAGCTGGCTGCCTAGGGCGCCTCCAGCTCAGGCCTGTGCTCACCACAGGTAAGAGCCGCTCTTTCCTAGAGACGCACAGGCTTGTGTTGCTAAGCAGCTGGCTTTCGGTTGCCTGGAGATTATCATGAGGTTGAGACCACAAGGTGAGAACATGTGTATCTCACCTGGCCCTGGGATGTGCTTGAACGCCTAAGAACACCACACCTTTCTCTTGCAGCTCTGATTTTATGGTAAATCCCTGCCACTTGAGAATCCATCCTTCACCTATCAGTCCTTGGAAATAATAAGTGCACACAGATTGCGTCCCACTCCCCCCAGGTTTACAGGGATCGGCAGTTCTTTCTCCGGGATGTGAGGGGAGGAAAGACCACATCCCTTCAGCAAAGCAGGATAAAGGAGAGAAACAGAAGTTGAGCCTTTGCTCTTATGATGGAGGGGAGGAACATAGTGCTTGAACATCTTCCTCAGAATGTGTGTTTGGGGAGAAATAGAGGACGCTGCATGGAGAGCATTTCAGAAAGTTCCTGTGGGAGAGACTGCAGCACTGAACATCTTTTAGGAAATGCAGAAACCATAGGTCCCGGGACCCCCGGTTCACGCTGTGACACATTTATTCTTCTTGAGGTTTTGAGAGCTTTCTGATCTGGAGATATGGGTGCTGGGTAATTTGAGAGGATTTAACCTGTCCTTCCGCCCTCAAGGGTTTGGGTGCCCAGAACAGTGCCAGGTGGACACGCTGCGAGCCCAGCTCCTTGAGGCTCACAGTGGGGTCTGGGAGGAGATGCCGAGTGGGTGGGTGGGATCTGTGGCTCTGGCCTGTACATTGTCATTTTGACACCGGCATTTGAGGGAGAGCAGAGCGCAGGGACATCTCCAGTTCCCATCAACCAGCTAAGTGTATTTATCGCCTTCCCTGTGCTCTCGGCCCTGCTTCAGAGGCTGTGGCCGATACAGAAGTCGAAGGCACGTGATGTCTGCCCCCAGACTAGTTCCACATGGGAACAATGTATGCTGCTGTATAATTAGGCGCTGCCTTTTGCAGCACAGCTTCGTGAGGTAGGCACACAGAGCAGGGAGCTCCCTCAGGCTCCACGGGGTTGGAAGGTGGGGCTGGGGCTGGCCTTGGAGGATGGATTTCTATGAGCAGAGGGTGGGGGGAGGAGGGAGAACATTCCAGGCAGGAAGAGCCTTCTCAGCAAAGGTGGCGTGGTTGGAGTGCGTTAGGAATGTAATAGGAATGTGGTGGGAACCATCTCACCAGAACTCAGGATTCTTGGGTGCCGCGGGCAATGCAGGGAGAAGGGTTTATTGGAAGGTTTTAGAAGAGTGACATGAATAAATTAGCATTTAAACATGAGTTTGTATGTCCTAGGCTCCTTGTGGGGCAAGAAGATAAATATAAATATATACAGGGTGGGGCAAAAGTAGGTTTACAGTTGTTCATATGGAAAATAATGCAATAATTAATAAATAATTATACAGTAACTAATAAATAATAATAAAATATAAACTGTTTCATGTCCTCAAAATGGTAAATCTACTTTTACCCCACCCTGTGTGTGTGCATATATATATATATGAGACAGAGAAAGAATAAGAGTGTGAGTGATCCCTCCACAGGCCTTGATTCCAGTTAACAAATGGACCCAACCCACTGGGCCACATCCTCCCTCTCCTGTGACTTGTGTCTGTTCAGAACGTCCTCGGAACCTCTCCTTGTGGGTGGCATTGACTCTCCATCCCTACCCTTTAATTGCTAAGTAATTTGCTTCTTGATCATTGTAGCAAAGGGAACAAATACACTCTTGTTTGGGGAGAGGTAAAGCAAACACATCTACTGCCAGAAGAAAAGTCCTGGTGCCAAATTTGAGGCTTTCTTTACCAGACCAGTTGTTTTGAATGAAAGGAAGATGAAGGACTGAAAGTGAGGAGATGCTAAGGACAGTGGGTGCTGGGTGGGTTGAAAGGGAGCTCTCCTCGCTGGTCATGGGCATCCTGTGGAGGCAGGAGAGCAGAGGTAGGGATTCAGCCTCCCGCCCAGACTGGATCTGGGCTCTGCCAGGTCCCAGAGGTGGGACCTTGGGTTAGTTATTTAATTCACCAGGGAAAATACCACTTCCCTGCCTCCCAGGGTGTTGCAGTGCTTAAAGCAGTGTATGCATGTCGAGTGTTTGGAAGAGCACTTGGCCAGTGGTACGTGTTCAGCAAATGTTCCTTAGAGACACTATTGTTATGTTACTGGCCTCAGACACAGTGCTGAGAGAAATGTTTTGACCTGTAGTGATTGTCGCAGAGTTCCACAGAAAGTGGGTGATGGGAGAAGCGAGGCTGAATGCAGAACTGGGAAGTGGGCTGGAGGGCAGATACAGTGGAGGACATGGGCCAGTTACCAAAGCCAGGCCTGGGCTGTGCAGACAGCAGGGAGCTCTGGATGCCTCGTGCTCGTGAGCCAGCGGGATGTGGACAGGAATGCACACAGAGGACAAGACACCAGCCTGAGGGCCCGTGGCAGCCAGGGCTGAGGGGCTCAGTGAGTGGAAACTGAGGAACACTGAAGAGGAGCAGGGCAGACGATGCTGGGCGGGGTGGGCAGGGTGTTTTAAAAGTATCCAAACCTGCCTCAAGGGTAAGCTTGCTAAAGTCTTAAAGTAGAGAAATGTCTGGAGCCTCATCTTGGGAAACCCAAGCTTGAGGACTAGTTTTGAAGATGCCCAGTTTCTCAAGTTTGCGGCAGAGGACTTCTCCCGAAGGGTGAGGAGGGTTTTCTCCTTTCCTTTCTTACAGGCCCTATAGGCTAGCTGACAGTGGTCGGCAAACTGCGGCTCTCGAGCCACATGCGGCTCTTTGGCCCCTTGAGTGTGGCTCTTCCACAAAATACCACGTGCGGGCGCGCACGTACAGTGCGATTGAAACTTCGTGGCCCATGCGCAGAAGTCGGTATTTTGTGGAAGAGCCACACTCAAGGGGCCAAAGAGCCGCATGTGGCTCGTGAGCCACAGTTTGCTGACCACTGGGCGAGCAGATCGGCCTGACACTCATTTCACCTCACCGCTCCGAGCGGCCTGCATTTTTATTATCACTGTCATCAGTGGGTATTTGCTGAGGGCCTCAGATCCATCCAGCTCAGCAGTGAACCCACCGGGGAACGCTGGAGCAGCTCAGCAAGCGCACGGAGTGGTCAAGGATCACTTAGACTGAGGCTATTTTCTAAGAGCTAAGATCTGTGATGTTGACTAGAGAAATCTGCTGTCAGGCATTGTGGCCTGGGAGACCTTCGGCAGACTTCCAGGAACAGGTGGGCCTGGGGCAAGGACTGCCTGGTTTTTCATAGCAGACAGAATGACGGGGTTGCCATCCCTGGCCCCGATGCAGGGGTTCCCCAAGGGTGGGGTTCGTTCCAAGTCTAATTGAGGTGGGTGGAATCAGATGGGGAGAACTCAGTGGGGTAGAATATTAGAAGCCTCAACTCAGTACCATCCATTTGTGTTTGGGAGTTTCTAGAAGAAAATTGTGCCAGTTTCTCCTACATCCCAGGAAACTGGGGACTTGAATTATCACAGACTTGTGCAATATAAATAACTCAGAAATGTTGAGAAATGACAAGGTTGGCAGGCATGAATTTTCAGCGTGCTGCTCAGCAGCTGATTGAGTTTGCTGGGGCTTGCAATGATATGCATGGAAACTTGGCTGGTGAATTCTGAATTCTCCTTTCTCTAGGGCCCTGGCCAAGGGCACGTGGAGAGCAGAGGGGTTATTGCTCCTTGTTTCAGGGCAGCTGCCCATAACCACTTTCTTCAAAGAAATGCCTGACACAAATTTCCATTATACAGCAAGGCAGGACGGAGCTAGTGAATTCAATGAGTTATGGGAGTGCCCACATCCTAAGGATCCTTTGTGTGTTATGATGGTGGTGATGGTAATGGAGGTGGTGGTGGTTGCCGCTGAGATGATGTTGGTGACAGCCATGGTGGTGACAGTGGCGATGTTTGTGATGTTGGTGGTAATGATAGTAGTGGTGGTGATCATGGAGGTAGAGATGGTAGTGGTGGTGATGATGGTGATAATAGGATGATGGAGGTGGTAGTGAATGGAATCACGATGGGTGGTGGTAGTAATGCTGGTGATGATTATGGAGGCAGTTATGGTGGTGATGACGGTGAGGAAGAGGAAACCTTGTACTTATAAATTATTGGCAGATTACATAGCTCTTTTATACCGGTAATCATATTTGAGCATTAAGCAAAACCATGAGGTAGACACGGCATGTATTGTTATCTGCACTTGAGATACTGAGTTGGAGAGGATTTGTAAGCCATTGCTTTTTTTTAAAATTACGCCACTGTGTCTCCTGTCAGTGAGTATCAAATGAGTGGTATCGACAGTCATGGCTAGAAGTGTTCCGAGAGGCACTCCTGTGGGCCAGAGGCACCAGAAAGGGTTTCTGGAAATAATTTTTTTTTAGTTCTTTATGTATTCTGGATACAAATAATTTATGAAAACAGAATAAATACTTCCCTCAAGGTCACCTAGTGAAGCCACATGAATCCAGGTCTATCTGACCCAAAGGCCATACTTTCTATAGCACCCCTACAGTGCCTAACCAGGACCCAGGTGTGCTAAGCACCAGTCGGTAACTGCTCGTCCAAAGATAGGCCACCTGGGGGGTGTTACACACTTCTGCAGCTCAGCCTGAGGGGTGATGGAGCAGGGGTGTCAGCTCCAGACCTCAAATCAGGAGGAGGTCATGCTTATCTCATAGAGGCTGGCACTCTGTCCTGCAGTGGGTTTGAATATTGGTCTTCCCATTCAATTGGTAAACAACTAACTTGATGAATGCTGAGGACAAACACAACTTTATTTTTCTTTAGCTTGAGGAAGCCTTTTCCATAGCGACTTTGGGTGGTCTTTGAAACATCCAGGGCTTCGTTCTATGTGCCTTCTGTGGTAACTGTTGCCTGTTGCTTGGAGGAGGAGAAAGAGGATGGATGGACTGAAGGGTCCCCATGTTTGTAGACTTGCCTCTGATGAGCCTGGGACCTGGGGAAGGGTGTCTTTCTTTGGGGATCTAAGGTAGTACCCCTCTAAGGTAGCACTAAACTCCTTGACTTCTAGGGCTCCCTCGCACCTCCCTCCAAGCCTCTTTAGTCTGGTTCTAGAGCAACTTGTTCCATGCTGTGACCTCAGAGAGGAGGTGGCTTCCAGTGCCTTCTATAGATTTTACTTGGTGGTGGTGGGGGGGATGTAATCATTGATTATGGTTCAGACTCATAACAATAATGCTTTACATTTGAATGCAACGTTCTTCTTTTCTGGACACATTCATTGTTCCATTTTAGTCCTTGTGCAACCCTGTATATGGCAGTGATGATAGTTTTAACATAGGGATGCTGATCCTGAGAGAGATGAAGGATCTTCCCTAGAACAACAGGAGTTGATGACAGGGATGGGGCTAGCAGGGGTGGGCAAACTTTTTGACTCGAGGGCCACAATGGGTTCTTAAACTGGACCGGAGGGCCGGAACAAAAGCATGGATGGAGTGTTTGTGTGAACTAATATAAATTCAAAGTAAACATCATTACATAAAAGGGTACGGTCTTTTTTTTTGTTTGTTTGTTTTTTTTTTAGTTTTATTCATTTCAAACGGGCCGGATCCGGCCCGCGGGCCGTAGTTTGCCCACGGCTGGGCTAGGGTGAGGTTTTCTCATTCCCACTTCCTGCCTTTTACTGCCTCCCATTGCCAGTGCTGACGATCCTAGAACGGCCTGCAACCCACAGAGTGACTGCACAAACCAGCAGTAGACAGGTCTGCAGATGTGGAGCCCCTGGAGCATTTGTACCTGAGGTTGGCCACCTCCGCGCCCCTCTCAGTGGTGTCTGGGAGTCTCTCTGTGGGCGCTCAGCTCCACCTGCCTGAGTTGTTTCTTGCCTTCCCATGCTTGTTGTAGGTGGAGCAGCCCTTTCCTAACGCGGTGCAGTTCCGTTTGGAATGGTGCGTTCTTTCTGCTTTCCTCTTTTAGAAGGGATGGATTTAGCTCTGGCATACCAAATACAAACCCCCACTTCATCTCCAGAGCTCCCTCCCCCCTCCTCCTCCGGCAGGCTATTTACAGACTTGTCATCCCACCACGTGGGTCAATCTACCACTGAAATGAAAGGAAGGAAAGGCCCCAAGCCAACAAATTTGGGCAGATGAGCCTTATATAACACGTGCTAAAAATATGCAGCTAATTGGAATGGAAAAGCGAAAAATGAGTTGTGCTTAAGCCTTAGTCTGAGGTATAAAAGAGTGACAGGGAAGCGATTTCTCCCAGCGGAAGATGCCCATGTATAAATAATTTTACTCTTGTGCATACTCTCCATTTTGTAGCTATTTAACTATGTTCAGTTCCCACTCATCCTCCCATGGGGACTGAGTTTGGGCAAGCACAAACCCAAGGCTAAGGGAGAATCAAAGAAAAAAGATGCA
>NW_005871054.1:13340352-13352428 GCF_000147115.1 Myotis lucifugus | reverse complement strand
ACTTGAGTTATGAAGTTAATAAAGAAGAGGAATCTGGCTCATGAAAAAAAAAAAAGACACTCACAAACAACTTGTGGCTACAAAAGGGATTCCTAGTGATAGATCATAAAAGCATGAGCTGGCTTCAGAAAGACTTGAGATGAAGCATAGAGAAGTATCCAGATCCTGCTTCCTGCCTTCTCTTCTCCTTGGGGTCAGGGTGTACACGGGGTTTAGGAGAAGATGACTACGATACTTGCCACTGCTGTTGCTGCTGGCCACGTTATTGTGCCCTGACCCCCCCCCCCCGCCCATTTCCTCAGTATTATCTCATTATTTATTTCATCCTCACACCAATCCTATGAGGTCACTGATAGCCTCATTTCGAGGTTGCTCAGCAGAGGCCAGGACATTGTATGACTTGCCCAAGCTTTGTCATGCTTCAAAACCCAAGCTCCTTGTTTATTATAATGTTGCCCATGGATAGATATTTTGATATTTCTACGTCCTTGCGTTAGATGATAACACACTTAATGTATTATAGCATTGTCATATAATTATACTATTATGCTATATTGGTGTGTGTGTGTGTGTGTGTGTGTGTGTGTGTGTGTGTGTGTGTGTGTAATTTGAGTCTTATGACCTGTGCTAGTTCTGATTTATACTACAGGAGTATCAACAGGGTCCCTGCTTTCAGGGAAACACTCATCAGACAGTTAACTAACAAAACAAGGCGCCATGTGATTAGATGCCAAGATGAATGACAGAGGTAGTAAATGCTCCAACAACACCTTCTGGTGCCATCAGCTCCTTGACCTAAATTTTCCCCACTCCCAACGACTCCCTGATGGTGAATTACATTCTAGATGGAACTGCATCCATTATATCGCTTCACCGGTGTTCCATTACAGCTTATGTTGTCCACACTCTCGTGTCTTAAATATTCCATAATTGAGTACCTCATTATATGCAGTGCTGCACATGACTGATCTTGTTCTTTTATGTCAACTTTTAAAAATTAAAATGCCATATACACAGAATGATGCAGAGTCTGTAAGTGTACAAAGTGAATGCACCATGTGCTCAGCGTTCAGATGAAGAACTATAACCAGATCATCCCCCCTCCATGCTATTGTCTTGTCACTTCTAAGAGCAAAGAATAATTTTACTTGGTTTTGAACATTAGATAAATGGAGTCATGTGTTATGTACTCTTTTGTATCTGTTTTTTTTCATTCAACATTATGTTTATGAGATTGGCCCTTGCCTCTGCGTGTGGATTGTTCGTTTTCATTGCTATAGAATAGCCCATTGTGGGATTAGATGTACCCCTTCTCTCGATGGATGTGTGGTTGTTTCCGGTGTAGGGCTCGTACAAATAATGCTGCTGTGAACGTTGTAGTCACGTCTTCTGGTGAGCAAATGCACGCATGGGTGTTGCATGCATGTCTTGGAGCAGGATTGCTGAGTCATGATGTTGCAGCTGTTTAGCTTTAGTGGGTAGTGTTCCAGAATGGCCGTACTGACTCACACTTCCACCACCAGTGGGGCCGAGTTCCAGATGCTCCACAACCTGCCAAAAGTCGGTATCGTTTGTTCATCTCTTTTCCACTCTCAGCTGTTCTGGTGGGTGTGTTTCAGTGTAATTTTTTTCCTATTGTGGTAAAATATACACAGAATTAAAATATACCATTTTTAATTGGCATTAAGTACATTCACACTGCTGTGCAATCATCGCCTCCACCTATCTCCAGATTATTTTTCATTTTTCCAAAATGCAGCTCTGTATCCATTCAACACAAATGCCCCGTTTCCAATCCCTGCCCTCACCCCTGGAGGCCATCATTCTACTTTCTGTCTCTATGAATTTGACTACTCCAAATGCCTCATACAAGAAGTATTTGCCCTTTTGTGACTGGCTTATTTCCCTTACGATAACCTATTCAAGTCTCCCCATGTTGTAGCAGGCAACAGAATTTCCTTCCTTTTCAAGGCTGAATAATATTCCATTGTATGTATATACCACAATCTCTCCATGCATCCTTCACTTTTAATTTGCATTTGTCTGATAACTTTTCAGTTCCCTTGAGCACCTTTTATATGACCATTGGCTATTTGGATGTCTTTTTTTGGAAGTGTCTACTCAAGTCTTTTGCTCAATTTTCTATTGGATTGTCTGCCTTTTTCTTATTGATTTTAGGACATCTTTTTATAGTCCAGATATGAGTCTTTGTTGAATATATGAATTGCAAGTACCTTCTAAATCTGTGGCTTGCCTTTCACTCCTTAAGAACACATTTGGATACAAATAGAAATTCTTAATGAATGTAGTCACATTTATTCCCATCATTTGTTTCTGGTTGGCATTTTATGTGTTCTAATGAAAAAAAAAATGCTGCCCACCTGAAGACCATGAGGATATTCAGCAACCTTTTCTTCCAAAAGCTTGATCATTTTACCTTTCACCTAATGTGACTGCCTGTCCAATTGGGAGTCGTTTTTTTAATCCTAGGTAAACTGGGTGCTTGCATTGCAGTCCTAGGATTGAGCAGCACTGCAGTGAAACCAGGGTAACGTGGGCCAGTTGTAGCGGGTCAGGTGATGTGGGTGTAGGTGCTCCTTGCTATAGCTTCATATTTGTTTTTCTAAAGCGTTGCATGTAAGGTATGTATAATAAATTGGGCCATGTTATAAATGTTGAGTCTGACTTTCCAGACATTCCCACCAAAGTTTAGGAATATTTTCTAACCTGACTCTGCTTTACAGACTTACTATGTTAACTCTGTCTCCCATTCCCTCTGCCTGATGCCCAAGGTGCACTTGAAAGCTCTCAGTTACAGCGCAGCAGCCCGCTCCCCGGAACACCATGCACTTCTGTCCCCGTCGCTGTGGTTGTGTACTGGTTTTTATCAACAGTCACGTGTGTTTACTGTTCTTATTTATAATTACATAATTTTGATTCAGTCTCATGAGCATGGAAAAGGTTCTAGAGAAACTAAGTCAAATGTGTTGGAAAGAGTCAATGAAGATGAGTTGCTAATAAAATCGCTGTTGAATTCCATATGAGAGAAAAAACAAAATCCCGGAGGAGGGTTAGATAATAAAGCTTTCAAAAGGTTCTGAATTGGGATTGTTTCATAAATATCTCTGTGTTTGCTCCACTGTAGAGAATGTAAATTAGAGAGCAGAGGTAATCCATTACTTATGAGAGAGAGTGCACAAAGACAAGACCTTGGCCTTGTGTTACTGGCCAAGGGGTATACATATTTGTCTTCAGATAAATGTTTTAAGTTGGAATGTATGATGTTAAAATGTTTAAAGTATACCTATCTAATTTTTGTATGACTCTCTGTTTAAATTGACATTTTATTAAGTAAGCACTGTTTATTCATCACAAATAAAAGAGCAGAGGGAAATTAACTCCCCCCCCCCCACACAGTCTCTCTTTCTCTCTCCCCCAGCCAGCTGTCCTCAAGCTAGAAACTTCTTTGAAGTACTGTTTTGTGTTATTTTTTAAAATAATAATATTAATACTTCAAAATTTGCATTCTGCTCTATGTTTAAAATAAAAATGTTTTTCATTTCTAAAATCCCCCCCACCCCCCGCAAAAAAAAAGATCACAGCCTACTGAATTCTTCTGTGATAGAGTTTGGTGATTTAAATCACCTCCTAATGTATCTGCCGGATCAGTGCTATTGGAATCCATCCTGATCTTTAAGGGGGGCCCACCTGGGCCCTGGAGCTGACACCCAGCTTGCCTGCACCTTGCCTGCGTGCCTGGTGATGATGGGTGTTTGGGCCGTGTCCATCCCCTGGGTGTGGACATGTGTATTTGTGATGGTGCAGGTGCAGCCTGTGGGTGTGGGAGACAGGCTGTTCCAGAAGCTCAGCGCTGCTCTGTTGGGGAGCCAGCCTGTGCCCTGCATCTTGACTGAAGCTGAGAGGCACCGAGACTGAGCATGCCTTTCCTGCCAGGGACAGGATGGTGACACACTGGAGAAAAGCTCTTACCCCACGGCAGCCTGCCTCCTCCCAGGGCCTCCTTTGTGGGTATTCAGTTGCTCCCCAGGTGGCGGGTTAGGAGGCTGTTTTCTTTGTAAATTGCGTTCCCTCAGTCAATGGGCCTCCACTCCTCCCTGTTCCCCCTCCCCTGGTGTAATAACAGCAACCAGTGCCCCAGGCCACGGTGCTGGGAAAGTGCTTAGAAAGTGAGGGGGAAATCTTTTGGGCCGGCACCCACATAGTTTTGAAACACCCGAGGCAGATCAGCCTGAGTCACTGCCTTGGTGGCAGCGGCCCAAGCCAGGAATCATCCAGTAGTGCCTCTCTGCTCAGGGTGGGTCAGATGGGTTAGTCCTCCTCCTCCAATGCTTTTTCTTCCTTGACTGAGCGAAGGCCGGGGAAGCCCAGCTCCAAGGCGTTGACTCGCGCGCCCCCGTGTGGCCCTGGTGGACGCATTTAGAAGACGCAGCAAGGTTTTTCTTACACCAAGGTTAGAGAATGCAGCCTGCAGCCCCGACACCCACCCAGTAAAAAGCAGATATTTCGCATGATTTTTGATTGCTTATTGCTATTATTTCTTTTTTAAAATTTAATTTTTATTGTTATTATTTCTTAACCATGAAGCATCCTAAGGCCTCATTCCACTTCAGTTGTGAGGCGTGGTTTGGGGGCCCACGGATTTTCTGTGGGTGTAGGGTATGCCCCCTCCCAGTTTTGGGAGACGTCCTCCAACCCACAGCCTCTCACAGGTGTGTGTTTCCATTAAAGGGGCAGGGACAAGCGTTGTCCCTCTGCCTGTCCTGCTCACACTTGCAGGCTACAACGAGCAGGCGTTTGCCAAACACCTGCTAGGGCTGTGCATTGAATCTCCAGCTTGGAGACCAGGGCCCGGTGTGGATGCGAGGCTGCCAGTGCTTGCGTTTTGAACTCCACAGGTGCTCGGACCTCTACTATAGGCCCTACAGGCAGTGAGATGAGAGAGGATATGTGCTCCCTAAGGGATGAACAGGGTAACCCCCTTTGGGAAGAAAACAATTGATATCCATCCATATATTTTTTTTTATCTACTCCTTTAAAATGTTCCCTTTGTGTGTAGTTTTATAATTGTACTTAAATAAGAATATCTGATCAGGGGGTTATAGCAGATGTGTTGGTGCTGCAGCCATAGCCATATCCCTTGGCCCACCCCGGAAGTCCCCCACAGAATGCCCCTGTGACCTCCTGTGTCTCTGCCTGAGGGTGACCTAAGCCACGGTGTAATGGGGTGGGGGCTAAAACCTGGTGGGCCCCATATTTTAGGTGGCTTGGTTTTAAGAAAATTCCTCTTAGGTATCCATCATCATTCCAATAACAGCTACTGTTATTAAGTGCCTAGTATGTGCCTGATAGTTTATAATGATTGCATTCTAGGTCACACTGACTCTGGAAGGCAGATGATATTATCCCATATTTTAGAGATGAGAAAACTGAGGCTGAGAGGTAGCCTCGGGGTCTGGGAGCAGAACACAGGTCTCCATTTACCAGGTCCTCTCACCCTACTCACTGGCTTCTCTACAGGGAGGGTGAGCTCTGCTTTCCTCACCGTTAGTGTCACTTAGAGGGCCCAGCCCCCGAATCTCAGTTGTCCCTCTTCCCTACCACCTCTTCTCTCTACCTGCTCCCATTTCTCTCGTGTTCTTAAGAGCCAATGTGGGCGCAGAATCAAAGAGCTGTAACTCCCCCTTAACTATCTGCTCAGGCTCAGGAGGAAACAGGAGCGCGCCCTCCTCAGTGCAGGCCCAGGGGTGATGTGTAGCCCCTGGGGGAGTTTTACAAATGTAGAAGCCAGTGTGTCTGGCGCGGCTGAAGGAAGTGCTGTCTAGCAACTCAATGCCTCTTGTGGGCTTTGAGACGAGGGTGGCATGTAGTTTACCCTCCAACAGAGGACACGAGGGACAGGGGAAGGGAGCACTATTCATAATTATTTTGGGAAAACAGGCAAAATCTAGGACTCTCTTCCAAATCAGAACCTGCACCCTCCCTACCTCCTCTGTCAATGTCCCCGCACTTCCCACCTTGCTTCCTTGACTGACCTTTGGGGCCCCTTCAGCATTGATTGCCTCCCCTTCTCACCCCCACCAGTCCCCTGTGGCAGCTGTTTATTCGGTTAGCAGACTTTTTCTGGCCTCCAATTTGCCTTCTTTCCTAACTTATGAACCCCTTCTCTTTTGCCTAAATGTTGCCTTTTCCTGATTAGTTGACCGTAACCAGTATCATGCCTTATTCAGCAACTTTCAGAACAAAAAGTACAGACATACAGATTTGCTTAAACTGAGAAAGCGCACACTTGCAAAATTGTGCCGGTTTTCTTTCTCACTCATTTACAAATCTCAGAAACGCTGGCCCTATTTGTGATGTATTTTAACTCTAAACTGCTGAGGGCAGAGGCCGGTCTTCTCACCCAGTCAGGCGTGGTGGGCACCTGGTTCTAACTCCCTCTGGCACCGTTAGCTCTCTGCCCTCCTGCAGTTCTGCGGCCGAGTCAGCACTCAGGAATCCAGCGCAGTAGGCTAATTCCCCACTGGCTCCAACCTCATCCAACCCCACCATCCCAGTGAAATCCAGCTCAGAGAACCCTGCCAGGGTGGAGAGGTGCCAGGGTGGAGAGGTGCCAGGGTGGAGGAGGTGCAGGACTGTCGCTCTGAGTTATTTCCCCTCCTGGAAAATGTAGAAACACAAGCACAGACCTCTTTCTATACATTGTGCACTTCTGAGCCTCATTCATATAGTCACTGCGAGTCTCCAGTGAAATAATGGATATTGATAGGTTTGGGGAAAGAGAAATTTTGTACAAGTGTGAAATGTTACTAAACATCTTTTTTTTAAAATATATTTTTAATTTATTTCAGAGAGAAAGGGAGAAGGGAGAGAGAGAGATAGGCACATCAGTGATGAGAGAGAATCACTGATCGGCCACCTCCTGCATGCCCTGCACTGGGGATTGAGCCCGCAACCCGGGTATGTGCCCTGACCGGGAATCGAACATGACCTCCTGGTTCATAGGTTACGCTCAACCACTGAACAACACTGGCCAGGCAATTAATTAAACATTTCAGGGTTTATCTTGCTAGCACCCCAATAATGACAGACCAGAGACAGGCTGGTATAAAACCAGCACCAGCACCTTCCTCGGGGTTCGCCATTTCATTCCCTGCTCAGCCCTGCGCATGTCAGGTGGGCGGGCCTTGGAGCTGACCTTTTGGCTGCCCTGCCGTATTTTACACCACACTCCCCTGCGGAGCAGAATCTGGGCACTCTTTCCTTAGATTATTAAGGCTTTCAGAGAGACACTGTCACTCCCATGTCATTAACAAAAAATGCAATGAGTTAAAAATGTTATCCTTAAGTGATTCCAGCAGCTGTTAGCTAATGCACTTTGAAGGCACGCTTGTAAATTGTTGTGGGAATCTGCTATCATTTCTGAGATGTGGTGTAACCCTGCCCCTCACCATGCTGGGCTGGCCGTGAACTGCCAGCAGGTAATTCAGGGGCAGATGAACACACCCCACCTCCATATAGTCTCTGAGAGTCTCCTTGCTGACTTGATTTCATGTTTTAGAACTCATGTCTGTGTCTTCCTAGCTTCTTCCTTTTGTCCCTCACTTATTGGCTCCTAGAAATTGGCATCAGCAATGCAAATTCGAGGTTATCCTCATGTGCAAGCAGGGTGCATGTGTGTGTCTAGGAGTGGGGTGCCCTTGTGGTTCAGAGGAGTGGCCTCCAGAGTCAGTCCGCGTACAGCTACTGGGATGTGGGAAAGAAACAATAGACCTTCCATTTGTATTTATTTCCTTACCTAGGAAAGAATGATTTCATTTTAATATTTAGTATATGGATTGCTAGTAGTAAGAGTTTATAATTTATAAAAAGATAAACCTACATATCAAAAAGTTTTTACTGGTCTTTTCGGTCAAAAATATTTGAAGACCTCTGGCTTAGTCATTCCGAGTAGGTCCAAGGAATGGAAGAAGCAGACAACATGTCAATCAAGCAAGAGCAAAGGTGATCACTGTGTCTGGGGCATGTCTGACACTTGTGCGTGCACACTCATGCACTCACACATGCTGTACACACAGCATGCCTTTGTACACTCGCACATGCTCACACACTCACATGCTGTACTGACACACGCATCACTCCACACACACTACACCCACCTTCACTCCCACCCTCACACAAACACTCCCACTCTCACACTCAGACACACTACACACTCTCAATCGTACCTGCACCTTTTGCCTATAATAAATTACAATGACTGAAAACTTAATAGACACCTATTCCCAACCAAACAGATGCCTTGTGTGGTAACCCAAAGCAGGGCCACATGCTCCCCAGATCGGGAGGGGAAGTGGTCGCATGGTTGATCCCTTGGAGAGCACTGGTAGCCATGTGTTGACTGACTTAGCCCATTCTGATGGCCGGGATCAGACCTGAGCCACAGGAAGTCAGCCTATGGCATGTATTGTGTGGACACACAGTGCAGTCATTTGTAGACCAGGTGACCTGAGGGCAGGTGAGAGGAGAAGACATAGTCTCCAGCCTTCGGACACTTAGTATTTGCATTGAGAGATAACACAGAACTGTGTCAATCTAGGCACTGAGAGGTATTTACAATGTGCTGGACTATGCAGTTCAGAGGAAGGAGGGCCAGGAGGGAGTGGGTCAGTGGGAGGACTTTGGGGTAGGAGCAGGATTTCAGGTGGGCCTTGAAGGATGGGTAATTGAACTTAAAAAGGAGGGGGAAGGGAAGATTCAGCCAGCACAGTTCCATCTGTCGAGGGACCAGCGACCCGCCGAGCTCAAGTCATTTATTCTGAAGTGAATAGTGGCTATTCAAGCATACACTGAGGAGCCTAGAGGGATTCCATGGTGGAAAGTTATTGGCCCAGATAACCTTTAAGGTGCACTTGAGCCCTGGGGTTTTATGATGACATGACAGCCTGGGTGCAGAGGTGATAAATCCACTGATTATGGGGAGGTTGTTCACTGGGATAAAAGACCCTTGTTGCTAGGGAGCTTTAGCTCTTTTACACGGATTAAAACAGGAGACCCAGGCAGGAAGCTGCTGCGATTAGCTGCAAGTTCTGAGTGGGCTCCATCTCTCCAAAGAGCTATCGAAGCAAACTCCTGGAAGCCGAACCTAATCGCTGTTCTGAATTCATTGCTTCTCCTTGAGGCATGACACCCTGGCATGGTCCAGGGGTGTGAGCACTCTTGCTTAGAAAGAGATATGTAGGAACCCGACATTAAAAACAAATATTTCTTTACTACTTGTGTCTATCTGAGGCAGACCCTATAAGATACTGATTCTATTTCTACCTGTTAAGTGTTGACAATACGAATCATTGTGCTATTAAGTTCCAATTAAACATTTCTGGCCAAAGACAGTGCTTATCTGGGTGCGGCCTGAGATGCCTGGAAAAAATTTCCATGTAGAACAGGATAGTAACATCATTTGGTTGATGACTTCCACACTGTACAGTGAGCAAAAGATGGCCATATAGGCAACATTTCTGTTCTAGAACCCATTTAGGTGACATCAGTGAGCAAGCCCCTTGCATATGTTATGTGTGTCCCTTCTGAAGGAACGTGCAGCCATCCTGATGTGAAGGCTCCTTGGAGCTGCCGGGAAGGGAGTAGCAGGCCCGGGCACAGGGTGTGCAGTCAGTAAATGATATCGGTCTCATGATGAGGTCCTCACGACCTCACAGGAAGGATTAGGACATGTATGGAATACCAATTTCCCTCTTCCCTGTGTTTTGTTCCATAAGCACACTGTTTATTGATTCTGTAATTAACTCTTGGGCAAGTCATTTAACCTCTTTGAGATTTCATTTTTTCAACAACAAAATGCATTATGACGCATCGTATGTATTACAATACACACATAATTAAAGGAGTGTATCTGTGCCAAAACTGTCTGTAAACTTTAGTTTTAATTAAACATGACTTAAAAAATAAACCTAGCCCTACCCAGTTTGGCTCAGTGGATAGAGCGTCAGCCTGTGGACCAAAGGGTCCTGGGTTCGATTCCAGTCAAGGGCACGTACCTTGGTTGTAGGCTCCTCTCTGTCCTGGGCCCTGGTCGGGACTCATGCAGGAAGCAACCAATTGATGTGTTTCTCTCACATTGATATTTCTGTTTTTCCCTCTCTCTTTCACTCTCTCTAAAAATCAATGGAAAAATATGCTCAGGTGAAGATAAAAAAAATAAAAAATAAATAAACCCACAGTCAGCTGGTGTGGCTCAGTGGTTGAGTGTCAGCCTATGAACCAGGAGGTCATGGTTCGATTCCCAGTCAGGGCACATGCCTGGGTTGTGGGCTTGATCCCTAGTTGGGGGCATGCAGGAGGCAGCTGATCTATAATTCTCATCCCTCTTCCTCTCTGAAGTCAATAAACTATATTAAAAAAAAATAAAGTAAACCCACACATGCTCACAGACAAGCACTGCCCAATATGCAGAGGATACTGTTGGGAGTGAAGAAACAGCGGCCTGCCTTCCCTGCCCTCCCTGTCCTCTCACCCCCACCCTCACCCCACAGGAGTTAGCTGCCCCCGTGTTTCCTTTCTTTATACAATAGTTCAAAGTGCTACGCAAATGCGTGCGACTATTTACATTATTACTTATTCCAGATAATCTTTCAACTTTTATAGCATTTTCTAAATTGACAACTCATCTTTGCCAAAGAGAACAATTGCATCTTGTGGGCCGGGACACATCAGTGAAGATTCAGGAGGATTTAAGAGCTCATTTTAGGTAGTTTCCTACTTTTGAATATTGTAGGAGGTAAATTCCTTTGTAGGAGGTGAATTCCTTTGGACATAATTCAGTTTACCATAAACCTGACTAATACTCATTCACTGTTTCTCCATTTTTAAAAAGGATGTTTTACTTACCATGTACAAAGCACTTAACTAGCCCATGAAAGATGAAAAGGACCATAACCAGCTCAGCCAGGAGACAGGAGGTGTGTACACATCATTATAGTATGGAACATGTGCGCAAAGAGGGGTGCAGGCAAAGGGCCAGACGAGTCCTCCATGAACCCCTCTACCAGGGCTTGGGAGGGCTCCCTAGGAGGAGGGGACATTTGAACTGGGCCTTGTAGGTTAGTTAGAATTAGACATACAAGATGAGAACTAGTTTCCCTGTAGTCAAAGTCTTCAGAATTAAAGAGATGAGAATGTCTTCTTTCTAGATCTCTTTTATTTTATTCTTCAATGTTTCCCAGTTCCACTGTCCCAAATGCCTTTGAGGAGGACGGAGGAATACGGAGCTCTCCCCAGACACCAGGATATACAAACGTGCTGAGCTGCACTATCTTGGCGTAAACCGAGCCTCCCTGCCTGCTTTCTTGTGTCCTCTTTGTCAAGAGTCCCAGTTTGCAGGACGCACCAGACAGCTGCAGGGGAGGCTGTGTCTGCATTAAGTAAACAAGGGGGAATTTGGAGTCATCATGCAGTGAAACGGCCCTGTCCAGATCACCAGCAGAGGATTAAGCTGCTGGAGCCAGAAGAAAACAAAAACACAAAACACAGAAAAGCGCTTGGTCCACTCATGGTTTTATGAAGTTTGGAGGCTGAGGCCCTGAGCTGTGATGTAGTTTTCTCAAAAACAGAGAGTGGGGATCCCTAGCGGGTTTGCCTAGTGGATGGAGCGTTGGCCCATGGACTGAAAAGTCCTGAATTCATGGGCATGTACCTTGATGCAGCTAATCCCAGCCCCGTCAGTGTGCATGGTGGGGGGAGGCAAAGGCGGGGATGGGTCACCGTTCGAAGTTTATCCCTCGGCTCTTGCCCAACCCCAAGAGGGGGATAGAGAAATAAAAAAAGATTACATTTGTGCATAGTCCTTACTAAGTTATAGCAACGGCAGGAGAGGATAACATACCTCCATAGGCATGTATATTGAAAAACAACAGATGTAATTTTTATATATTAGGGAGAGAAGACGATGCAGACACACGTGCTGTCGTGATATGTCCATACGAGTACCACTACAGACTGCACAAAATAGAACGACTTGTGAGCGTAGCGAGACTCGAGAGGA
>NW_005871054.1:13313839-13339885 GCF_000147115.1 Myotis lucifugus | reverse complement strand
TCCAAGTGGGTGGCCTGATGTGTGAGCTCCGGATGGGAGTCTTGGAGCCTGTACATAAAAGACAGCTCAAGTTGGAGTGATTTGTCAAAACTCATCAGCGTGTACACTTAAGATCTATGTAAATTAATCCTCAGTTAAAAAAAGAAGACCCTCAAGTGACCTCACTTAGAAATTCTTGGACATTTGGGTGGGTAAGTTCCATCCACGGCACAAACCATTTTTTGATGGGTGCAGAGGAGGCCCTCAGTCACGTGGAGACACTTGTCTCTGTGTTCCCAGCCATGCCTCTCGGTGCCCTTCTCTCCAGTAATGGTTCTTCCAACCTCCCCTTCCTGAGCCTCCAGCTGCCACGGGTTCCTCCCATGAGGCAGGGAACTGACGGACACCTGAACGCACTAAGTCAAGGACATGTTCCGGGAAGATTTCAGTCTTTAGAGGAGGACCTAAGAGGGCCACACCACAACCAAAACCACAGCTGTCATGGATGATACTGTCTTGGCATATTTTATATCTTTCCACACCTCCCCTGCAGCTGTCAGGTGCATTCTGTCATGTACTATGTGGCAGGCACTGTGCTCAGTGCTTTTCCAAATACCACTTTTAGTATTACTGTTATTCTTATAGAGCTCTTAAAGGGAGGCTGTGTAACTGTCCTGCTGGTAAGACCCAGAGTTAGAATCCCGGTGTGTGACCCCAAAGCCAGGGCTCTTTGCCTCTATTTTATGCAGCCTCTTGAGAGGCAAGAATCCTTGCTCATGCGAGAATGTTGGGTGCTGGTGGGAAGACCATTTGGTGAGGGGTTTCTCCAGCTTCTTCAGTGAGACCACATGAAGGGCCACTATGCCTATGTATGAGGCCAGTAGTGGATGGCAGTGATGATAAACCAAAAAAATGGAGTGGATTCAGTAATCTCCATGCACAAGTTGTCATGTTTATTAATGACTAGGGCTGCCATTAATAACTCATCTGCAAGGCCAGATTGATTATGAACCTGACAGAGCCCCTCCCAGGGTTTAAGATGTTGGCTGAGTACCAACCAAGGGGACCAGAGTTTGCCCATCAGTAGGTTCCAGACCCACGAGACCCTTGCTCAGATCATTGGTGGCTGTGAGTCATGCTCGGTCAACCTTTGACTAACCATACAATAAGGCCACATGGCCTATCTGCCTTCCCATTTGTTTTCTCGTGTACTTCCCCTGAATCTATTTTTCATTTAAATTTTATGGAAATGAAATGGGTTATAAATGACCTGAGTCAGAACCTTGGAAATCCTGGCTCAGCTTTTCCTCAGGATTTTCAGGGGAAAGTGGGTATAGCGGAAACACCTGTCCAAAGGGGAGCGAAGATGAGGTCCTGCAGGCGTGCCTTTCTGTAGCCCAAGTGATGATGTCACTATTTGGCAAGAAGCCTCTTTTGCCTAAGTTGCTATAAAGATGTGTTACTGACCAGCGGTGTGAGGCTGCTTAGTATGGCTCCTGTGTTTGCTGTAGTATTAGCAAGGGCTACTTTGAAGAACGGTTTTCTCTAATGGCTACTTGGTAGCAATGGCTACTTGGTCTACAATAAAGACACTCCTATATGCCCATGACTTCTCATATCTTTTCCACCTAATTTCCGTCCATGGAAGGCAGAGAAGGACCTGTAAACCCCACACAGTCCAATATTTCCATCACACAGATAACCAAAGCCAGGAAAGGAAAGGGATTCACCCAAGGGCACACAGCTAGATGGTGATGAGCAGGAGAACCTAGGCCCCAACTCACAGTGATTATGCTCATTTCATGACACCATGTGGCTCCTGGGCCTTGTAAACACGCACAGGTCATCACTGTTCTATGTATGTAAGTGGCTCAGTACACATAAGCAGCTAAAGTTTAAACCAATGAAACACCCTCCTTTTGCCGAACATATTCTGAAGGAGCACAAACTATAGAATGTATTATAATATGCCCCAGAACCCCTTGTTAAGACTTCAAATTAAAGGAACACAAAACAACCTCTATTTTACATCAAAATTGTTATGTTAAAACTTTAGGCTTACCAAACATTTGAATTAAGGTGTAATTATTAGCATTTCCCCCAAAATGTAGGCACTCTTCAAAAGCGTTCATCACACGGCTCTTTATATAGCACTTAATGTGCATTTAAAATTGGGTTTGATTGATGGCAGTTCCACTGACGGGCAGCTTTCCAAGAACATAACTTTGTAGAAAAGGAAGACCACTGAAGGGGCTTTGTTTAAGCTGTGACACATAACACCAACGTTCTGTTAGACAAGCCGTCCCCGTTTTCAAGGAGCTTATAAACTAAGAAAACACAAAACACAGTAGCCAAAGAAAACTATGGATTACAATAGGAGAATTTGTTTTACAGGGTACGCTAGGTTCACCCACAAAACTAATTGCATGGATGGAAAGGTCACCCAGCCAGCATGGCTCAGTGGTTGAGCGTTGACCTATGAACCAGGAGGTCATGGTTCAATTCCCAATCAGGGCACAAGCCTGGGTTGTGGGCTCAATCCCCCGTGTGGGGTGTGCAGGAGGCAGCCAATCAATGATTCTCTCTCATCATTGATGTTTCTATCTCCCTCTCCTTCTCCCTTCCTCTCTGAAATCAATAAAAATAAATTTTAAAAAAATAGGAAGGTCAATCCAGCTGCCTCTTTTGACGTTACTGAGTGGTGTGTGTGATAATGAAATTTCAAATAACTGATAGCTCCATAGAAGCCCTTGACCAGTTCTCAGTGTTTAGCATTTGCATGAGATTACCTGGAAGGTGCTCAGCTCCGAAGCCCCTGCTTCTCCCTCATAGTCACAGGACGCAGACAAATGCCCATTTAGCACTCTGGTGGTTTGACAGAACACACCTGGGAATCTCAGATCAGAAGGACTTGAAAACACACAGCCACCCTTGTCATTTTATCTCACAGGCAGCTGAGACCCAGGCAAGAGAAATGGCTTACCCAGGGCTCACATATCTGATTAGTGTCAGAACCGAGATCTTATCCTGTTACCAGACTCCCAGTCAAGGGCACTTTTCATGTTTTTCAACATCTCGTCCCCTCTTTCGTCCTCTCCTCCTCTCCCTGAATACCGACTCCCCTTCCTTCTTTCTCTCTCTCCTCCTGGGAATACCTTCCCTGAATACCTATTTCTGAGTCATGCCTCAAAAACACTGAACTCAAACATTGCAATGTCACTGGCAACTGCTGAGTCAGAAGCCACGGGCTCCATCAGTGCTGTGGTCCCTCCATGCCTCTCTGATTTTTATTTGCACCGCCACCACCCACCCTTTCCATCAGCGCTTCTCAACCCTGGCTGCACATTATTACCCCTGGTGAGCTGACAGCAGCACCAGTGCCCGAGCTCTGCCCCCAGAGACTGTGATTAAGTTGTCTGTGGTGGGCCCGGGCCCTGGCATCTTTCACTACTCTCCAGATGAGTTTCACTGAGAGCTAGTGTTGCCATGCAATATTAGTTCCAATCTTTTTCATATACCTGCTGATCCTAATTTACCAGCTGCTGTGGGAGAAGCACAGAGAGTCAAGTTTTCAGGGGGGTGAATGGACTCACCTAAGTCACACAAGCAGCACCACCCCTCCCCTGCAGTCTTATCTAGTGCCTTTGTAAGAAATATAAGACCTGGCCGACCGGCGTGGCTCAGTTGTTGAGCGTTGATCTATGAACCAGGAGGTCATGGTTTGATTCCTGGTCAGGACACATGCCTGGGTTGTGGGTTTGATCCCCATTGTGGGGCGTGCAGGAGGCAGCCGGTTAGTGATTCTCTCTCATCATAGAGATGTTTATCTCTCTCTCTCCCACCCCCTTCCTCTCTGAAATCAATAAAAATATATTTTAAAAAGAAAAAAAAAAGAAGAAAAAGAAGATATAAATAAATGCCATTTTCTTTAGCTCTTTTGGTTTTTGGAGTAAAACAAATCTCCTGGCTGTGAAGATGTCCTCATGGCCACCTGAACAGCAGAGAAAGTAAGAACACAGACTTCTTTTGGGACAAATTCACGAGTGACTTTTGGCTAAAATCACCTGGGAAGCTGAAAATGCCCCTGGAGGGCTACTCCCTCACCATTTAATGGCATCTCTGAGAGTGAGACCATGGTCTCCGTGTATTTTAAAGCTCCTGTTGTGATACAGGGAGAGAGGCTCACGGTCCCTCCCTGGGAGAACAGAGGAAGAAGGAATCATACACGTGGGCTTCTCCCCCGTTTCCCAGGTGGTGAACACCCCAAATGACCACCTGAGCTGCTGAGGGGAGGAAGGGGTTCAGCCTGCAGCCCCCTCACCTGGGGTGAGCAGTGCCTCCTGGAGGCGCTCACAGAGCTGTGTTGTAATGGGGGGAGTGATGGTCTTTTTAGCTTCCTACATCAGTGCAGGGCCCTAGTTACTTTTGAATACATTAGTATCTCACTTTTAGATGATTCAGGTAAAGTGGCTAATGTGGTCTAGACCAGCGGTCGTCAACCTTTCGGACCTCACCAACCACCAGTAATCCACAGACCATCACTGGCAGATCGATGGTCTGTCAAACTATGGTCCCAGACCAGCAGCATTGGCATTACCTGTAAACTAGTTAAATGTGAAATTCTCAGCCACTCCTCAAACCCGCTGGAAGGAACACTGGGGATGGGGCCCAGCAGTGTGTGTTTCTTTCTTTCTTTTTTTAAAATATATTTTTATTGATTTCAGAGAGGAAGGGAGAGGGAGAGATAGAAACATCAATGATGAGAGAGAATCATTGATCGACGGCCTCTTGTACATCCCACACCGGGGACTGAGCCCATAACCCGGGCATGTGCCCTGACTGGGAATTGAGCCGCGACCTCCTGGTTCATAGGTCAACACTCAATCACTGTGTCACGCTGGCCAGGTGGTGTGTGTTTCAATAAGCCCTCCAAATAATTCCGAAGCATGCTGAAGTTTGAGAATCACTGTTATTTTAAGGAGGCAAAGAGAATTTAGGTTGTTTAGAAGAAAACGGTGATGAAATTATGTTAATGGGCTTGATCTAGGTCAGTGATGGCGAACCCTTTGAGCTCGGCGTGTCAGCATTTTGAAAAACCCTAGTTTAACTCTGGTGCCGTGTCACATATAGAAATTTTTTGATATTTGCAACCATAGTAAAACAAAGACTTATATTTTTGATATTTATTTTATTTATTTAAATGCCATTTAACAAAGAGCAATCAACCGAAAAAATGAGTTCGTGTGTCACCTCTGACACGCGTGTCATAGGTTCGCCATCACTGATCTAGGTCCTTCTGTGTTCTAATTCAGATTTGATAAGACATTGTGGCCATTGTCTGTCTGAAAGAAAGAAGATCCTCTTTTTCCTTTCCTTTCAGCCTTTAAAATATTTTTCTGAACTCCCTTAGCCATCGCACTGCGACAGGAAATGAGATTTCCCCTGGAGAAATGAGAGCAGACTCTGATATCTAGGAAGGTTTTCAAGCGAGACATCAACTTCAGATAGAGCCAAGTCAGGGGTCTAATGGGCATACATTTCAGGCTGATTGGTTGAGAATCAGCCAGTAGTTCTGGTTAATGAGTGGTCAAGTTTCAGGTCATCCTCACTCCGAAATCTACTGGGATTCCCTCGAGCTGCAAATAAGGGTGTAAGCTTTTAAAAGGCTCCAGGCTTCCCCAGAGCAAGAGGAAAATCATCGTCCTGCTCTTCCCAAGCAGAGAGCTCTCCATTGCACAGATCGTTTGGACCAGGCTGCTAGCCCAGGCTTGGGCAGCTCCAGAATAGAGGAAGGGTGCCTTCTTCAACACTGCACTCTTTTTCCGCAGGAAGTTGGTTTCAAAGAACAAAAGATATAGTGTCATATCTTTGTTTTAGTTCTTATACCTTATACACAAACATACTTTTTTAACCTCTCAATTCTAATTTTCCAGTAAAATATGTGTGTGTGTGTATATATATATATATATATATATATATATATTTTTTTTTTCTTTTTTGATTGATTTGAGAGAGAAAGTGGAAAGGAGAGGAACATTGGCTTCCTCCTGAATGCCCCCTGCTGGTGATTGAGCCTGTAACCTGAGCATGTGTCCTGACCAAGAATCGAACTAGCGACCACTTGGTGCAACCATCTGAATGAGCCGCACTGGCCAGGGCTTCCAGTTAGATTTGATCTGGACCTTTGCTAAATGCTCTGTTTGAAGAAAGAGGATAACATTTTTTTTTAAATAGCATTATTGAACTTGCATCTTTGTAACCTTAGGCTTGAGGAGGGGACTGACCTGGGAAAGAGACCAGACTTTTCCTTTATGGCTATGTATTCCTGCCAGACACTCGATGGTGTGGGTCAGGATTAGGGAATACTTTCATCTGAAATGTTCTTCCTTGCTTGGCTCATGCAGAGAGAAACCTTTTGTTCCAGGAGGTGGTTGGCTATGTGAAGATTGTGTTTGCTACCTCACATCTCCTCCTGCCTCTCTACGTTCAGCAGGAAAATACTGGAATCAGTGTACATGGTCTGAAAGCAGGGGCTTTGGTCTTTCTGCTCTCCCCCTTCGTCCCCCCTCGTGCTCCCTGGCATGTGGAGTGTGGTAGGAAAGTGAGTTGTCTCTGAGTTTTTGTTTTCTGTTACTTTGTCAGCAGTCTGGTTTCCAAAACAACTTTCAGAACTTCTCATCAAATCCCATGTTCACTTAAAAGAAATTGGCCTCTCCCCTTCCAATCTGTTAATAATTTTTCCTCAATGTTTTTTCTTTGACACCATTTAAGAAGGAAATTTTTAAAAAGTCTACAAACCACCTGTGAGAGAAATATGAACACCATGCTCAAATTTTCTTACATGCTTTTTCCAGTTCCTACATGAGATGAAAAGGGGACAGTAATGTTTACCCATGTTCTTTAACATGTGTTGTGTGTGGGGAAACTGAACTTTGGAGCCAGATGGGCCTTGGTACCAAACCAGGCTCTTGCACTTAATAACTGTGCACGCTTGGGCAAGTAACTCAGGTTTCCTTAGCCCCTGTCCCCTCGTTCGTATAGTGCCGTGGTTGGCAAACTGCAGCTCCTGGGCCACATGCGGCTCTTTGGCCCCTTGAGTGTGGCTCTTCCACAAAATACCACGTGTGGGAGCGCACGTACAGTGCAATTGAAACTTCGTGGCCCATGCGCAGAAGTCGGTATTTTGTGGAAGAGCCACACTCAAGGGGCCAAAGAGCCGCATGTGGCTCGCGAGCCACAGTTTGCCGACCACTGGTATAGTGGAGATAATAATGCCCACCTTGTAGAATCCTTTGGAGAAGTCTAGAAAATATGTTCTCATCACGTGTTATACAGCAAATGGTGCCTATTATTTTTATTAGATTTTTTAAAAAACCGATTTTATCTTCTGCTTGAGATATGCTAAGTACCCATTAGCCTTTGACTGTAACATTTCCAGAATTTATCTCCTGCCACCACTCTCCCTGAAGGCCCCTACGAACCCTTTATGCCCCACAATTTTCCCATCTTCCCAGTACAACTGCTCCAAAAAGGATCTGCAATTCATCCACACTAAACTCATAATGGCTCTCCCAGAGGATCTGCATTCTAACAGGGGTTACAGCTTCAAGCTTAAGGAATAAAGCTAACACAGTGGATCACTTTGATTTTTTTTAGGACACCAGTATCTTTGATTTCCCAGCTCTCAGGAGCCAGGTCAGCCTACCTCACTTTCGCCATGTGGCTGGGATTCTAATATAACCTGTCCAGTCAATATTTATTCTTCCCCTCTCTCTTTCTCCATCGGCAGGATTAATGTGTAACACAAAGTAGAGGCACAGTACCTAGCACCCAGGGGGCACTCAGTAAATATTTATTGAGGGAATGTACAGTCCTTACAGTTGAAAACTGCTCCTTCCAATGTCTACCCTACATCTCTCCTGCTTGGTTTACCCATTTTCTCTTGAATTATATATCCATTGTTGTGTAGCAGATTACTCCAAATTTAGCAGCTTAAGACAATGATGGATATGTATTATCTCATCAAGTTGATGTTGATCGGGAATTCTATAGCTTTAGTGGGATGATTCTGGCCCATGGTCTCTCATGAGCTTGCAGTTGGGATGTTGACCCGGGCTGTGGTCAATGAAAGACTCACCTGGGGGCAGAGGATCCGATTCCAATGTGGCTAACACACATGGCTCACAAGTCACTGTTGACTATTGGCAGGAGGCCTCAGTTTCCCTCCCGATGGACCTCTCACAGAGCTGCTTGAGTGTCCTCGTACATGGCAGCTGGCTTTCTCCAGAGTGAGTGATCCCAGAGAGAGCAAGGTGGAAACTACAGTGTCTTTTATGACCCAGACTCAGAAGTTACACTGTCATTTCTGCACAATTGTTCTGGTTACACAAGCCAGCAGGTCATCTCTATTTATTATAGGAAAGGCCCACACAAAGGAGGATACCAGGAGGCAGGAGTTATCATGGAGATTAGATACCATACCTCCCGTTCAACCCTTTCTTATTTCTCTCAGAAACCAAAATTGCTCTCTGTCTCTTTCCTCTAGACCAGCCGTGGGCAAACTACGGCCCGCGGGCAGGATCCGGCCCGTTTGAAATGAATAAAACTAAAAAAAAAAAGACCGTACCCTTTTATGTAATGATGTTTACTTTGAATTTATATTAGTTCACACAAACACTCCATCCATGCTTTTGTTCCGGCCCTCCGGTCCAGTTTAAGAACCCATTGTGGCCCTCGAGTCAAAAAGTTTGCCCACCCCTGCTCTAGATCAAGCATGTCAAACTCTCGGCTCGCAGGCCGCATGCCTTGTTTATTTGGCCCGTGTTAGCCTTTGAGTTTGACATGCTTGTTCTAGATGGACTTCAGTTCTCTCTTCTTTGGCATCCTGTGACCTCGTAGGAATAGGCAGACTCGCTCACACGTTTGACATGTGGAAGCAATGTGCTTTGGCCAGGGACAGTGCTAATCCATCCCTAGGATTCTTGAGACTCTGAAGACTGGATGGTAGACCTTCACTTCAGCTTAACCTTTCTGCCGAGTCCCAGTTACTGCTCAAGCCAAGACTAACCGAAAGGGCAGGCAGGTAACTTCCCTGTATGAAGGGACCAGATTTCCGGGTTAGGAAAGTGCCATCTTCTATATGTAAAGACACAACTCCTGGGCTGCCCCGAGGCAATAAGTTATAGGATGAGAGCTGGGTAATGCTGAGTCATAACTGCTTCTTCCCCCGGGCCCTAGTGATTAAGAATATATACCTGCAAGAAGTTGGTTGAGATTTATTCAAGGCAGGGCCTGTGGCCAGTCATTTTTTCCCTCTGGACAAAGATAACTTATTTGGGGAACTTCATCTCCACTTGTTCTTTATTGCCACTAAAATCTACGCTACATCTTCCTTAAGAATCTGTGGCCTCAGAATATTTTCTTAGGTTCATCAGAATGGAAAAATTAAGTTTTCTCCCCTCTTTGCCCTTGGAAGTTTTCATGTTCACTGTATGGGAGTTTATAGCTATGCAGTCCAAAATTTAGCAGATGTCTTTGATGTTTCACAGAGCTGTTATCAACATACTCTCCTCACATGGTGACTGTTCTTTCCCCAAAATTCTCATATCACCACGGAAGACAGCTCAGGAGGAGATGGGAGTTTCTGGGGCCCTCAGAAGCAATAACTGGGAATTCATTAGGTTTCCCAGACCGCAGTGGCTCTGGCTGGGGAGAGGTGCCGGCATTGGGGGTGGGGTGGGGGGAGTGGGACACACACGCGCCCTGGTCTGGAAACTAGCGGGGCTTGGGTGACTAGGAAGGAGGGTGGAAGGAAGGCGAGCTCTCTTCTTGGTGAGTATGGACCAAAGCACTGGGGAGAGGAGGTTCTGTTACATAAGACAAATCCATCTGCTTCCTGAGAAGATGTGGAGTTCATTTAGCCAATTGTCAGCCTGGACTTTGTCACTTAATAAGCATCTTCTTTCTTCATCCCCCTTGTCTTGCCATTCTTTCATTGCCTTTTATTTTCTTCTTTTATAATCTTCTGATTACCTGAAACTCTCCTTTCCCAGCTAACGTAACAGGAAATACCCACCTGGTCAGCCTCATGGGAACCTGCTCAGGACTGCAGCTCTCTCTCTGGGACAGGACAGGGTCTTTCTTTTAAATTTTAACTTTAAAACATTAGTGAGAACTCAGAATCACCTTTGCAAAGAACACGTTTGGGGAAACTAAAAAGTTTGTTCGTTGTGGTATTTTGGGAAATCATTTAGCCACTTTGTTTGAGAAGCTGTCTGGAGTCCGGATTAGGTGGGCCATTAGAGGGTATGAGTATTAGCTCACTCTGCTCGAATCTTCCTGAACGCTGCCTGCCACTGACTGGATAATGTGGAGTGGCTGATGTCAGCTGCACGGGAGAGGTGTGAGTTTTCAATAAATGAACCTCTAACCCTTTTGGCTCAGATGCCTGTGGCATTAAAAGGCTTGTGATATCCTCTGGTTTCCCTTCAGATCATATACATCTTCTGCCTTTTACTAAAGATTTTCTTGGAGAGGAACAACTCTGAGTTTTTACCCAACTTTTTGAGTCCTTGCACTTGCAGGGCTTATTGAAAACGATTTTTTAAAGGCTTGTTATATATTTGAGGGGGGTGCCAAGCCTCACTTGGCATTGACACTCCCCGCTCCCCAGGACCACCGACTGCATGTGGGAGTAGACAGACACCCTGCTGGGATTTCTGTCACTGTTCTCCCGCAGGCATTTTGAAATACAGCATTTTAGCAACATGAACAACGGACAGAACCTGGCCTCAGGGACACAAGCTCCATAGGGCTCAGGTGCCCAAGAATTCAGCAACAGCTTTGTTTCCTGTTGTATGAATCACAGGCCCATCACTGGCACCAGCAGGGACTCCGGCCCCACCCTTGGCTGGTGCCCCACTTGGCTGATTTCCCAGGCTGGGAATGCTCTTTGAGCTTTCAGCAGGTCTGCCTGGAGGGGTTTTGCTTGTGATTTCCTTCTGGCAAGTAGTGATTTTCCTGGGCACCAGAGGCATACAGTCAAGTTTCAGTGACTCCCATATGTAATTTTGAATGGATGGAGGCCGGAGGGAGGGAATGAATGAGTACAGATGGGGAGGAGGCAAGCAGACTTCCTGCGTAAGGAAATCCCTGCTCTCCAGTGGTGCTCCGTGTCCATGCGTGCGTGGTGGGATTGGGGGGTTGCCCTCTGCTTTCTCCCTTGGACTCTTCCTGGGTGATCTTCCCATGGTCCAGCCATCACTGTGTTTTACCTCAGTTTACGCTTGTTTTAGTAAGTGGACAGAGCATTAGCAATGTCATGAACACAGAACAGATCATTCAGAACGTGAGGAAGAGCGAGAAGAGGACGGTTTACATGAAACCTGAGCTGCTGAGCCTGAAGTGCCACCAGTGCCCTCTGATTGGGTCGCACGGAGAATCCCACCTGTGGATTCCAGGCTCTGCTCTCAGGCTGGGAAGATACAGATCCATGATCTCTCTCTCGGGGAGTTCATTGCTGTTTCCTCTTTCCTGTTTTGAACAGAAATTTTCTTTAATGTATTGTGTGAGTACAACATGTGGAACATATTCTTTGGCGTCACATAAATATTTACTTAGTAGTTCAAACTGTCATGAAGCATTTATCTCACATGAACCTATTAGAGCCTATTTTCCTCGTGGCAAATACAAAATAAAAGGCACTGCTCCTTTGGTTTTCAGCACCTAGTTTTATTTATTTTTATTTTTTCCTTTTATTGATCTTGGTGTGTGTTGTGTTGTGTGTGTGTGTGGGGGGGGGTGTGGGGGGGGTGGTGGTGCCAATAAGGCCATACAATCAAACCAGAGAATTGTTGAGAGGGAAGGTTAACTCCTCAGAGGCTGCTGGGGGAGGTTCTGTGTGGCTCCTGTCAGGAGCACCTCCCTTCCATCACTGTTATCTGGAATGTCAGGGTAATTCCTTGCTTTCTTAGTGGAGGCTGTCTAGTAAGGACCAAGTCCAGAATAGCTGAGAATTAATAATTGAGAGAGTGGCCATGGTCCATCCTGGTGGCCAAGGGTCTTTGCCCTGAACAGTGCCTGGAATCCAGTATCCACATAATAAACATTTTGGATGGAGATTATTTTATTCCCTTCAGAAATTCTCAACGTGTACTTTTGCTTATGTTGTTTGAGTATATTTATCCTTTTCTCTTTTTTATGCAAATACAAACTATACACATATCTTGGTTTTCTTTCCCATGATTGTTTCTTGGTGGACTTAGCATATTTGCTTTTGTAACCACTGCATTACATCCCATTGTGTGGGTGTCCCATGTATCAGTCAGTCCCCTTTAGCCTTTCCTCTAAGTCTCTAGATGAGAGCAGGGGCTGACGTGTGAGAAGCAGGTGAACAGCAGCGGGAGGAGACTTCCATACATGGAGTTAGGCACAAGTGGGACCCAGGCTACTCTACCATCCTTGGGAGGCAAAGTTGGGGATTCTGGAACTGACATCTACTGTTTGTTGGCTGTGTGACTGACCTTCACCAAATTCATTATTTAACTTCTTAGAGTTTTGATTTCTTTGTCTGTAAGTTGAGAATAAAATCACCTCATAGCATTAGAGGATGTGTATAAGTCACTTACATATCTCATGTATATGTAACAATACCTCATGGGTATGCAATAGTACCTCATGTATATCTAATAAGATCTCATGAATATGCAATAACACCTCATGGGCATGCAGTCGTGCCTCATGTATATGTAGTAATAGCTCATGAGTATGTAACAGTATCTCATGTATATGGAACAGGACTTCATGTATATGGAACAGAACCTTGTGTATGGAACAGTACCTCATGTGTATGGAATAGCACTTCATGGATGTAAGATGCTTAGAATGGCATTCAGCACATGGCAAGGGCCCCACAAGTGATAGTTGTTATTTTTCAGCTTCTGAAAAATATCTAAGGTTTGACAGCTAGTTAGACAAAATTACCAGGGTGATTGGATAGTTTTCTTCATGATGTGAAATTACCTGCATTGAGGACTGGATTCATTACTTGCTTGGGTTAGCCTTCTGAGGAGGTCCCCATCCTTTCCTCAAATGAGTCACATTTCTTCTCAAGTTTGGCCTAGTGCTGAGTCAGCCCAGTCTTCCTGATAGTTTTCCAAATCTGGAGATGGAGTCTGTTTTTCTAAAGCCCCTCATGGATGGGGTTGGGGGAGAGAATGCTGACTCTCTGTTTTACTCACAGTGGCAGATGTGGAACATTTGGAGGCAGCTGGGCCCCAGCAGGGTGGGGACAACAAAGGCTATCAGTAGAGTGGGGTGTGGCTGTTTCACTCTTCCTCAGTAATGAGGTGTCATGTTGCTCCAGGAAGAGAGAAAGAAGTGTACCAGCTTGGGGTTCGGGGAGAGCCATTACATTACCCCATCTTGACAGATAAAAAAACAGAGGCTCAACGAGATTAAATGACTTGTTGGAGGACATAATGCAAGTTGGGGCAGACAGTCTCCTAACACTGAGTTCAACCATACTGACAGAAAGAAGTAAAAAAAGGGAAGCAAAAAACAATAAAGACGACCCCATAGCATATTTACTTGCTTGAGGGAAGGGCCCTGTGTGCCCTGAACATCAAAAGTTGGTGACCGCCCTGCAGTGAAGAATGACAGTGGTGCTTAGGGGTGGCAGGTCATGCACATTGGTCAGTCTGGTGAAGGGTCTTGGGCAAGGTTGATGCTTGGGTCTGGCAGTCTTCTTCCTAGACCCTGGAAGGCAGTGCTGGCATCCAGGGGTGCATTAGTCTGGGCCTCTGAGAAATCCCCTGGTGGATGTTTCTAACCCAAAAGGCACCCAGAGAGCACTGAGATTAAGGGTGCCCTTGACCTCATGTGTTCAGTCTGTCCTTGGCTCCCTCTCTTTGCAGGAGCTGAGGCAGGTAAGGGAGCTGATGGCAGTCGTGAGACCTTCAGTAATTAGACTGGCAGAAAAGGTGGTGTCAGGTTTGGCACTGGGGCTGCCACTCCCTGTGTCTGTGAGTGCTCCCTGGTCATGTCTGAGAGGTCTCTGCCCAAGGATAAGGGGCAGGTGAGGTTAGGTCAACAGAACACTAACTGCAAGGTGTGGGATCGTTTTGCTGCTCCTGCCACCTGCATGCAACCTGTCAGTCTTCTGAGCATGGGCGCTGCAAGATATTCATTGGTGTAAAAGCTCCAGGAGTTTGAAGTTGATAGTTGAATCAGACCAAGCAGACACATGCCTGGAATGTTGTGGGAGGCTGGGGTTACTGAGGATCTCATAGCTGCTTCAGAGGACGTCTCTGCTTCACTTTATGCCTCTGTGAATTCTTGTCATTATATCTAACCAGCCAAGAACTTCATTTCTGCACAGAGTTTTGCAAAAGTAATCTATCTTGGTGTGGAGTCCCGCCCTGACTCAAGGTCACCCCTTCTACTATGTGGCAGATGCAGCCATTAAACAGGGATTCAGAAAGGGTCCTCTGGGAGCAAAGCCAGCTTTGGTTTTGCCTCAGAGGCTGCAGCCAATAAATGGTCACACCAGGCGGGCATGGCTGAAGGTGTCCAATGACAGCAGTGAGCATTCTTCAGAGTAAGGCACAGGTATAGGGGGCAGAGCACAGGTATAGGGGACAGATCACAGCGTAGGGGGCAGATGGGGGTAATTCTTCACTCCAGAGCCACAGGCAGCTGGGAAGCTGATGACATCTGTCCTGTCTGTCCTGCTTTCCACAGCAACATTTGGTGTCTTCCCCTCCTGCCCACCCATGTAGCCCCCCACTCCTTTCCACTGCCTGGTGCTTTAGGCAGAGAGCACTGCTTTAAAAGTCATTAAAGAGCATTAGAGAGAACTTGTCCAAATATTACAATGCATAATCCCCATCATCTTGTTACTTTACACCTGCAAATATGTTTTACATAGGGTTGTGTTATTGTGCTTTCTGTTTTTACATTTTATTACATTTCCCCATGTTCTTACATAGTATTTCCTCACCAATTTTAAATTGTTCTACATATAATTTATTAGACCATTCTTCTACTGTTAGGCAATCAGGTTACTTCTATTTGTTGGCCAATATAGATATGCAGTGGGGGAAGCATCAGTAAGTTGTTAGTTTTTGTCTAATAATTGACTTAAAGTAAATTTCTAAGGAGTTTCCAAATCAAAGGATATGAATCACTTTGCTGTGTTTGTTATATATTGTAGTATTGCTTTCAGAAGATGTTATGTTACATGGCCTGTAGCGCTGAATGAATAAATCAGTTCCATAGCAGTGGATAATGCCATTAAAAAAATTTGTTTGTTTATTAGGTATTGCATGTTAAGTTATTGGAATATCAAAACTGTTCTGCTTTGCATTTTAAAAATTTTGAATAAGAGTGGATGTTTTATATTTCTTCTTCTATACATGGCAAGTTCATATCACTTACACAGTTATCTATAGGGGTCTTGATGTATATATTTGGACTTGTTGATACATAGATATCTCTGGTGTTCTTGCCCTTTAATTGGAAACTAATGGGAGAAAATTAACAAATTCAGATTGGGGAACATTCCATAAGACAACATCCTAGACTTTTCATAAATGTATCACAAAAAGGAAAAAAAGTCAAGAAAATGGTTCCAGGTTAAGGTGACTAAAGAGACATGGCAACTAAATGCAATGCATGAGCTCTAGTTAGCTCCTGGGTCCAACATTTTAAAACAGTAACTATAGAGGATGTTTTGGGGACAATTAGAGAAATTTGAATTTGAACTATTTATCAGATAATATTATGCCAATGTTAAATTTCTTGACTCTAATATTGTTGTGGAGGAGAATGTCTTTGTTCTTAGGAGATAAAGGTGATGTATTTAGGGTCAACTTGTTACTATGTCTGCAACTTTCAAATGGTTCAGCAAAACTATGTATGTTTATATCATATTGCATATTATATATAATTACATTATAATTAAAATATAATTGTGTTGGAATATTACTTTGTAATTATAATATATAATACTATTATATTATGGTCATCATAAAATATTAATATAATAATATACTATGTTATATACTATAATATATAAATTCTTATATTAATTGAATATTATGCACACATATACATTTATAAATTAACTAGAGGCCCAGTGCATGAAATTCACATACTCGGGCGGGGGCTCCCTTAGCCCAGCCTGCGCCCTCTCACAGTCCGGGAGCCCTTGAGGGATGTCCACCTGACAGCTTAGGCCCACTCCCCATGGGGAGCAGGTCAAAGCTGGGAGTCGGACATCCTTAGCGCTGCTGCGGAGGTGGGAGAGGCTCCCACCACTGCTGCTGTGCTTGCCAGCCTTGAGCCCGGCTTCTGGCTGAGTGGCGCCCCCCCTGTGGGAGCACACTGACCACCAGAGGGCAGCTCCTGCATTGAGCGTGTGCCCCCTGGTGGCCAGTGAGCATCATAGCAACCAGATGTTCCACCATTGGGCTGAAACTGGCTCTCCAACATCCCCCTAGGAGTTCCGGATTACAAGAGGGCACAAGCCAGGCTGAGGGACCCCACCGGTGCACGATCGGGGCTGGGGAGGAACTGCAGGAGGGCTCCAGGGTATGTCCAGCCCGTCTTGCTCAGTCCTGATTGGCCAGACCCCAGCAGCAAGCTTACCTACCAGTTGGAGCGTCTGCCCCCCTGGTGGTTAGTGCACGTCATAGCGAGCAGTTGAACAGTCTTAGCATATCATTAGCATATTACGCTTTGATTGGTTGAACGGACGACTGGACACTTAGCATATTAGGCTTTTATTATATAGGATTGTGTCACATTCATGCTACTATTCTCTGTCTCTCATACATGCACACACACAATTATGTCATATTCATACTACTAATTCTCCTTTCTCTCACACACACCCACACACACGCGCGTACACACATGCACACATGCACATGCACACATAATGCATCACCTCTACCCAATGGGAGCTGCATTTTAATAGAGACCCTTCACAGCAGTGGGGAGTCTGAAGAGATCCATTTCTATGGGTGACTCCAGATCCCAGCAGGGTCATGCTGGGAGGGCAGGGAACCCTGTGGTTTCTCTCCTCACGTGATCAGGCTGCTCCTTCTGTGTGTGGGGGTGATGGGCACAAAGGTACTCTGGCCAGACCCTTGACTGCCTTGTGCAGAGGGATGAGTATGGGGGCCCCCACCCTTTTTTGTTGCCTGTCCTGCTGCTTTGCCACAGCGGGTGGCCAGGGACCTGTTGGGAACATAAAGCTTACCTGTGCTCTTCCTTTGTTTCTGTTTTCCCACATCTTTGACATAAGACCTGACTCACGAGTAGTCTGGATGGGCAGGAGCAACAGAACCCTGTGGGGAAGTCCAGTCAGACCCTGACTTAGCAGGATTTATCCTTGGCTCCCTGTCTCACCTTCCCTCCCCCCCATCCAGGTGTCAGCCCTCTTCTCCAAGAGGTCTTTAAAGGCAAATGGAGTTACATTAGTTGGTTGCTGTATTTACCTATTAAACCAATGTAAGCACAGGTTGCTGGTCATCTCTGTAAAAAGTTAAGAGGTAAGGCCCTTGGGGACGACTGGACCCCCCCTCCCCGACAGCAGTGCTCTCTAGAGAAAACTAGATTGCACTCATCTCCAGCTTAACTGAAAATACAATTTTCCAGGATCAAATGACTAATACACTTGTGGGATTTGTAAATTAAATTGCATCTTAAATATACTGTTTAAATATACTCCTTGGCAAATCCTTCTGTGAAAGAATTGGAAGGATGCCTTTGACAAAGAGAATTCCCATCCTCTGGCCTGGGCTGCCAGGACTGGGTTTTTTGGTTTGTTTTTTTTTATAGGTCAGGTTTGTGGCTAGTAAGGGCTACTGAAAAGATTTGTGTGTTTTTTAAAAGCACCACATTTATTTTCCAGTTTATAAAAATAGTAGAATATTCTAAATATAGTGAAAAGTATGAGGCAGAAATGAAAATCACCTATGATTGCACAATTGAGTGATGATTGCCATATTTCTGTACATGTATGTGCATGCATGTGCATGTGTGCGTGCACACACGCGTCTATCAATGTCTCTGTGAAAACAGAACTAGGTCTTCGTGTGAGAATTTGGGCAGCTGGTCTTGGCCCCTAGGCTGTGTAGGGTAAGAGGGGGTGGGATGAGTGGGGCAGGGTAAGAGGGGGTGGCTTTCCACACCCAGAAGGAGGTCAGTGTCAGACTTGTTGAGACCATAAGCACCAGTTGAAAAGGGAAGGCACCAGTTGCTGGGGGCCGGGAGGCAGGGGCCAACCAGACCAGCCTGTGTCATCCCTGTCTGAGCATCCCTGAGGATGCGCTCCGGGTCCACAATGCTCCTGTTTGCTCGGAGGCTGCTTCCCCTAAGAGCCCCGCTGGACATGCACGGCCGCTCTTGCCTCTCCCCCCTCAGTTTTACTGCCCTCCATCCCTGCCCTCTCTGGACTGACAAGACGCCCTTGGATAGCCTTTGGCTCACACATGTGATCTCCACTGCAGGGCATCTTAGTTTCAAAGAGGTCCAGGAAGGGTGATGCCTTCCCCCCAGGATCGACACTGCTACGGTGGGATGAGTGGGGTTGGGGTATTAGAGGACACAGAGCCTCCCAGTGCATTTTAAGCTGCGCCATGCAGGGGACCTTCCAGGGCCGGAACTAGTGGTAGGAGCCTGGCAGGGCCCAGAGCCTGCCTCCCCTGCCCTTGGAGAAGCCACAGGTGGCTGCTCTCTTCCGTGATGAGAGCCACTCTGAGGAGCGCTTCAGGCCTGGCTGGAGGGAGAGGGGGTGTCCCTCTGAGCAGCATGTGCACAGTGAGGCACTGGCTTCTCCCCTGCTCTCGGGGTTAGAACCCGGGCTCCACCACTTCAGTGCTGTGCTAACAGGAGCAGGTCACGTACACTCTCTATTCCTCAGTTTGCACCACCTGCAAAATGGAGTTAATAGCAGTGCCCTTCAAGCAGGGTCCTTGTGGAGATGCAGTGAGTGACCACATGTAACACACGTAACATGCTTTGCTAGAGTAAGTCTTCGATAAGCGCTAGCTATTGCCATCAGTGTTTTACTCAGCGCAGCTGCCTTAACAAAGGACCATGACTGGGTGGCTTAAACAGCAGCGATCTCTCTCCCAGTTGTGGAGGCTAGAAGTCCGAGAACAAGATGCCAGCATGATTGGGTTCCTGCCTTGTAGGCGGCTACCATAGAAACTGTCTGCTTTCATAGTGTTACACTCCCCTCTCCTCTGACACTTGGGAAAAGGCTCTTCCTGTCCCAGCCTAGGTAAGAGGCAAGAGGCAAAACAGTCGGATTTATTAGGCAGCTACTTCTCTGAGCCAGGTGGCTGGGTGCAGAGGGAGGTCACACCACTGACTCCACAGGGCTCCATGGGGTGGGCACTGTCACCCCCATGTACAGAGGGCCATGCCCACGGAGGCCCTGGGCAAGGAAACACTGGCTGTCCGAGGTCACACTGCTCAGAAGTTGCAGTAAGATTTGAACCCTGAACCTTCTGACCCCACACCCTTACCACACCTAGCTGATATGGAGGAGTGGAGCAGCCACGCCTGGAGCCACTGGGGATTGGGACGGATACTCAGGGTGCAGCTGGTGTGGGAACCTGCACAGTCTGGGCCTTCCCACCCCATGTGGTCTCGCTGGAGCTGAGCACTGAGGCTCCTCAGACCCCCGAATCCCTCCACCAGCGACATCGGCCCCCCACATCCCCTCCCACTTCCAGGCACCCGAGGATGGAGCAGCTCTCCCGCAGGAAGTCACTTTCTAGCTGTGCTAACCCAGACTGTTCTCTTTCTGCTCTTTTCCTTCCCCAGCCCCTAAAGACAATGAAGAGCGCGTGTTCAGGGAGCGCATGCGGCCCAGGAAGCGGCAAGGGGCCGTCAGGCGCAGGGTCCACCAGGTCAACGGCCACAAGTTCATGGCCACCTACCTTCGGCAGCCCACCTACTGCTCCCACTGCAGGGATTTTATCTGGTAAGGCCCTCTCTCCTGGGATCTTCTGGTTATGCCTTCTCTGGGCCGAGACGTTGGGAGATTACAAACTGTAAAAAATGCTGGTGTGCTTGATTTCTTCTTGGTTTAATTGCAGAAGACTTTTCTAAAAAGCTAAGTGAGTGTTTGGTGCTTGGGAGAACGAATGGAAAGACACTGTGGTTCCTGGTGACTTTGTACTTAGGATCATATCATGTATCACATTTAAGGAGTGAAGATTTTATAACCAACAATGTACCGCGATTGTGGTTTCTTTAAAAAGAGTCTTTATCCTTAGAGAGACAAACGGAATTATTTACAAGTAAAATGATATGAATCTTGGATTTGTTTTAAAAACTACTGTGGGAGGAGGGGGAAAGGGGCTCAGGGTAGAGAAGAAACAGGAGCAGCCATGCATTGATCACTGTTGGAGCTGGGTGATGGGCCTGTAAGGGTCCGTCTCCTTACTTTTGTATGTGTTTGAATTTCTCTATAATAAAGTTAAAAACTACTCAACTGCCAATATTGCTAATACAAAGAGTTCTTAGTAACTGTTGTAACACTGGCGCTGCTAGGATCCTGAGGTTTCAGAGTGAGGGAGTAGCGTTGGCTGAAGTACTCAGGGAAGGCTTCTTGGAGGAGGTGTCATTTCTCCTTTCATGATGACTAGGAGTTTGATAAGCAGAGGTAGGTAAGTAGTAGGCCTGTTTGGGAGGTGGAAAGGGATCAGGAGCACTGGCCTTGGGGATTGGCGGGAGACTTAGTGAATACCTACCCTGTGCCAGATTCTCTCTCAGGCACTGGAAATATTTAATTAAATCTTCCCGGTATCCTCTGAGCTATGTATGGTGAACCCCATTCCACTAACAACAATATTGAGGCTCAGAAATCAAAGCAAGACTAGCCTGCACTCCTCCAGCTGGGAAGTGTCAGAGGCCGGATCCCACCCCTGGTGAGCACAACTGGAAGCTCGTGCTTTTCCTGAAGCCCCACCGGCCTTTCTGGCAGCCTCTCTGAGCCTTTGAAGCTGACTGGAGCTTGCCAGCGTGCTTGGATCCGGTGGGGAAGAGTGAATGAGGCCAAATTGCAGCAGGAACCCAGCCGGGTAGCATTGGAATTGCACTCTGGAGGACGGGGTGTCCAGGAGTGGCTCCTCTCATCCTCGTGGTGTTCCAGAACCCGTCGCTGAGGTTGGCATGGAGATCTGAGGTGACACAGCTCAGAGAAGACTCAACCCAGCGGAGGCAGAAATAGCACCCCACTCCCACCCACAGACGGCCTCCTTCCCAGGGCTGCCTGGGCCCTCCGAGCTCCGTTCTCTGTATCGTGTTTATGAATTGCATGTTCGGAGGGACGGAGGCTCTGAAAGCTGAGTCGTACAGATTCAGGTCTCCTCTGAGCCCATGGCCAACACACTGAGCTCCAGGTTTCCTGAGGTGTGGCCCAAATGCCTTCTGGCTCCCCCCGCCAGGCCAGGAGTTCCAGGGGGCTCCCTGACCAGTGGTTGTGGGTGCCCTGAGGTCAGGGCTCAGGCCAAGTTGATTGGCTTGTGTCCATGCTGACCCTAAACTGGCCCCAGGAGAGACTCTTCTGGCCATGAAAGGAACTTCTAATGTTGGCCTTCACCCAAACGGTACACTGAACTCCCAGTCCTGGCCACAGACTAACCTGTAATCCCTGCCAGCTTCTGGAACACCAGGGAAGTGCCTCCAGGATTGCCCACAAGGACGGGCTCAAGCGACTTACCAAGGCCCGCAGGGAGCACCGGAGTCTTGTGGCTTCCGGAGCACTGCTGGTCCCACGAGGACGGCTGTTTGTGTAGGAAACCAAGCCCATTCACTGAGCAAACCTTGCACCCCTCGCAAGCGCTGGGGCTGCCCTCTGTGGCCTCTGAGGGAGTCGTTTTAGGGCCGCCTGCGAGTGGGAGGGAGATTGCACTGCTAGGTACACCAAGTGTGCCTGGTGCTTGGTGGGTGGTGACCAGCAGGCGGTGGCTTGGTGTACTTGGTGATGTTACTTACAGGGTTGTGTTCTTCCTTTCAGGGGTGTCATAGGAAAGCAGGGATACCAATGTCAAGGTAAGAGGTGCTGTATGAACTAAATCCCTGGGGCCCATGGGCCCATCCCGATCACTAATGCTACTAATGCTCGTGGGAGGTGTGTGCTGGGTTTGATGGCATTGAGCTCTCCACAGTTTCCATTCCTGCTCCCTCTTGGGAAGCAGGACCCTGTTTACTTTGTCGCTGCCTGGCCATTGCTCCTCCATGCACATGTGGGAGTAGATGTATCTCTGGGGGCCCCCGGGTCGAGCCGGTCTGCAAGTAGCACTCCCATCTTTCCTAGGGAGACACGTGCGTCAGTTAGAGGCCCCTCGAAGGTCCCCCCTGGGCACCACACCAGGTTCTCTGTATCCCATCAGCCCCCTTACTCTCTCACCCCCTGGGGACGCTCCCTCCCCTGCCTGTTTTATGCAGCATCCCTGATGGTCCTGGCCGATTCTCTTTTTTGCCTCCGCTCTGGAATCGTTAGCTCTTACACATTGAAAACGCACTCAAAGTTATTGAAGTTTCTGTTTGCAGTTAATTGACTACAAATGCAAGGTTAAGTGGTCCAGAATTGAAGGGTGGGCATGTGATGTGGTCATGTGGAGGGTTCTCTGTGGTTTGGTCTGGGAGGCCATTCCATCTCCCCACCGAGCCACTGGTTGGCTTGGGTCTCACGCCTGGGGACTTGGGCAGGTCCTTTTGGGTATCGCTGTGTGTGCAAACAGTTACTGGCCTCTTCAGCCCCTCACTGACCACACTGCCCCGTGGCACTGAAGACAGAGCTACAGACCACTTCTGGGGAGGTAGTCAGTTGAATGGAAATGTTTATGCTTGGCATGTAAAGACACAACCAGATCAGAAGCTTAAGAACTTCTGTACCACAAAACACGCATTCTCCCGCTGCGTTCCTCCTAACACACCAACCAGCCCTGACGTGGTCCTGAGATGAGCAAGATGCTGTCCTGTCTCTGATAGACGGACTGCATGGAAGGGAAACGGTTCCCTGCCCTGGGCACGTAGAAGCGAGAAACCTGACGGGTCCTCCTGGAACTGGAGAAAACCACTGAAGCCCTTTGTATATAAATGGTCCATTCTTCCCCAGAGCATGTGGGAAACTGGGATGGCTGGGATGGCTGGGATGGCGGAGGGCTTTGAAACCACTGCTCAAAGGGCTTCAGGTAGGGTGTTACCTTAAGACCCGGTGACAGAAGGGGCATGGCTCCCCTTGTCCCTTCGCCAAAGCCCGATTGAATCATGGAGTGGAACCTTCCTTCCCCCACTTGTCGCTCAGCCTCCCCATGTCTTGCTGTTTGCAGTGTGCACTTGCGTGGTCCACAAGCGATGCCATGAGCTCATCATCACGAAGTGTGCTGGATTAAAGAAACAGGAAACTCCCGACGAGGTAAATATTTGCAGCGTTGAAGTCCCGGGCTTTCTTCACTGCCATCCCTGCCCTCTACCGCCTCCTCCGCGGTCCCCAAGTAAAGCCTTATCTCTCTGAGATCCCATTGCTTTCTTCCTTGTGTTGATCAAAAAGGAGGGGAGTTGTCCACCGCCTTCCGGCATGAGGCACAGTCTGCAGAATGCGCGTGGACCAGAGTCGGATTTACGTCTGTGGAGACTGTGCCAAGAGCTGTGTGATCCCAGAGCTAAAGCCCATGAGGAAAACATGTATTCTTTTATGCCATTATCTCATGGGAACAGTGAAGCGGCTAACTGACGTGCCAGTGGCCCCACACGCTCATAAACAGTGAGGGAGAGAGTCAACATAGGAGCAGGAGCTTATCTTTATGAGGTGATGGGGGAATGGAGTGGGATTAGCAAACCCCAGAAACACGCAGGAGGCGGAAATAGCTTCAGTAACAACAATAGCCGACTTCGCTGGGAATTTACCGTGCCCTGATGTAAGCACTTCATTGTCTATCATCTGGCCCCATAACAGCCTCAATGTGATGGTTGTTATCATCTTCATTTACAACAAAGAGAATAGAAGCCAAGAGGTCAAGTTAACTTGCCCCAAGGCACACAGCTGGTGTGCAAAGGAGCCACGGTCAGACCCAGGAGTCTGCTCCAGAGCTTGAGCCCTTGACCACTGCACTATGTTGCCTCTTCATCTTAGAAACGAGTGTCAGATTGACTATTAGGGAAGTTGCTGATGGTAAAGAAGCAAGAGAATTCAATAGCAAAGTGGGTTTCTCCTAACTGACCGTTTGGGAGAAGACTGTGAATGTCAGTATACTATAGGGGTTATCTATACTCATAGTAGTTGATTTCAAAGCCGTGTTTTAATTCTCTGTGAAATAAATACTGCATCATCACAGGTCATTAGAATTGGGGGTCAGAGACAGCTTATAATCAGATGGATCTGTGATCTGGTTTCCAAAAGGAGTGACTCTCAGAGTCACACAGAGCGGCAGCAAATGGGCTGAAGGCATCAGGAGCAAAGGCCCTGGGGCAGGAGGGAGGCTTTCTTCACCTCCTTTCTCAGGGCAGCTTTCAGAGCCATACTAGGGCCTGCCACCTGCAATGACTATGCCTTCTGGAAAGTTCTGTAGAAGGTCCAGTGATTAGCTCTCCAGGCTGCACAGGAGCTTGGCCGTGACCCTGTGTTTTGCCGTCCCTGCAGGTGGGCTCCCAGCGGTTCAGCGTCAACATGCCCCACAAGTTCAGTATCCACAACTACAAGGTCCCCACCTTCTGCGACCACTGTGGGTCCCTGCTCTGGGGCCTCTTGCGGCAGGGCCTGCAGTGTAAAGGTAAGGAGATCCATGCCTGCCCTCGACCCCCTGCCCCCGTGGGCCCCTGTTGTCTCCTCTTTTCAAAAATCTTTGTTTGTTCTCATAGCCTCAAAAGCCAGTTCTAGGTTTGGTGGGAGGTCTGGGCACAAGCTCTTGTCAAGCCCCGTTAACTACTGTGCCATTTTGTTAAGCAGTCGCTGTGCGGACACCACACTGGCCAAGGGAACTCCACCTCCACCCGGGACCGTGGGGAGGAAGGAGCGCCCTCACCTCTTAGGATAGTTAGCAAGCGGGGGAGACAAGATGAGCCTGTAAAAGCATAGAAGTAATTTAAGGAAAAGATACATTGGGGCAGAAGGGAACAAATATTTTTGGAGTTAGGCACTGAGATGAATGATAGATATTTTCCTGTCACAATCCGTGGTTCAGAGCCCACTCTTGGAAGGAGCCGTGCTAGAAGCTGTCACGTAAGACACTGTATTCATCCTTCATCGGCTCGCAATGGGGGTGCCGTTTTCCCATGTCCCAGGGGAGGCAGCTGCGGCTCAGAGACTAAGTAACTAGTTCTTGTTACACAGCTTGTTAGCTCAAGTGGGATTTGAGCTTTGACTCTTGAACTTTCCTCTATTTCCTGCTGACCTGCCCGTGAGTTATCTTCTGCACAGATGGGCATGCTAAGTGACACGGGTAATAGCACAGAATATGGGACCGTGAGAACTACCTGGGGGCCCAAGTAGAGTGTCCAGTTCCATAAGCTGGTCCAATCCACACACAGAGTTGGACAGCCATGAACTATGAGGCAGGAATATTGCATGGCTGTTATTTAAAGGCAATGTTGTACTGAATACATGATTAATAAATCCCCATTGTGGAAAAATGAGAAAAAGAGTAACGTATAAGAAGGAAAACTGAGGCCATGACCAAATTGGTCATTAAAGGGATCTCAGTGGGAAATTTTCAGGTTTGGAAATGAGGCAATGTCTTCAGTGAAGACTAGAGAGGAGGCGAGTAACTTAAGTGACACTGAGGAGTAATTTATTGGATGTGGTGACCCGGCCCAGCTGGGAGGACTGCGACATCATTGCTGAGATAGGGAGTACAGGAGAGGCAACAGAGCTGGAGGCCAGTAGGTGGAGTTGAGCTGGGGACATGCTACCTAGATGTGCCTGTGGGAAATTTACATGGAGCTGTCCAACTTCTAGGCATTCTCAGTTAAATCCAGGGGGGGAGTTTTGACCAAGCATTTCGATATCTAAGTAGTAGTTAAAGCGATAGAGTAGATGCCATC
>NW_005871054.1:13242098-13313739 GCF_000147115.1 Myotis lucifugus | reverse complement strand
GGACCTCAGAAGCAGGAGGAAAGGTATGGAGAAATGGCCTTGTGGAAGCCAAAAAGAGAGTATTGAACAATTAAGAAGGAAGCAATGGGCGGTGCCAAGAGGTTATTTAAGGTAGGGAGAGCAACGTGGGGTTGGATTGAACAACGAAGAGGTCATAGTGACTTCAGCAGGAGCTGTCTCTCGATGGGATGGTGGAGATGGAGCCCAAATGCAGAGGTGACTAGAGGATGGAGGGTGTAGCGTTTTCAGAATGTCTTGTATAATTAGGGAAAAGACGGTGGGACAGGAGAGATTAATGAGCCAGGAGGGAGAGGGGACCATTGCTACAGCAGGGGCAGAGGAGGGGTGGGCCTCCTCCCAGGTGGAGGGAATGCCTCAGGGGCGGCCTGGGTACAGATAGGCTTGCTGTGTCCGGGATAGGCGTCCAAGAGGAGTGAGGGGGCAAAATGCTCATCCATGTCCTGAATCTGTTGAGGGCATTGTGATGAGCGTTCCCTTATTTTCTGAAGTAGATCCTTTTTGAAGTCGAGGTGAGAAGTAGGGGTGTGGAAGGCATGAGGAGGGTGGCGAAGGCTGGAGTTGGCCGTGGTGGGGACTGAGGAGGACTGGGCCCAGGACAGGAGGAATTGCTGACTGTTGCCCATTTGGTGACCTGTGTGAGATTTCCAGACATTCCTGGCTTCCTTTCTAGGATTCTAGCACCCAGCCCTGAGAGAAACAGAGCCTGCTGGCATCCTTTCTAACATTCAATGGCATTATGACAAAGGAAGAGTAAGAAGAGAATGGACAGTAATCTTGAATATTTTTAGCAGAGGAGTGCTGAATTTTTGGAGAGTTGAGTAGAGTTGCTGGGAAGCACCGAGCCTGCTTTGAATGGGACTCCGATGAGGCCATGTCTGGGTTTTAGTAAATATATTAATTATTGATCTATCTAGGGAATTCAGATGAAGATGCAATCATCTCATAAATACTGATATTTTAAGAAAGCAACCCAGACACCTGGACGTCGTTGCTAGGCTGTGGGTCCCTGGATGACCCTATAAGAGGACATGGCCCAGAGACGGTGTATTCAGCTCTGTTGGCAGGAAATACTCTCAAGCAAAGAATGGGAGAATGAAGCTGCCTAGAGCAAGGGTACCTGTTTCCCGGAGCCCAGAGGACTGTGAGGGAGTCAGACCACAGGGAGACTAGAAGGCAAAGGCTGTTCAGAATGTAGGGCCTCCAGCAAAAGTTCACAGATCTTCCTTCTCCTATTCTTCTGTTATCCTGACTAGGCCATTTCCCCTTGCTCCTTTCCTACTCCTGTGACCCTTCCCTCCCCTCCTTTTCCCTCCTCGCCTCTCCCCTCTCAATAGACTTTATTTTTAGACCGGTTCTAGCTCCGAAGCAGAAGGTACAGAGACTTTGCATATACTCCCTGCCTCCACATACACTGGTCTCCCCACCATCAACATCCCCCACCAGAGTGGTACATTTATGACAATTGCTGAACCTACATTGATACATCGTGACCATCCAGTGTCCACAGTTTGCATTGGGGATCAATGGATGGACACTCAGCTTTGGCAAATGTATAATGATGTGTATCCACCCTTCTAGTAGCTCACACAGAGGAGTTTCACTGTCCCCACATCCCTTGTGTTTACTTCTCTCTTTTGATTCTTTTTCAACCTCAAGTCTTTCTGCCCCTGCAGACCCCTTACCTATGGAGAGGCTTATGACCATAAGAGGCCAGCATGGGCCAGAGCAGGGGCCCCTCTTGCCTGGGTCTAAGAGAAATAAAGACTTGGTGACCGCCATCATGCATGGCAGGTCGCCAGAGATTCAGCCAGCGTTTTCATCTGAGCAATGCTGGGTAGCAGGCAGCTGGCCAGTCATAGTCTCTGGAAAGCTTTGAATGGCATTTCCAGTGTGATCAGGGCTCCCTATTCCCTATCTGGTGACAACTGGAGCCCATGTGACCTGGTGGAGCTACCCCTCTGCCCTCCCTTTCTTGTCTTCTGCCCAGGACTCTGCAGTCCATCACTGCCAACTTCTCTTGCACAATTAGACAATTTCCTAGTCATAATTGTTTATTCTCTATCTCCAAGAATGGCATGGCTGACTATAACCTGTTGTAGAGTCAAACCATTGCCATGGCCCACCTCGAAGGGCCAAATCACCCCAACACAAAGACACTTCTGCGGGCACACATGGGCCTGCCCGTCTCCTCAGGCGTGGCTCTGTCATTGTTCTCAGAACCTTGTCTGCTTGCTTTGGAAGAAGTCCCAGCAGGCTGACCCACCTCGTTGCAATCCTAGCTTTAATCTCAGCTATGAAAAGGGTGGAAACATGGAAACCAAAATGAATGAAGGCCAGGATGACCCTGCTGCTGCTGAGGCACCACCCAGCGCATAGTAGGAGCTCAACGAATATGTGTTGAAAAATTGGGTAGTGGTAGAATAATGATTTCCCTTTCAAAAGAGTCCCAGCAAGGCTGCTATGTTTCTTCCCAGCTCAGTCATCAGGCAAAACCAGCTGAAAATGAACACCAAGAGGCAGCCTGGAAAGAGAAGCCTTATGGGCAGCCTAGGCCGATGAGTGGCAGCCCAGCAATAGTGATGGGGTGGGGGTGGGGGGCATTGAGGTGGTTTGTTCAGCCCACATTACAGGTTTCTTTTGATTCCAAGTGGCACGTACACTTTTTTCTACTGGTCTGCAGCCTCCAGCATCACCCTCCTGCCTCCAGGAGCCCCATGTGGCTGCCTGAATCATCTCAAGTTCCCCAGCCTCAGCCAGCTTTGCCCTCTTGTTTCCAGACTTTTTTAAAAAGCACTTTCAGTCGGTCTCATGTCATCCATTTTAACTGACATGTCATTGGCATTTTTTTAACCTATTAAGACAACTACACAGCTTGCCCAGAAAATAAGTTTTTAAAAATAAAAAAAGAAGTCTTCAAAGACAATTTCTATTTTGCTGACCTGCCAACCCAGGCTAATTGTTTTGTTAGGACAGACAAGTCTAGATTTTCAACACCAGAGGGTGCCAGTGGTTAAATTATGCACACAAGCTGCCCTTAGCAATGATCTCAATGCCCATCCTTTCTGTTGCCCAATAAAAAGAAAGAATGGGATTGGGGGGTTGGTGGTCAGGTGCAGGTAAAGTGGACTGAGTGTCAAGTGTAGCTGCTGCTAAGGGGAGTAGGACAGAGAAATTAGAACAGGGTGCTGTTTGTTGCCTGGGGTACATGCTGGGTCTGGATTTTCAGACATCAACTAATGGAGTCAGCACTACGGCCAGGCTGTGTGGAGCTTTCTCGTTTGTCTGTATTTTCTGAGAAAGCCCCCTCCCACCACCCCCCTCATCTCCACTCCTCTGCCTGTGCTCTGTGGGCATCTTCAGCTCCACAGCTCCATGGGACTCCTGAAGCCTGGGTTGGGGGCTGGGAGGCCGTATCTGAGCAGTCCCTCCCTCGAAGCCAGTGACCAAGCTATGCAAGGCCAGCAGGAGGTCTGGCCATCCTGCCTGATTTCATTCCAGAAAGAGGTGTGTGTGTGTGTGTGTGTGTGTGTGTGTGTGTGATAGACTAAGTTTTAGAGCAGTTTTAGGTTCACAGCAAAATTAAATGGAAGGCATAGAAACTTCCTCTTATACTCCCAGCCCCACACACATACAGCCTCCCCCACCATCAACATCCCCCACCAGAGTGGTACACTTGTTACAGTCGATGAACCTACACCGGCACGTCATTATCACTCCATTTACTCCATTTACATTAGGGTTCACTGTTGGTGCTGTACATTGCACGAGTTTGGACAAATGTATAATGACGTGAATCCATCATTATAGTATCAGACAGAGTAGTTTCACTGCCCTAAAATCCTCTGTGCTGCACCTGTTCATCCCTGCCTCCCCCTAACCCTTGGCAGCCACTGACCTTCTTACTGTCTCTATAGTTTTACTTTTCCAGAATGTCACATCACTGGAATCATAGAATGTATTAAATATGTTGGTTTCTTTCACTTAGAAATATGCATTTAAGCTTCCCTCATCTTTTCATGGTTTAATAGCTAATTTATTTTTAGTGCTGAATAGTATGCCTTGTATGAATTTACCACAGTTTATTTATTCATTGACCTACTGAAGGACATTTAGGTTGCTTACAAGTTTTGGCAATTATAAATAAAACTGCTGTAAACATTCCAATGTGTGCAGGTTTTTGTGTGAAAATAAGTTTTCAACTCACTTGGGTAAATACCAGGAGTGTGATGCTGGATGGTATACTAAGAGTATGTTTGGTTTTATTTTTTAATTTTTTAAAAAACATATTTTTATTGATTTCAGAGAGAAAGGGAGAGGGAGAGATACAAACATCAGTGATGAGAGAGAATCATTGATCGGCTGCTTCCTGCACACCCCATACTGGGGATCAAGCCTGCAACCTGGGCATGTGCCCTGACCAGGAATCGAACCATGGCCTCCTGGTTCATAGGTTGATGCTCCACCACTGAGCCATGCGGGCCAGGCTGAGAGTATGTTTGGTTTTATATGACACTACCAAATTGTCTTCCAAAGTGGCTATACCATTCCATTCCCCGCAGCACTGAATGAGAGTTCCTATTGCTCCGCATCTTCACCAGCATTTGGTGTTGTCAGTGTTTTGGATTTTGGCCATTCTAATCGTTGTGTAGTGGTACCTCATTTTAATTTGCAATTTCCTAATGACATATGAATATCTTCTCATGTGCTTTTATATCATCTGTATATTTTATTAGGTGAGGTTTCTGCTCAGGTCTTTTGCCCATTTTTTCAGTTGGCTTGTTTATTTTCTAGTTGTTGACTTTTGAAAGTTCTTTGCCTGTTGTGGATAAATAGTTCTTTATGAGCATTAAGCATAATGTTAGTTTTAGGTTTTTGTAGATGTGATTTTTCAAGTTGAGAAAGTTCTCCTCTATTTCTTGGTTGCTGAGAGTTGTGAAATTACTATAGCTGCTCCTTACTTTTTTTAAATTAGTGTTAGCATGGTATATCTTTATTTATATCTTTAGTTTTAATCTGTATGTGTATTATAATTCAAGTGCATTTCTTGTAGACAACACATAGTTGGGTCTTACTTTTTGATCCTTTCTGACAAGCTCTTTTAATTGGTATATTTGGACCAGTGAGGTTTAAAGTGATTATTGATATAGTTGAATTAAGAACCACGGTTTTGCTACTGTTTTTTATTTAATGCCCCTTTCCTTTGTCCCTGTTTTTGTCTTTCATTCTTTCTGCCTTTTGTGGTTTTAATTGAACATGTTATAAGATTCCATTTTCTCTTAGCATATCAGTTATTCTTTTTTACTTATTTTAGTGGCTGCCCTAGAGTTTGCAATATGCATTTACAATCCATTCCACTTTCAAATAACACTCCATTGCTTCGTGGGTAGTGCAAATAGCTTATAATAACAAAATAATCCTAATTCTTTCCTCCCACTCCATGAATTATTGCTGTCATTCACTTTACTTATACATAAGCATATATACTTATGTACATGATATGTATAAGCACCATAATCAAATACATTGCTGCTATTATTTTTAAAACTGTTATCTATTCGATCAATTAAGAATAAGAAAAAAGTTTTATTTTAATGTCACTTATTCCTTCTTTGATGCTCTCCCTTTCTTTATGTAGATCTGAGTGTCTGACCTACATCATTTTCCTTCTCTCTGAAGAACTTCTTTTTAACATTTCCTGCAAGGCAGGTCTATTGGCAACAAATTCCCCATAATTTTGTCTGAGAAAGTCTTTATTTCTCCTTCACTTTTGAAAGATAATTTCACAGGGCACAAAATTCTAGGTTGGTGTTTCCTCTCAATACTTTAAGTATTTCTCTTCACTCTCTTCTTGCTTGCATGGCTTCTGAGAAGCCGGGTGTACTTTTGATCTTCACTCCTCTATAGGTAAGGTGTTATTTCCTTCCGGCTTCTTTCACAATTATTTTTCTTTATCTTTGATTTTCTGCAGTTCATATATGATATGCCTAGGTGTAGTTTGTTGTTTGCCTTTTATTTTTGTTTTGGTAATTTATCCTGCCTGGTATTCTCGGAGATTCCTGGATCTATGCTTTGGTGTCTGACATTAATTCAAGGACATTTTCAGTCATTTTTGCTTCAGATATTTCTTCTGTTCCTTTCTCTCTTTTCGTTCTACCATTCCCCTAACATATACGTTTTCTAGTTGTCGCACAATTCCTAGGTATTCTGTCCCCCCCCCCTTTTTTTAAGTCTTTTGTCTTTTTTTTCTGTTGGGAAGTTTCTATTGACATTTCTTTAAGTTCAGAGATTCTTTTTTCTACTAACGGCCTCTTTCATATCTGCTAGTGTTTTGGTCTCAAGCATTTCCTTTTGATTCTTTCTTAGAATTTCAATCTCTCTGCTTAACAGTGCCCATCTGCTTTTACATGCTGTCTACCTTATTGCTCAGAGCCCTCAGCATATTAATTGTAGTTGTTTTAAATGTCTAGTCTGATAATCCCAGCATCCCTGGTTCTGGTTTTGATGCTTGATCTGTCTCTTCCCTTTTAGTACACCTTGTGATTTTTTTCTTGCTACCGGACTTGATGTGCTGTAGTGATGGTGCGGTGTTGGGAAGGGAAGGCTCCGTGGCCCTGTGAGGAGATCTGTCTTTCAGTGAGCCTGTGCCTCTGGACTGTGAACTTATAAGTTCAGATTTTTCTCCCCTCGTAGGTGGGACAGGAAGGACGCTAGAGCAGGCTGGTATTGGGTATTTTTCCTCCCTCAGATCAGTTAGGATCTGATAAAACTATAATAGTTTAGGCTCTGGAGTGCCCTGGAGTATGTCCAATGGTTTCCTTTCCCTTCCTTCTGCAAGAAGCATAAGTAACCCCCCCCCCAATATTCACCATGGGAACCTGGTAAAACTCACAAAAGTGCGGAACCCCCATGACCAGGTCTGCCTAGAGTTTTTGACCCTCAGACTTGTCCTCTCTGAGACTCCAGCAATTTGCCAATTTCAGTTCAGATTTTCCTACCACAGCACTGGTTCCCATAGAGGTTGCTGCTGGGAGTTTCTCTTCTGATTCACCTTAGTTGCCTGCCTCTCCCATTTTGGAGCCAGCGCTTTGCCCTGTGACCTTCTTATCTAATAAATCCAAGAAGAGTTGTTGATTTTTCAGATTGTTCAGCTTTTTACTTGTTAGGACAGAGTGACTACTTCCAACTCCTTACATGCTGGACTGGAAACCAGAACAGTTTGTTTTCTCCTTTGATGTCCTATACCAAGAACTCAGTGATGTAGGTCAAGTGACATTCCGGCATGGCTTTTGTTCTGTTGAAATTGGATTTTAGGTTTGAAAGGTTCCTTGGAGGTCACTTCATTCAATGTCCTCTTTTTTTAAAAAAATATGTGTGGTTTGTTTGTTTGTTTGTTTGTTTTTAGAAAGAAGAAGGGAGAGGGAGAGAGAGAAACATTAATGAGAGAGAAATAACAACATCCATTGGCTGCCTCCTGCAGACCCCCTGCTGGGAATTGAGCTGGAAACCCTGGCATGTACTCTGACCCAGTATCAAACTAGTGACCTCATAGTGCATGGGTCCATGCTCAACCACACCGGCCAGGCCAATATCCTCATTTTCAGGTGACATCTTTTGTTTAAAATATATTTTTATTGATTTCTGCGAGGAGGGGAGAGAGAGAGATTAATGATGAGAGAGAATCATTGACCAGCCTCATTCTGCACACTCCACACTGGGGCTTAAGCCCGCAACCCGGGCATGTGCCCTGACCTGGGATTGAACTGTGACCTCCTGGTTCATAGATCGACGCTCAACCACTGAGCCACGCTGGCTGTGCTCAGATGACATTTTAATAGGCTCTCTTTGGGGCATTCCTCTCTGGGTAATATTCCCACCTTTCAACAGAGTAATAGAACAGACCGTGTACATGTGACCCCTTTGGGTTCACAATCCAAGTGAACGTTGCTTCAGATAAGCCAATTAAATTCTTCCACAGTCAGTGTTCTGTTCCCTGAAAGGAAGTGCAAATGTGACATTTACTCAATTGATAAACAGTGGTTATCTGTGTGTGATGGTTTCATGGATGATTTTAGTTATGTGTGATGGGATGATGGGTGATTTTTATTTTCCTCTTTTTGTCTTTCTGCATTTCCCAAATCCTATCAATGCACACGCAGTACTTAACAATTAGAAAGAAAAAAAATTATAGTTTTAGGCCATGAACACTGTGAAGTTTCTCTTCCATGTCTCCTTATAGTCTGCAAGATGAACGTCCACCGACGCTGCGAGACCAACGTGGCTCCCAACTGTGGAGTGGACGCCAGAGGAATCGCCAAAGTCCTGGCAGACCTTGGCGTCACCCCAGACAAAATCACCAACAGTGGCCAGAGGAGGAAAAAGGTAACAGGCCACTCGGTGGTGTTTCTGGAGCTCTCTGTGGGCCCGCATCTCTGCGCTGGCTTCCTGGCAGTGCCTTGGAGTGAGGTTACAAGATTGCTGGGTTTGAGACACTGTACTCAAAACAGCATGTGCTTGAAAGGAAAAGAAATAGAGGCTAGGCAGGTAACATTAAAGTCTCCTTCAGTTCCAGAAGAGGGGGAGCCTCAAGTGTTACGTTTCTCAGGGGAGCTTAGAGGAGGACTTTAGAATTTCTTCTAGAAAAAGCAGGCCAGCTCTAGACAAGGAAATAGACGCATCTGCCTCCAGAACTGGCATGAAAGCAATGTCAGTGTTTGCACTTTGCCCTGCTATCACTGCGATGAGGATAAAGGGATGAAGAGCTGGAGCCACATTCTTTTCTAGGGAGCAAGCCAAGATCTGTGATAGCGCCGGCACTTGCCTGCCCCGGGGACATGGTTAATGCCCCATGACATGAAACATCTGGGCTTTTCTTTGCAGACCAAAGCCCTGTCTCTGTCCATGTGACATTCTGAATGTCAGTAGGAAGAGATCTGTTTGCTAAATTGTTGTTTTGGTAAGTCAGGGCCCACAGATGCAAATAGAGCTAAAGGGTACCCATGGCATTTGCTTTGAAGGGCCTTTTTATCCTTGGCTGCTAACCTGGAAAATGTAAGCGATCTTTGAAAAAGTAAGTTATGACAAAATCAGAACCAAGTTAACTGGGCAAGAAAATCCTGGTGGCGGTGGGTGGACAGTGGCCCTCATTGCCCGGCATCAGGTAGTCTCAAGCTTTCCCTAGAAAAGCACGTCTAGCTCTGGGTGCCTCTACCATCCTGACCCCTAAGTGTTTCTTCTAAATTTTGCCATAAAACACCTTCTGAAGGGCTCTGTGTTTCCCTTCTCATTTTAGAAGCTGCCCATGCCTTTTCCCTGGTGCCTCTCAGAAGAGCCTTCTCCCTTGAATGGGAAGGTGTGGATTGTTTTCATCTTCTTAAGCTGCTGCTTCTCTACCTTCCCAATCAAGAAAGCTGTTTCTGCAAGAGTTGCAGAAATGAAGTCTATTTTAATGGTTGACTGTGAGATTCTGGGCTTCTGGTGGCTCTTCTCAGCTCTGTATACCCCACTGGTTGAAACAGGACTTAAGTTATTGACCTAAGGCATTGACATTGCAAGCAGAATGTCAGCACCCAGGAGTGCTAGGGCCCTGCTGAAGAGGCAGGAGGTACAAACACCTTGTGATTACAAGGCTGGACACACACACACATTGATGAGCTCTAGAGAGAGCCATTTTCAGGAGACGGGTTTTTGTTTTTCCTTGCTAGAAGTAAATTGAGACAATATTGATTGTCATGAAGCATTTAAAAGAAAACTCAGTACCTGCCCTCTTCCTCATATTTATGTGGGCATCGTCTGTCTATCTTGGATTTGGGGAACCCGGTGGCAAGAAGCCAACATGGAGAAATTCAGAAAGAAGTAGAGTAGAAGACAAAGGGAGTTCAGTCCTGGTATTTTTATTGCTGCAATGCCTTGATGCAAAAGCTAGAAATAAGCTAAGTGAACTAAGTATAAGCTCAGGCTTGTATAAGAGGATGGGAGACAAGTGCCCTTGGTCAGAAACTATAAGGGCTTCTTTGCAGGAGAGTCGGGCTCGCTGGATTTTTTGTTTCCTTCATGTTGTCCCTTGCAAGTAGTCAGTCCATCATCCAGAAAGGACGTGTACACACAGCTGGTAGACCAAGAGGAAAAGGGAACAGAAATGCCTGTGGTCTCTTAGTCCAAACCTCAGACTTTAATGGGAACTTAAATGGATATGCCAACATTTGTGTAAAAACGAGAGTTCACTGGGAGTGTTCTTTTAAACTTTGCTAACAAATATCAGTACATCTGAAAGTGTTTACTGAGCATCTATTAGTATATGTATCATTTTGTATGAGTCACCAGGACGATACCAATACCATCCTGCAAAAAACCCATAGTCTACCTGAGCAGAGAGCCCCACATCATATACACATACAGAGAGTATTAACTAGAGCTGAACAAGACAATGAGTAAATGCCAAACTGGTGGTAAGACCGTGTCACGTTGCTTTGGATAAGGTAAATTGCATCGCTTGAACAGGCGAGGGAGATTTTATGAAAGGGGGTATGCTTGAGTTTTGCTTAAAAAGGTCACTTGTATTTGGGCAGAATGATAATTGAACAAACTGAAGTCTCTTGTTTTCTTCCCTTTAACTGGCAAAGAAAACCTTGAGACTATGCTTTCAGACGATCAATTCAGCAGTGTTACTGCACCAGGAACCCCTTTGGTGCTGGGTAGGGGATCTTGAAGCTTTTGGCCTCAGGGAAACTCGCCACCCTCGCTTCTGACGCCTCTCTCCCCTCTTCCTCTCCCCCCTCTCTAGCTCCTTGCTGGTGCCGAGTCCCCGCAGCCCGCTTCTGGAGGCTCACCCTCTGAGGAAGACCGGTCCAAGTCAGCACCCACCTCCCCTTGTGACCAGGGTGAGACCCTCGGATTTGCTTCTTTACCTCTGAGCTTGGTCATCAGAAGTTCAGAGGAGCTGAGGCTTCCCTACCCAAGAATGGCCCTGCGTTCCCAAAACAGCCAGTGGCCCTATTGACTCATTAGCGGTTCCTTCACTCTACAAGGCTGTCTTGAGGGCAAGGCACTAAATGCCTTTCTACCTTAAATCCCTTCCAGGCCTGAGTAAGAGAGGAGGAGCACTCGATGCTGTGGTTCTTTCTTTTCCCTGGTTCCGAGTGCAGGAGAGGGAGGGCATTCAGCCCCCTCTCTTACCACTGGGCCCCAGTGTCAGCCTCCAGGCCTGTCAGCATCACTCAGTTTGACTTAATTCCTTCTGACTCTAACCATCACACCCGAAACCTTAGATCAGGGCAGGAGTCAGGGGATGGGTGGGGAGGACGTCTCCTTTCCTGGCCAGGATGGGTGGGTGGGTGGAGATAGGACAAAGCTGGGGAAGAGACTGCAAGAAGTGGGCAGGAAGCCAGCTCTGGGCCTCGCTCCTCTCTCAAGCTCAGCTCAGGCTATCTCCTTCCTCCCCATAGGGATGAGTGTAAAGTAATCAGAGGTTTCTTGTTTTGTTTTTTAATTTTTAATGTATTTTTATTGATTTCAGAGAGGAAGGGAGAGGGAGAGAGAGAGAGAAACATCAATGATGAGAGAGAATCATTGATCAACTGCCTCCTGCACGCCCCAATTGGGGATCAAGCTGGCAGTCCAGGCATGTGCCCTTGACCAAGAATCAAACTGTGACCTCCTGGTTCATAGGTTGATGCTCAACCACTGAGCCACGCTGGCCGGGCAGAGGTTTCTGATTCTGCTGGCGGAATGGTGAAGCTGAGAAGGGACTTAGACACTTCAAACTTCCCCTCTGGTGACCAGAACCAGGCGTTACTAGGGAGGGAAATACGCATCTGCAGAGCAGGACTAATTGTATTGCGTTAGAGTGACTGGGTATCTTGAAGCCCCTTTTGTGGTCATTATCCAAATTCTGTGTTCACACCAACTCTATGCTGGTGCTCCGTTACTGTCCCCATGTTACATGGTGGGAAGTGGAAGGTCAGAGACTTGCAAAGATTTGTCCAAAGGTTAGTGGATCCACGCCAGTGGTAAAGGGCAAGACCATGCCCCTACTGGCTTAGGGACCCCACTCTCCAAGTCTGTGCCATCAAACTCGCCTCCCAGGTCATCTTACCCTGCAGATGTGACCCAGCTCTTCGTACCCAGGAGTAAATAAAACAGCTGCGGGGCAGTGTGCCAGTCCTGAGGCCACAAAATAATTGGTCTCACTCTCTCTTTGTGCTGCTCTGCTTAACTTGTCCATCAGTCCAAAGGAGGCTGAACCCATTTGTAAGGCATCTGATGATGCTCAGTGAGCTCCAGACGAGCAGGTATTATCCTGGACCAGCGTGGGTGTTTTCCTGTTTCCCTTTGAGAACTTCAAGGAGATGGGGTCCTATGGTAAAGAGACCCTAAGTAAGAGGGAGGTGACCCATTTTCTATGTGGTTTCTGCCCAGTGTGCTGCCCAGCCTTGGCAGGGCGCAGTACCTCCCAGGGCCTCTCTCTGTCCCCAGTTAATGCAGGTACCAGTATTACCCAGCAGTGACATGTGCACAGATGATGTGAAAACCCTCTTAGCAAGACCTGGCATTATTATGAAAAAGAAATAAGACACAGTTTCTCTTTGCTCCATTGTAAGAACATAGACATTTTCTTCAAGCTTCAGTATCCCTAAACACCCAAGTTCTATCTTCCAAAATCCATTTAATAACTTGCCTTGGAAACAGACTTTTTGCTCTATGCTGAGACTAAAAGTTATATTTAGTGAAGAGTATGTGATAGGAAACTGCCGATTGGGTTGGGGGATAGCGGAAGGCTCAGAAGCTCTCCCCATGCCTCCCCTTCTCAGCGGAGCCAAACACCAGATCTACGAAAGATCCCAGGTTCCTCGAGTGAGCTGCCGTGGGCCTCAGTCTTCTGAAAGAAGCTGAAGATCTCTTTAGGTCAAGCTCCTGGTCGCTCATGCCTGATTCTGATTCCCACGAGTTAGAGTCTATGTTCCTCTTGTGTAATCCCAGTGTTATTCACGAGTGTTTTAAAATTGGATTATGCTCAAGCTGCCCATATCTACAAGAGGAATGTGCATCTGGGTGAAGTAATAGCTCACAATAAAGCTTCCTCAAAGAGAAGAGGTCTAAGGCTCACCCAGCGTTATCAGCCCCAGGGAGTTTGCATTACAGCCTTGCGTCCCTCCGGCCTCACCATTGTGAAATTGTACTGAGAATCCTGCCCCATCTGAGATACATTTGCAGCATGTCCCTGTGGGGAAGCAGTTCTTTGGTTAATGATAAGCTCCTTGCTTGTTTTGTTAAATAACCTTGCATGGGATGGGTATTTAGAGTAAACCCAGCAACAAAGCCACATAAAGTCCTATAGAAGATGAAATAATTCCATCACCAAGATTACTGTGATGACAATTCTCAGTGAGTCGTTACTCTAATCTTCAAAGGAAACTCAAAGGTTATCCGTGGCCTTTGGAACTCTGCAAGGTTCCCAAGAAGGCTGGGATTCTTGCACTAACCAAGAACAACTGGACAGGCCACTAGCCAAAGGGGGCTTTCAGAGAGGTGGCCGTGGCCCAGTCTATGCTGAAGGAGTTGGTTGCTGGGCTGTGTCCTCCTCTTTGCATGCCTAGGCCCTGCTGTATGTTAAGTGCCAATGAAAGTGTATAAATGAAGGAACATAAAGGAATGCCATACCGGATCTGTTGTTATGAAAAGCCAAAAAAAATGGTGGGGACTCATGCGGGTGAAATTCTGAGATCTGAGGACTCATGAGCTGTGCACTAATGCATTATCTTGTCTCCCTTGGCTCTAGAATTAAAAGAACTTGAAAACAACATCCGGAAGGCCTTGTCATTTGACAACCGAGGGGAGGAGCACAGGGCAGCAGGGTCCACCGACGGCCAGCTGGCGAGCCCCGGAGAGAACGGTGAAGTCCGGCAAGGCCAGACCAAGCGCTTGGGCCTGGACGAGTTCAACTTCATCAAAGTGTTGGGCAAAGGCAGCTTTGGCAAGGTCTGTGGCCTGTGTGGGTAAAACTGCTGATTTTCTCTGCCCTGGGCATCTGCCCCCTCATTTGTTTGATATAAGATGAACCTTTCAGCCTGGTCTTGTTCTATTTTCCTTCCTTATTGAGTGGAAGTGGCTTGAGGCCAAGCAGATAGGAACTGGGGTTCTGCTCTTAACTGTCTGGGGGATGTTAGTGTGGGCCTTTTCCTTCTTTGGGATTCCGTGTAGCCCACTTGTCAAATAGGGATGGGAATCAAGTGACATAATAGGTGAGAAAGCATTTTGAAAAGTTTAAATTGCTTTACATGTGCTTGGCATTCCATTATCAATAATGGAAACAATACTGTTCTTCCCTCCATCAGAGAGTCATCTGAAGTTCTGGTTTTAATTCATTATATAGACTTTGAAAATGAACTCCAACATGTGTGCCCTCTGTGAACTTGGGGCTCAAAACAAGTCTTAGCACATGTTACCGTGGAAGTTAACTGTTACGTAACTGACTTTTCTGGCACTTACTAAACGCTTTGTTTAACCTCTGTTTGTGCCAGAAAGTGAGAATCATCACCTCCTCTCTTGGATCAGGGTCCTCTGCCCTTGCTGCCATCCTCCCTATCCTGCTCCCAACTGGGACGGACACAGGGTATGGAGTGTGGATGCAGAGGGTGCTCAAATATAGCATGCCTGGTGATCAGCCACCATTCTGAAGGTGGGGTGCGATGGAAAAATAATTCCTGCTCATTTAGAAAAAAAGATGGACAGCCTGGCTGGTGTGGCTCAGTGATTGAGCATTGACCTGTGAACCAGGAGGTCACTGTTCAATGTTCAGTCAGGGCACATGCCCAGGTTGCGGGCTCAGTCCTCAGAAGGTGGCGTGCATGAGGCAGCCAATCAATGATTCTCTCTCATCATTGATTTTTTTTTATCTCTCTCCATTCCTATCTGAAATCAATAAAAATAATTCTTTAGCTGAACCGGTTTGGCTCAGTGGATAGAGCATCGGCCTGCAGACTGAAGGGTCCCAGGTTCGATTCCGGTCAAGGGCATGTATCTTGGTTGCGGGCACATCCCCACTGGGGGGCGTGCAGGAGGCAGCTGATCGATCTCTCTCATCGATGTTTCTAACTCTATCCCTCTTCCTTCTTCTCTGTAAAAAATCAATAAAATATATATAAAAAAATTCTTTAAAGAAAAGAGATGGACAGGCAGAGAGCCTAAGAAGCTGGTTAACATTTCAGCTGTGATCTCTGCTCTTCGGCTCTTCGGCTGTTCGCAAAGCCATGCCTGGGAGTGGATGAGCATTGTTTTTTGAGGACCTCCCGGAGTAGAGAGGCCCCTACCCTGGAGCCCAGGCACCTGCCTCTGGGACCTCCTGGGGATCACATGCCCTCACGAGTCAGGCTGTGGGTCAGGAGGCTTGCTGGGGGACAGAGCCACTCCACTTCTAGGAGAATGGCTCTGTGAGCCCCCAGGGTACAGAGCTTGGTTCCTGGCCCATCTCACCTGCCCCATCTCAGTCTGAGATCAATGCTGCAGGAAGTAACTGGATCTACTTAAATGGCAAAGGCTGAAGTAATCACATTCTTTAGAGACGGCTAAATAAGAAGCAGAGCCCAGTCCTCCGGCCCGCATAACTCAAGGATGTGAGCAGCTTTCATTGTGAGCAAGATTCATGGGGAACGAGCAGCCTCAAAGGCTACAGGGTTCCATATGGCGTGTGGGCAGAATGGGAACTCTGATGACTCTGAAGCATCTAGATTGTTTCTTAGGAAAAATCACAGTCACAGTGAGCCAGTTTTAAAGAGTTTGCATTTTATGTGGGCAACTAAATGCCTTCACAGTAACACCCCGAATTCCCTCATTAAGCTTCTGAGTTACTGCTCTTTAGTTCTAACATTTACCCTGGAACTGTACTGAGGAGTTAAGTTATTGAATGGGAGAAAGGCTTGTCACATTTGTAGGGAAATGAGTGCAAAAACATCAAATGATAAAACAAATTTAAGAAACAGAATTGTTCATTGGTTCTCTGGAGAAGGAATCACAACTCCCAGCTTTAAAGCTACAGAAGAAACCACAAAGATAAACAAGGGCAGGTTCAACTACAACAAGATAAATAATCCTGTTTAATAGAAAAAAAGAACAGAAAATTATAAGACAAATTTAGAAAAACCTTTACAGAAAGTAAAGTGATAGTATGTTTATGGACCAAGTGCATACAAATACGTAAGAGGAAACTGACAAATAGTTCACACAAAAGAAATTTACTTAGAAAACAAATATTTAAAAAGTTTATTGCAAGTTAAAACAGCACCGAGGTAACATTTCACACTCATTACATGAACAACATAGCTTTTTAAGTGAAGCACCCAATGTTGGTAAATCGCTGGGAAACTAAAGCACGTCTCCTTTGCTAGTGGCACATTATATTGTACATCCTTTTTGAAAATCAGTTAGGCATGTGCAAATATTTAGCCCCATAATCCACTTCCACCACTTTCTATCTTGAGGACATGATTCAAAAGAAAGAAAGAAATTATATGTACAAAAATATTCTTTGCAATTTTTATATAGTACTTAATAATTACTTGTAACTCAAGTGTTTCCTAGGAGGTAAAAGTTTAAATAACTTGTAATATATTTACTTGAATTATCAGACACCATGATAAAGATGAAGACTGTGTAGAAAGATGCTTATGAAATACTGTCTGGTTAAAAAAAAACACACTATGCTATATTTACCATACTCTAAGTGCAAGTATGACAAATGTATATAAACATGTAGATAATTATTTAACAGATGTGCATTGAACTTTTCTTTGCTCAGACACTGTGTTAGAGATTAAAAGTAATTAAGTGGTAGTAGCTGTATTGGGATGGGTAGTTTCTCTAGACATTTTTAAAAGCTTTGATACTATTTAAAATGATAGAAAGGAGTCCATTTTTAAGCACTTGGTATTGACGCGTGTTTCTTCTCTCCCTACATGTATATACTGACAGGGTGGTTTTGACTGATTGCAGGTCATGTTGGCGGAGCTCAAAGGCAAAGACGAAGTATATGCTGTGAAAGTCTTAAAGAAGGACGTCATCCTTCAGGACGACGATGTGGACTGCACGATGACAGAGAAGAGGATTTTGGCTCTAGCGCGGAAACACCCGTACCTAACCCAACTCTATTGCTGCTTCCAAACCAAGGTATGCTTAGGCCGAAGCTGGTGGGTCGCCATCATGGGGCAGTGCTGGGGGACATCTTAACTGTCTGATGAAAGATCAATTATAGACCCTCTACATTCTTTCTCAAAAACCTTGTAAAGTGGAATGGATTTTACCCTTGAGAAGATCAGGGTGTATTTGAAAAGCGTCCTCTTTTGTAAAGGCCTGGAATTTTCCATCCAGGATTATGCTTGTGAGGGGATGAGAGCGAGCCGCGGAACTCTTTGCAGATATAGCTGGACAAAGCCGAATGACTAAGCCCAGCCAACAGGTGTGGTTCGTTCTGGCTCTGCTCTAACTTATCCCTGCGCAAATCACTAAAGCTCTATGCTGTTTTGAGGGCAAATGAAAAAGAATAAAGGCCACCCTCACCGCTCCTAGCTTGCATAATGTCATAGGAGGTAAAGGATGTAAACAAGTGCTTAAAATGCCATAGGGCAATACAAATAAGCAGCATTTTAAATTTATCATGTAGGAACCCGGTTACCAGAAGGTGGCAGTAAAGAAACAAAGATGATCTGTAACCACATCAGAAAGTCTGACCTCTGATTGAGTTGTTTCTTATTCTGAGTGAGGAAGAGAAATGCCAGCATTCTTTATGAAGCTCTTATTAGGGGGAAAAAATAAAAAAGGTCAAGGTCTCTTAGGATGCCTTATGGATTTGTAGCTCTCGGCTTCTTGCAAAGGTGAAGGTAACCTTACCTGAAACTCTTACTGTGCCCACTGGGAGCCCAGACCGTGAAGGTGCCATCATGGAGAGACGAGCCCCTGCTCTTGGCACAGAATCACCCCCATGTCATTGTGAATGCATGTCTTTCCGCTTAGAATTCAACAGTCACTCATTGGGTCATTTGGCAGATTTTTAGTTAATTATATTATATCGAATCATTCCCTGGTGCCAGGTGTTGGAGATACATTGGTGAGCAAGGTAGAGACCCTGACTTCAGGGAACTTATGTCTCTTTGGCGCACTGTTTCTCAAAGAGTGCTTCTCAGAACCCTCCTCACTTGGGAAACTCTAAGAATGAAGGACTCTGTGGCACATACTTTGAAACGCTGCCATCTTGACTTCTCTTGGAGTATCTCAACATACACTTGCTTCAGTAAGTCCCCGAGGAGACCTGCAATGAAAAAAAGTTACTTTTATGTAATCTACTATTTCGTAATTATTTGATCCCCACCATTCCAGAGTGAGAACCACATCTAATGGAATTTTTCTAATCCCTCTGATCCCTCAGAAGAAAGAAATATCCTCAGAAAATGTGGAAATCCCTTTTCTGAACAAGCACAGGACTATATTAGCTGCCCTTGTTTTTTACGTGCCTTACGAAGGGCCAAAGGTCTGTGGGTCTGTGCATTTGTGTGTATATGTACACGCACAAAGGCCCAACATGATGATAGAGGATCAAAGTCAACTTTCTTCTCTTCTCCACTTGAACATAATTCTAGGTTAGTGAGAAATGTGTCCAGTATGTCTTTATCTCCCCGGTGCCTGTCCGACGGCCTCACACCTTGTAGGTGTGCACTAACACCCCGGGAGGGGCCAGTCTAGCTGTGAGTCCCCTGTAGCTGGTGGAGCGTGGGCAGTCACTGTGGAGGAGCAGCTGCCCTGCACCCCTTGGTGAATGTGTGGGGGCATGAGCATGGGTATCTTCCGGGCCAGCGGTGTTCTCCTGGTGCATCTCAGAACATCAAGGCTGACTTCCTCATCGTGAGGCAGTGTTGGGAGCACAACATGGTGGTGAATGACACCATGGGTTTCCTATATGGGAAAACAATAACCAAACTGACGTGGAGATTGGGGTCTGGGTGGCTGCGGGTGAGGCCGGGGAGAGGAGAGACTTTCCTCTGTGGTTCAGAGATTTACTAACACTTTCTCAGGCCACTGCCCAGCAGCCACAGTTACGGGAGCAACTTTGTCCTGTGCCGCCACTAGTCAGGGGAACACAACACGCCTCACTCTACAGATGCCTGTGCATCTGATTTTCCTAAAGGGAATCATATTTAACTTCACCAAATGAAAGGAATGCTGTGAAGAGTCATTTTATAAACCTCCCACTAAACTTCTAGAAAATGTGACCGGTAGGCATGGCTTTAATGAGTAGCTGTTATTCACCTGACTCTGAGTTCGGTGCTAGATGTGGGGTTTTCAGCAAAAAAGAAGATGATTCTCAAGTAGGTGGGTTTATTAAATAAAGAATGGGAGGTATCTACTTTCCATAAGCAAGCAGAGCAGCAAACAGCAAGCAGCATTACATACTTACATTCTGGGTGGGGCGGAGGGGGGGGGGTGTTCAAACCAGGAGGAATCGGAGGAGAGGGTGCTGGTTAGTGTCTGGAGAGGGGAAGGAGCTCAAGCCAGGCTTTGCAGAATGGGGAGGGTTGGGGTGGGAATGGGAGCTGGGTTAAGTGGCCATGGTTGGGTCCTACTTTAGTTTCACTTTTTCTGAAAAGAAAGGACCATTCCTCTGAGCCGCCCTGGATTGGTTTCAACCAGGACTTTGTACGTGATTAAGGACCACAAGACCCGATTGCAATCTTTGTAAGATGTCTTGCCTTCTTGTTTAATTTAGACACACAGAGCATCGCTAGTGTTAGGTCAGGTTTAATTATCTTTAGGCGAGCCTTTATTTTTCAGTTTGTAGGACTAAAACAGCCCCTATGGAAACATTCCAGAGAGATTGCACACGGCTTCTGGTTATTACATAGGTTGCTTGCGGCACTGACTATGTGTGAGATGCGGGTACCGGGTCTGGTAGGATGACTGATGGCGATGATTGTGCAAACCCATTGGCATCATTCATGAACTCAGGTAACGTTAGTTCTGGTCACTATAGGCCATTGAATGACCAAGTTACAGTTAAAGAAGGATTTGGCCTTTTCTGTATACCAAGCCCACTTGCCCTTGGCTCATTGCACACTGATCATCCTCCATGGGATCTGGATGGGAAAAGGCCAATGGAATGGTAGCTCTCCAGGGCCAGTGAGAAAAGGCAGACAAACCAGTAAATTACGTGAATAACATTAATTTTAATCAAATTTAAATTGGGTGTTTGACTGGAGTTCCCTCTACGCAGTGTGCTCTTTGGGATGCTAGAATAAATGGAAACAACCAGGGAATGCTACAAAATTGTATTTAATTAACTGTCAAATGTATTGGATGAAAAGAAGCTAAGGGACTCCTGACTCCAGGCAAGATGGAGTAGCCTCATTTCTCTCAGGTTCTCTTTCTTACAATTAAAAATCCCTGGGCATAATTCTTATTTAATAAAGGCATATGCTCATCAAGACAGATATAGCCATAAAGAATTACAGAAATTGTACTACCTGTTGATGTGCATGAGAAACTAAGATTTTCATATTTAACATTGCCAGATGATGTAATGGTGTTAAATTAGTAGCATGCTTAATATTTTCATACATACACGTACACATAATAATTGTTTTTTGGTTAGAAAAAAAAAGGTATGGCCTGTAATTATTTCAATGAATGTACATGTATTTATTGAGCATATGTTACATGTCAGACACTGTTAGATTCTGGGGCTACAACACTCACAAGCTATTGACTCTAAACTCATGGAGGTTTCTATCTAGTGGGGAGAAAGACACACAGAGTGATATTCTATAGCACGGTAGCTCTTCTGATGGAGCCATTTAGGTGATTTCTTTGAAGCCCTGCAGAAGGTAGTTTGGAAGGCTTCCTGGAAGAGGTAGAATCTAACCTGGACCATGAAGCATGGGTAGCATTTGGAAGAGGATAAAGGCAAAGAGATGGCTGATAAGACCTAGAATTTATCCACAAATCTCATTTTCATTATTATTTTTCCAAAGCTAGACCCCTCAAGCATTCTGTGTCCTGCTTCCTCCAAGGAAATGACAATGGCTGAACAACAAGGAAGGAGAGGAGGAAGGGGAGGGTGTTTGAAAAATAGGGAAATTCTTGCATCTGCAAGATCAGATACTGGTTGCTAGAGAGGGGAGGGTAATACTGTGAGCCTGCTTCATTGGGTGGGGCACTTAGCTAGGCTCTGAAAGTTACGGGCTTGGTGAATCAGGATGTAGGGGGAGGAGCAACTTCAGGAATTGCTCCTTCTGGGCTCCCCTTTTCCTAGGGATAGGAAAGCCTCTGGGTGGTAGGTTTGCTTTGTTTTTGTTTTTATAGTTACAGGAAATAAAATTCTCAGGCATTTTTAGATTCTGTGTATGATCCCCATTGTGAATCATCATCTTCCAACTGGATCCCACAAACCCTGACTTGAATAAGTTCATCCATGACTTTTCTTTTTTCTCTCTCCCTAATCAACCCCATCCCCCACTCTTTGGCATTTCCCGCCAGGCCTGGGAAGCCAGCTCAGGGAGGGCTTTGCCTGTGTGAGCCACTGCTCAGGAAACTGATGGTAAGCTCCTGAAGAATCGCCCTGGGCCAGCCTCCCTCGCTGCCCTGGAGAAATGCAGGATGGAAGAATCCTTAAAAAGCAGCTGGAGACATTTTCCAAATGAGTTTTAGTTATCAGTATGAGCTTAGAATTCAGTAGTTACTTATTTGGTCATTTGTCAGATTTTTAGTTAATTATATTATACTAGAGGCCCAGTGCACGAAATTCGTGCACGGGTAGGGTCCCTAGGCCTAGCCGGCGATCAGGGCCTATCTGTGGGGTGACTGGTGGGGCGATCGCGGTTCCCCCCCCTCCCCCCCGCTGGCACCTACCTTGGCCAGCCTGATGCCGCTCACTCACCGGTCCTGCCCCCTGTTGCCATTGGTCACCTTCTTGGCCTGGGGCTTGTGGGCTCGGGGCAGCTCCTGCATTGAGCGCCTGCCCCCTGGTGGTCAGTGCACATCATAGTGACCAGTCGTTCCACCATTCAGTCGATTTGCATATTAGGCTTTTATTATATAGGATTATATTGGGGTAAGAACTGCTGAGGCATGTTGACAATTCTGGGAAAACTTATGGTTTCAAGGAACTCTGATGTGTATTTTGAGCATTGACTCTGAAGAACAGCAAACATGAAAGCAAAATAAAAAGTAAAACAATTAGGCCTTTGGTAGATTTTTGTTAAAAAAAAAAAAAGAGTTGATTATGTCAGATTAAATCTACAAGAACCAGGAAAGCAGTTGAATGAACTGGGGTCTTTTTCCTGTGGTAGCGTGAAGTCTAGGTGCTGGAGGGGTTCTGTTGGATTTGGTGAATGCTTCACAAGCGTGGATTGAGGTGTTCAACACCAAGAGTTGGTCTGTGGGTCAGACAGCCACCTGGGAATCAATATGATTGCCAATAAAATATTTCAAAGCGAGATAGCTCGATAATTTTTAACAGATATCAGTGAAATGAGCTCTGTGGTAGAGGTTGGCATTGGTAGACTCAATTGTCAGCAATCAGTCTCCAGTACACTCTGTCTCCTTAGTCCTGGAGATCATTCCTGCCTGAGCATGCGGGCTGGTCAGCAGCACCATTTCTTTTCATCAGCCAACGAAGATCTTCAGTGAGGGTCTTCTGTGTGCAGATCACTGCAGGGTGTGACCAGACTTCTATGCTGGGGCCTCTGTCAAATTCGTGGGGTTATAAACTCAATTCACTTGAGGACAGAAGCTCTGAGGGCTGTCAGGACTGGTGAGGAATGCGAGAGAGTGGGGGTTGGAGGCTGTCTATGTGCAGACAGGTCAGGGGCACCCAAGTCAGTCAGAGAAAATAGATCATGCTTTTCATAATCAAGCAAGGCTTCATGGAGGAGGAGGACCAGGTCTGGAAGCATTCTGTGTGATGAAACAAAAGGTTGTAAAGTTATTTAATGCTCACATGCCCCCAGGGCAGAGAGGTCTACCTGTTGGCTCTTAATCTAGGATGCTGCTGCCTTATGTAACTTCTTTGCCTCTAAGGAAACCTTGCATTTGAATAGGAGCCTTGCTTTTAAAAATGCCTTTACTTAATCAGCCATCCCCCGCTTTTCCTAATGATGTCTCTGTGAGCCAAGGACATGGCTTCCCTTCAGGGATGGGAAAACAGGCCCCGCTCGGTCTCACAACCTGTTTGCAACAGCACCGGGGTTGGAATCCGGGTTCCCCAACAGGGCGTTATTTTGTCTCCAACCCCTCCTTCCTGTCCAAATTCTCTACTTTACATATCCTCGCCTCCAACTCCCCTCTCCCAGGTTCCATTTGCTGGCACACACCCGAAAAAGGGTCTATTTCACCTGCACTCAGTGAGATTGGAATTAAAAAAAATAATGCCCATAAAAGCTGGTAAGAGTAGCAGAGTCTATCAGCTTGTCTCCAGAAATGTTTCTGTTTTCTGTGAGAACAAGAGAGAAGGGAGGAGAAAGGGGTCTGGGCACAGAACTTACATGCACCATGGGCTGGATGAGAGGAGACCCTTACACCTGTCTATTCAGCCATCGTTTATGGAGCACCTACTCTGTACCATGCCATGGGCATCATGGCACTTGACGTGCTGCCTGCGAGGGTTTTAGTAGTAGTAGTTCCTAGCCTCACAAGTGCTTTGTCCTTCTTCAGAAACTGTTGGCCTTGGCTTTTAAAAAATAATCATATTTAATGTTTTCTCACAAAGAATATTTGTTCATTGTAAAAAGATTTGGAAAGTTCACAAAGGACAATAAGAATGATTCTCTAATGACTATTACCATTTTGATGTGTATAACTCTACTTCAAAACACATACCTGTTCACACATATACATATAAATAAAATTGGTGCCATATTCCTCTAGGAAAACAAGTGATATATGTATATTGTAACTGCATTTATTTTCTCTAAATATTCTTCAACCAAATGATTTCTAAGTTTCTATACTATCCAAGGGCTGCTCATAGAGAAAGCCTGCATTTGGGGGGTTGCAGGTCGCCAATGAACCCCCCGCTTCCTGTGCAGCTGATGTTGGTCCTGAGGGAACCGGCATGCACTGCCCCATGTTGCCCAGAGATGCCATCTGCCTCTGCCATAGAACCACCTCATTCTCTTTATATTTCTCTCTATAACATAAACTACTTGAGGGCAATTTGTAAAGAATCTGACATCGATATATTTCATAGGTCGATCATAGGAACGAGATTTCAGTTCCTTTGACATTATATTCATTTGTCTATGTGTGCCTCTGGTAGATGTTTTTTAACCAGTAAGGGGTATAGTTTCCCATTCTCCTAAACTATTTGCTTATTCTGCTAAGCTGTAGTTTTTGAAGTAGGTTTTGTGGAGGTGCCTCGGGAGCCCGCCTTAGCACGCGTGCGCCCATGCACACACTCCTGGACACACGGGCCCCACGTGTGCTGTGGCGGGAGGACCTCCAATCTCCTCATTCTGCTCCATTCAGAGAAATTCCACTTTCAGCTGCTTCGCATATTATTATTCCAAGTAGAATATCATTTGAAGAAAGAATTTCATTTTGAAAAAGAAAAAAAAAAGGTTTAAATCACTGCAGCTTCTGCCGAGAGCTTGGAGTAAGTCTTGGTGCCTTTTAACTACCCACATGTAACCAGATGTGTATAAGCTGGCGTTGTTTCCTGAAGGTTTCCATTACAAATGCCCGTCCATTAGTAATATGGGCATGGCCCTGAGACTTGAGTCGAGAGGGAATTTTGGAAGCAGATTCGAAACATACATCTCTGGTGTTCTCTGGGAGTGCTGCCTCTCACTTGGTTGGATCACTCATAGACGTATCTGTTGGAAACAATCTTTAAAAGCATGTGCTTAAACCACTTTGTCTCACTGAAGGTTTTCCATCCGAGAGAGAGAGAGAGAGAGAGAGAGAGAGAGAGAGAGAGAGAGAGAGCATGAGAGCATGCGACTAGGATATGACACTTCTCCGGTAATGGGCGTGAGAATCTGCTCTGTGCCAGAACCTTGTTCGGTGCCTTTGGGAGATAACAGGGACTGGGATGCCTGTGTTCAAGGGGAGGTGACACTATATATCACACAGTCACTTCGACTGAAGGTAGTATGTGGTACAGAGGGAGAGACTTAGCGAGCACCTAGTATGTGGCAAGCCTTGTGCAAGAACTCATTTCATAACTCTTACACAGGTCCCATGGGGTATAGGTATTGTCGCTTCCCTGGGCAGGCTCAGGGAGGCTTAACAACTGGGCCAGGGTCATACAGGTAGTTTTGTGATAGAGCTGGGATTCAGACCAGCGATTCCCACCCTTGCCTCGTGGGAGAGGAGGACCACCGTGGAGGAGGAATGTGCTCTGAGGGGGCGTCCCTGGGTGGAGGTGAGGAGCAGGGCACAGCAAGGTTCAGGGAGGGAGGAGTTTGCAGGAAGAACCCCCTAATTTAAGGCGAGTAATGACATGGCTGCTGAAGCAACAGGCGCCCACTGGGAGAGCGTGAGAAAGACAACCTCATGAGGAGCTGCGGGCTACGCTGCGGGGCTCGTACAAGGCCAAACAAGGGGTTTGGACTGATTCTGCAAGTAAAGGGTTCCTTGGAGGTGTTACAGGAAGTGATGACATCGAGCACAAGGTGGCAGCTCTGTGTGGTGTGGACTCAAGGGGAAAACAGAGAGCAGAGCTGCTGGTGAGGAGCTGTTTCAGTAAGTCACGAGCCAGAGGCGGTGCAAGGCCTTCTGAAGGCAGAGCCGCCAGAGGCCATTGCACGGCCCTCCTGCATCTGGGAAGGCGGCCTGCTTGGGAAGAAGGGAGCGCGCTCCGCTGAATACTCTAGAAAATATTGACTGCGTAACCCTGGACTGAGGAGAAACAAGAACTCGGATTGCTGCTATTGGGTTATGACCTATACACTTCTAGGGTGTCCACTGCCCACAGTTCAATGGGTGCATAATGATCAAGTTGAAATAAAAAGTTTCATCTGGACATCTAAAACCAGAGGTCCAAATTATCTAACCCTTTCACCAAACAAAGCCAGTTTCCTCATTGGTTGACGTCAGACCTCGCAATGCCATCTATTGGATTTCAGGATTTACCTTTTCCTTTTTAGTGTTTATTTTTAGATGCATACTGAATTCTGATAGGGGTCGATGTTGTTTTATGCTCAGGGCATTTTGTAGAGAAGCTTCCACCCAGTCTGCTGAGATTATTTAGCTTGAGCAGGGGCCTTTCTCATATCACCTGGACTTTTGTTCCAGTTGTCTCAGGTGCTTCAGATACCCCTGCTGGCCCTTTGTGCTTCGCCTTTGCAGATCATGCCAGGTGGTGGGTGCAGCCCATTTGGCGACTCGTGTTCCTGGGCGCCATATTGATTTGTGGTTAACACAGGATGCAGGAGAGAGGGCACCATGAGTCAAGGAACTGTGTTTCTGGCCCTGGCTTCTGCCACTGATACCTGCTGTGAGAGCGTTCTCTGGGCATTGATTTCTTCACTCATGATAAAAGGTGGGGGAGAACACAGAGAGGGGACCTGATCTATGTGGCTCTAAATCTGATCCTAAAGATCTGTGGAAATGCAGCTCCTTGGGAACCATCGTGGGGCCATCACAGACTTGTTTCTGGCGCATGAGCAAACAGTGTTTCTGTCTGGCGTCCCTTTTTCCAAACTCAGCTCAGTAAAGGTTCCTATCTTGACCAAAGCCTTTATGTCCACAAGGCTGGTGTTCTACATCAGGGTTCCAAATTCAAACACCTTCAGTGATCTGGCAGGAGGTATTCTGGTTGTCTTAGTAAAGTGCACTAGCTGGGCTAGTAACCCCCTTCCACTTCAGGGTCATCCTTGACTCAATAATAACGATAAGAGCAAACATTTATATAGCACTCATTATATGCCAGGTGTAACTTTAAGCATGTTACACATACTAACTCCTTTAATCTTCACATCAGCTCTCTGAGGTAGGGTCATTATCCCCAAAGAGAGGAGGGGATATCCACAGCTAGAAGGGGCAGATCCTGGATTCAAACCCAGGAACAGTAGTCCTTCCTTTATCTTCAGAGGATATATCCCAAAACCCTCAGTGGATGCCTGAAACCACAGATAATATGAACCCTGTATATACTATGTTTTTTCCTATACGTACATACCTGTGATAAATTTACAAATTTGGCACAGTAAGAGATTAACAACAAATAGAACAATTTTAACAATATCTATATATATAAAAGCCTAAGCGACCAAACGACTGAACAACTGGTCACTATGATGTGCACTGACCACCAGGGGATAGACACTCAATGCAGGAACTGCCCCCTGATGGTCAGTGACCTCCCACGGCCGGCCAACCTCCCGAAGTCCCTCCTCCCAGCCAACCGGCTGATCGGGCCTGGGCGAGAAGGCCCCGATAGGCTCCTATCACTGGCCAGGCCGAGGGACCCTACCCGTGCACGAATTCGTGCACTGGGCCTCTAGTACTGTAATAAAGTTATATGAATGTGGTTTCTCCCTCTCGCAAAATATCTTACTGCACTGTGTTCATGCTTCTTGTGATGATGTGAGATGATAGGGTGCCAAGGTGATGAGGTGAAGTGAGGTGAGAGACATAGGCATTGTGACATAGCATTAGGCCACTATAAAGGTTACACAAACACAAGCACTTGGGATTCTGCAACAGTCTGATAACCGGATCAGCTACTAAGTGACTAACGTTTGGGCAGTGTCTACAGTGTGGATACTCTAGGAAGAAAGGGATGATTCACGTCTTGCAGAGTGGGAAGGCATCAGGCTTTATCATGCTACTCAGAATGGTGCGCAGTTGAAAACTTGGGAATTTTTTAGTTCTGGAATTTTTCTTTTAATATTTTTGACCTGTGGTTGACGACAAGTTGCTGAAACCCCTGATAGTGAAACCATGGATGGGGGGGTACGGGGAGGGGGGGCTACTCTACTTGGCTTCAAGAAACTTCCTTTTGTCTGATGATCAGGAGAGATTAAACTCCTGAGGATGGTGAACTCGTAAGAGGTCAGGGTGTATATAAAATGGTAGTTGGTTAATTTGTGTTTGGTGGGTGACCAGAAAACTTATGTCTGTTACCCAGGGTACCCTGGAGTAACTCTTTGGGGGTAATATTTTAGGCAATCTGAATTATATTGGGAAAGTAATAGAAGGAAAAACAACCCATCTTCTTCCTGTTACGGGAACCTTTTTGGCAGAGACAATAAGAAGTCGAAACATCCACTTTTGATCCCACCAGAGCATTTTATTTTCACCTTTACATTCCAGGGACAGTGCAGGAAGGACCTCTCTGGTGAGGCAGGAGATAGGCATTAACTTCTCTGTTAGGTCAATGTGATATTCACTTGTGATTCATCAGCAGTATGTAATCCATTTTATTGGGAACGTGTGTGCAGGTTGCTAGGGAACTAAGCTCCTTATCCTGCTCTGGCTCTGAGGCTTGGTTTGGGCCTCCCGTAGTCCTCTGAAAGCAGTATGGGGTGGGAGGTGCAGTACAGTATGAGGTAGGGATGGGAGTGGTGGGGAAATGATGTCTTTGCTCTCAGTGTTTCTCCCATCATTTATCTCACCCATGCCCATTTTGTCTTGTTGTTCAGGGAATAGTTTAAATCCAGCCTCCTTTATCAAGCCCTGATTTATGAAGAGTTTCTAGACTCACCAATGTTAACACCAAATGAAACACAATGCCATTGAAGTTGAAATTCTTCCGTAGTCTAAAGCAATTAGAGTTTTGTTCCTTTGAGAGATATGGGAAGTATTTCTTAATGTAGTGACTTGAAAGTTAACTTCACAAAGAAGTAGGTGCACTAAGAGAAAACTTGAAAAGAAAACCTGACCTTTAAAAGGAAATAAATTTAGGTGTGATTGCTCACCTTACAAAAGCCAACGCTTATAAAATGTTTACAGATGAATTCACTAGGAAGCACCTTGGGCTGGCAGGATCCACTTGGATTGCCAGAGGAGTGGCTGATGTGTAGAGGGGATTGGCAGAGTAGCCGAAATGCAAGGCATTAAACACAGCAGCAACGGAGGAGCCGTACCAGGGAAGGGAGGGGAAGATACCTGGAACACATACCGTCAGTCAGGGAGGAAGGATTCTACTTTAGTATATATTAGACAGTCAGTATTTTTTCAAGACCTGGTATGTTTTCAGCTCAGTACCAGGGATGCCAGGAATAGAAAAGGCACAATCCTTGTCCAAAGAATGTCTAGTCTATGTAGGGAGGGAAGACTAGCACAGGTGAACCAGAGAATGAAGTATGATTCTGTGCAAAAATGAGCGGAACAGAAATTATTCGAGAGAGTCAGAGAAAGACAAGATTGAGGGCTTGAGTAGTAGGCATGTGCCTATAAACTGGAGGAACCCTCTCCTCTGGCATATGAAGGACTTGGTCACAGGAGTAAGAACAATGTGTGGTGAGCACGTGGGACTGGCTCTGTGCGATCATGACATTGTGTGCAAAGGAACAAACCCTTGAGACAGATGTAGATGTTTATGTCATTCAGATCGTCCCATCCAGCTGCCTGGCCCACTGTTGATCTCTGCAGCTTTAAATCGCATTCCTCAGCTCATGGCCATGGGAACTGAAGAGAGCCTGTTGTCCTGGGCACTGGGTAAACACAGGAAGTCAATATCTTGTGGATGCCACAGGCAGAAACAAACTGGGTCCTTCCATAAACTTTAAGTGACAGATGCTTCCACTTCAAAAACTGTGTGATTCCTGGGCCTCTGTATCCCAACAAGGGTGGGTTCTGTTCAGCTCTTTGAGCTACTTGCCAATTCGTGAATCTTGAAGGCTCCACCTTTAGCATAAAATGCAGGCATTCAGTTGTTCCTTCCTCTGCTGTAGGAAATGATAGGAACAGTTTGCGGGATTGTGAGAGTAAAAAGCCCATTTGATCCAAATAGGCATTTTTGTGGGAGGGGAAAAGTAGAAGTGTAGAGGGTTGGTGTTGTTTTTTCTCAATCTATACAAATTGTTCAAAGGTTAAGGTAAATCCCAGGTTTATACTAAGGGAAATTTAGACTGCATAGGTAAAGTAGGAAAAAAACAGGAAGGAGTATGAGCAGTTGGACTAATTGAGAAACATAGAAGACTATGTAAAAATATTATATCGGGATGTTTGGGCTCTGGCTCAGTGCTTAGTTGGCTGGAGCATTGTCCCATATACCAAAGAAAGGTGACAGTTTGGTTCCTGGTCAGGGCACATACCCAGGTTTCGGGTGCAATCTCTGGTTGGGATGCGTATGGGAGGTAACCGATCAATGATTCTCTCTCTCTTTCCCTTCCTATCTCTGGAATAAATTTTTAAAAAAAGAATATGAACCTCTTTTTGGAAGACTGTATAATTTGGAAGGTTTGAATGTATATCTCTTTGATCTTTAAATCTATCAAAAAGTAGTCACTTTAATGAAAGGAAATGGTATTTGAATTGAAAAGGTGAGGAACTGACCACAGCTTCCCTAAATGTGGCAGTTTAAATCCAAGGGAACAGAATGCATCAGTTCAATTCCTGTGTCATGACATTTTAAGGAGAATGCTTGAGGGACTTTTTAAAAGGATATTTTTAATAGAGAAAGTGATACGCCCTTAAGAACTGAGACTTGAGCCTTAAGAACTGGTGATTAAATAGGGAGAGACACAGATAAAAGATGTAAGTCCCAGAAAGATACATGCAGCAATATATTGTTTAGAGATAAACACGTTGGTGATGAAACTAAAAAGAAAAACAGGGCAGGGATTACCAGGAAAGTCCATATGATGATTATCCCTACCCTGGGTGGGGATGGAGCGAGGGAGAGGAGGGGATGCAACGAGAGTGGTTTAAAGGAGCATCTGAGGTCCAGCGATCATCTCTTATCTGTCCAGATGCGTCATGGCTAGCAGGGAGTTTGCTTTATTGGATTATTCTTTAATATATGTGTTATATACATTGTTCAGAAAGCGTGCTTTATAACAAAAGAGGAGAGAGAACAAGACCACGAAGGTACCCAAGCTGCCATGGATATGTATTGGCATTTTAAATAATGATGCCCCTCAAAAACAGTTCTCACTGTAGTAACCTCTGCACTGGAGAACGGTGTCTGCATATCATTATTGTGCCACGAAAGTCCTGCTTTTCCTGTTGTCTTTGGCAGTGAGGTCTGACTCAAGGACAGGAAATGTGGCAACTGGTCACATGGTTGTTTAGCTGGGAGGATAAAGCACAGTCCCCATCTCCTGACCCAAGACCCAGGCCAGGCTGGGGCTGAGCTCAAGGGGTAACCCCTCACCCCCTGGCCTGGGGCCTCCCTTTCACAGGTTGAGGACTCTTAGGGAGTGACCCAGCCCAGCCTTACTCTTTCAGCATGCATTCTCATCAGGGGAGAAATCTTCCCTACTTTCCTCCACTTTGGTACTGCCCAACATTTTTCAAGCCATGTTTTATAGCCGAGATGAGGTAGTCAAACATTTCATGTGGCAATTTATATCATGAAAACCGTAGACACCTTTCTACTTTCCACCTACAGAGTTAGGGATGAATTCTGCTTTTAGGCTGTATGCATACCTTGCGTGTCCTTTTGAGATTCTGACAGAGCTAGCCTCTGTCTGGGACATGTCCCTTCCTGTGCCGCCCTTCCCCGGACTCACCGCCGGTGGAAAGCAGCCTTCCTTGCTGCCATCACCAGCAGCAGTTTATAGAGCCTCCTCTATAAGCCAAGAATAATAGCGGCGGACATTTTTACAGCACTTTGCATACATTTAAAAGCTCTTTACACATGTCAGTTAACATAGCCCTTGCCAGGGCTGGATGAGGTGGGTCTCCTGAGACAAGGAGAATGCCTTCCGGAATCACACAGCTAGTGAGCAGTGGAACTGAGATTCGAACCCCGAGTCTCTCCTAACTTTGTCCCAGTGCTCACCGCTCACCCTGCTGTGCTGCCTCAGAGAACATGCCCACCCCTGACAGGTGTGGTTTCCGCTGACCACACCGCTGACCGTCTTATTATTCCCCCATTTTAGGGGTGAGCATGCTGAGGTTCAGAATTTCATTTCACGAAGGATTGAAGAGAGGGAGCCCTGAAAGTGGTTTTGGGATGGGACCAATGAAGATCTCATCTGTCCCTGACTTCTTTATCCCCCTCTTCACAGCACCCCCTCCCGACCCCACCCCCATGGAATGGAAACTCCTCCTCCCAGGGTGTTTGGCTCCTGGGACAGGAGGAAGGAGCGGATCCTAGAGCGAGAGCATGGGCAAGCCTGTACACGTATTGCTAATTGCTTAAACATCGTGGAAAGGAGTTTGTCTTATTATGGTTGGTTTTTTTTGTGGGAAAGCGTTTCATACAATGCTGGCTGACTCCTGAGCTTTAAAGTAAACAACTACATCATTTTGTACAGAGAGAGTCCGGAAAAAGGAAACTGTAAGAAAAAAATCCAGCTCTCTCTCTCTCTCTCCCTCTCTCTAATAGAAGTGGAGGAAATGATGTTTAGCGGGATTTGCTGGGGTCCTTGTAACAGAAGGCCACGCATAATGACTTGCTTCTCAAGTTGCCTATCTGAGTGAATGTTTCCTGTACCGCTTTCCCCTCACGGCCCTCGCTGTGATACAAGGAGGAAAGTCCACCTGCAAAACATGGCTAGCGATTCTGTAAACCCATTAGCGAGTTCAGCGACTTCTCCTCCGGGGGTGGTGAAAAGTCCTCACTTGCAAAGCTGCAGGGCGGCTGAGCAGGGTGACCAGGCTGACAGCTCTCTGTGGTCCTCACATCCTGGGTGCAGTGGTGTCTCTGTGGTCTGAGAACACAGACCATGTTCTAGGCATCTCCCTCTCACCTGGGGGAGCCGCACTGGGGAACCTTCCAGATGAGAATGCACTCGGAGACTCAGCCAACTTGCTGAGAGAACACCAGTACCCCACCCTTAAGCCTCCTCGCCTAACAGCTGCATCCCTTCAGCCCACACCAGGGACCTTCTTGGCAGCCTCCTCAGACGTCAGCTTGTCTTGTCATCTCATAATCCCCCAGGACAGCGGTATTTGGCCGTGAGGGCTTAGGGAGTGGGGGAGACATGAAGGACAGAAGCAGCCATCACCAGAGTCCCCCTCGGGCTTTCCCAACCACGCCCCCGCCCCGAGGATTCTAAGTGCTGTCCCTTCTCCCGCATCAGTGTTACTTCTGCAAAGCCATGGCCTCTTTCAGAGGTGTACCAGCAGGCCATCGCTGATGTATAAGATGTAAGGATGCTGCCTTTAGGATTGCTGAAGTGAATGTCCCCTAGGGTCGCTGCTATGGTAACACTTACCTGTAGCAAATTATAAACCGTTACAATAGCAAAAAGGGATTATCCATTTTAAATGACTTTGCCCTTTCCCCCTCCCAACCCATCACCCGCTTCTCCTAGCCTAGTCCCCGTGGTGTGGGGTAGTTCCTGTCTTCCTGCCCTACAAACCCTAGGATCCTGCCATCCTTGTCATCCGTAGAATAAGTAGGTTTCCTCTCCCTGAAAATAGTAGTTTTCGTTTTGTTTCCTTTCACGCTAGGTGGGAGCTTCTCTGGGCTGTGGGTCTTGCCCTTGTCCTTGACCTCCTTGCCTCCAGGGCATATTATTTTTATAGAGCTCCCGTATGAGTGATGCAGCGAACTCCATGTGACTTGGGGAGGGGGGGTGGAGGATATTGAAATGGACTTCCCTTAGGTACTATTTTGGGGAGCAACAGATTATAGTGGGACAGCCATTTCGATTTGGAATGGAAAGTAATCACTTGTGAAGAAGTTTTACAAATAGACCCAAAGAGCTTGCCCACTTTTACCACCCTCTTCTGAGACTTTGCGCACCGCCCATGGCCTATAAAATAACACGTCCGTTGTCGGATCTCAACTTGCCCTCATCCCTCCCTCTCACTGCCCAAGTTGTAGGCATGCCCGGCAAATTCCTGCCTCCCCGCCTGTTCCATTCGCCTAGACGCAGCCGCACACCTCGGGTTCTCCAGCTCCCGTCACTCCTCACATCCAGCCTCTTCTAGGAACCCTTCAGTTCATCTGAACCCTTGGTGGTTATTAATTACTCCTCTCTCTTGGCACCCAGCATATACAATCCAACTCTCTGTTAGATGTGTATGCACCAATGACTTATCTCTCTAAACCAACTATAAATACCCAAAGGCCAATGCAAACTTTCTGCACGTGTGTGTGTGTGTGTGTGTGTGTGTGTGTGTTTAGGAAAAGCCCACTTACCCCGAGTAAGTGCTCTGTAATATGCGTCCTGTGGTAGCAATGCTAGTGAAAGCTGGTGTGATCACACCCAGCAGGAATCATTTCGGGAATTAAAATCAGCTGACTTATCAGCTGCTATCTTGTCGCTGACTCATCATCCTCCCTCTCTCAGCACACGGCTGTGGAGCCCTGAGCAGGACTCTGCACTATTCTATTCACGTTGCCCCTCACAGCCAGTCATAATGGACTGCAGTTAGCACAGGAGAGAATCACCTTAGAGAAACTCATCTCACAGCTCCTTAGGCTGAGGGTCTCTCACTTTGAACAGGCGTTTCGTTTTCAGAGACCTGTTGTTTTGTCTGTTGTTGTTTGTTAACTACCAGCGGATATTGAGGATGCCCGTGAGTCTTGGTCCTCCCTGCCCAGAGTGGGAGTGATAATGCTCCCCTCAGAGGGCTGATGAGAATTCGTGAGAAGACAGCCCTTAGCACAGTGCCTGGCGGGTGGCCACACGCAGCTCTTACACTGCTGGTCAGAGTCCTCTGCACATCATCGCCTCACTCCGTCCTCACGGTACCTATGAGATAAGCAGATGGTGGATGAGGGAACATGCACGGATCAGTGAGGCACTTGCTCAGGGGCCCATGATTGGTGACCCACGCCCACTCCTGTGCTGCTCCTCCTGCCACATGCATTTTAGGGGCGATGGGGAGAGGGCAGGCTTCTGCCTGAGAAAACTACCATCCCTCTCTTAAAATGGGCATGAGTTGGCTGGCAGGAATTGCCCTCATGATGGTCAGGCCACCTCCTCACCCCCAGCCTTCCAGAATCTTCCCCTCTGCTTGCCTCCAGTAGTAGGATTTTTTTTAAAGATTACCATGTATTTTTCCTACATCCCATGTATTCCGGTAAGTTCCAGGAGAACTTAGAGATTTTATTGGCCAGGCTGAAAAAAGCCCAGGCAGCCATGGCGTGCTGGTGCTTAGAGTCAGACTGGCGAAGCGAGCGGTGATTTATGAAAAGTCCGGTAACCCTAGAAGCGCCTAATCTGGAGGCTGAGAGAAAGGGATGAAGCGTTTTAATCCCCAACATTATTTCCTCATTAAGAGTGACTCTCTAATTAGTCATGGGTCAAGTTTCTCTTCCAAGGTGTGTGCTGTAGGGGATATTAACGAAATTTCATGTTTCCCAACTGAGGTTTCCACATCTGGGGCCGGCCCGTGTTTTCGGCTGTGAGAAAGGGACTCGTTGCCAAGAATTCACCATGTACTGGAAACAGGAAAGTATGGAAAATGAAGTAGCCAGCATCAGGGCTGCCTCTAAAGGTCAAGGTTTCATTTATAGAACTGGAGCCACCCCGTTGGAGGAGGATGGGCCATTCGGGCCGCAATCAGTGTGAAGGGTGCAGGAGCCTGGGCCGGATGGCCCCACTCCTGCTGCAATGGTGCGAAGTCAACATGGAATATTTACAAAGATCGGTCACTTCTGGGAGGATGAGAGAGGAGAAAAGGCGAACCAAACATTAGGCATATCATTTCATCTGCAGGAATGACAACACCGCCACGTCAGCATTTGGGGAGCAAGAGAGGAGTCGGGTAGCCATCGCTCCTCATCATGTTCACTTGGAGTGCTGGTGCAAGGTCCCACAAACGCGGGAGGTTTCCTGGGTCTCCACAGAGAGCCCCCCAGAAGTGTCCTGATAGCTGTCAGACATGGGCCTTGCTAAGTGGATTCTTGCATTGAGCCTGGTGCATTGCAGCTCTCAGGGAGCTGGGTGAGTGGCAGGTTATAGGTCCCGCCCCTGGAGATTCCAATTCAGTGGGACGCAGGGTTTGCATCTGTTAGTGCAGGACAGTCGCTGACCACACTTGGTGAAGCACTGCCTGCCGGTGACAGAGCTGCCTGCTGCTGGAGAGAGCTGGCTGTGAAGTCAGTCAGCACGTGGCTGCTCTGGGCACTGTCCTAGGCCTGCTGGGATCTGCAAAGGATTCATATGCTACACGCCTTATCCTCATTCTGACGCACGTGAGTGACGTGGAGTGGGCAGTGCAGGGTGTGACAGAATCTGATGGTGGACTGCTGGAGGACTTCCACGAGGGCCCACTGGGCGTGGGAGGTGTGCTCTAGCCGAGCCTGGAGGACCGGAGGATTTGCCCTGATGTCTCGGAGGGAAACGGGGCATTTCTGAGGAGGGGCCACCAGTGTGAGGGCAGCCTGGAGCTGGCTATTTCCCCAGCCTGAAAGTATAGGTCTCAGTTTCAAGAAAGTCATGAGCTCAGCAGGCATTGGCCAAGGCTCCCTAGAACCTGGTGTTCATTTTAATGAACCTGGAGTGGGCACCAAGACTGGGCAGTGGCCCAGCCCACCATCAGAAGGCAAGGCCTTAGCCTAGACCAGTGGCCGGCAAACCGCGGCTCGAGAGCAACATGCAGCTCTTTGGCCCTTTGAGTGTGGCTCTTCCACAAAATACCGACTTCTGCACATGGGCCACGAAGTTTCAATCGCACTGTACGTGTGCGCCTGCACGTGGTATTTTGTGGAAGAGCCACACTTAAGGGGCCAAAGAGCCGCATGTGGCTCGCAAGCCGCAGTTTGCCGACCACGGGCCTAGACCATGATGCAGCTGGCAGATAGCACTCTGGGCTTTTAGAGGTTTTGTTCTGAAATAAGGGTGTCCTGGCCACTGTGAACTATGATCTGAGGGACTTCAGCACCTCAGTACGTATACCTTGATGCTGCCTTGATGCTGCTTATAAAGTATGTTCCAGACTTTTGATGCACTCACTTTTATGTGACCCTTAGGTGGAACTTAAGCAACTATCACCTTATTTAATGGGTAAGAACACAGGTAGAGTATTCTTGAAATTCCACAGTGATACGGGGTGGAATTGAGCCTCTTGTACTGGCCCTCTGCCCCTCAGCCGAGGTTTTCCTGCCACCCCACACTAAGGACCGTTTGCTGGGCTCCTAGAGTCATTTTTAGGGCTCTGTCTCTGTTAAAAAAAAAAAAAAAGCCCTGACTGGGTAGCTCAGTTGATTTGAGCATTATCTCAATATGCCAAGGTTACAGGTTCAATCCCCGGTCAAGACACATACAAGAATCAGCCAACAAAATGCGTGAATAAGCGGAACAAATTGATGTTTCTTTCTTTCTTTCTCTCTCTCTCTCTCTCTCTCTCTCTCTCTCTCTCTCTCTCTCTCCCCCACCCCCACCCTTCCTCTCTCTCTGTAAAATGAATTTTTAAAAATTAAAAAGAATGTCTTCACCTATTGACCTTTAAGATCCATCTAAACTGACTCTTTCTTTGCAGATAGCTGCGTCTGTGACCCCCCCCACCCCCACCCCTCTAAACAAGCCTATTTTCTTCTTCCTTTAATCCTCCTAAGACTCCGTTACTCTGTGGCACTCTTCACCTTATGCTTCTGTACATGGTCGTTCTGTCTGTGACAGTGCTTCCCACCAGCCTAGACTCTAAAGGAGGGGAGGAATTGGGTGGTACTCATACATTTTTTTTCTTTTTCATCTGCTTTGGCTCTTAGGCGCAGGGGCCTAGTGGGAGATAAAGCTGAACACAGGTGGGCGCTGTGTTTAGAGGGTCTCGGATGGCGATGAGAAAGTGGTGAAAAATCACTGGAAGCTCGGCTATCCCACGTTCCGTTCCACCCAACAGGCAGCTGGGCCCAGGCCAGTTAAGATGCCAGCTCTTGAGAGCTTCCCAGACCCTGCCAGGCTCAGTCCCATCACCCTGCCTCAGGGTCACCCGGTCCACGGCTGACTCAGACTTTCCCGCATCCCTTCCAGTGATGACTACCGCTCTGTCAGGGGCACAAACCAGGTCCCCTCCCGGCCACAGACACCCTCCGCACACATAAATCCCTGAGGTCGGCAGGAATTCTCTTTCAGTCTTTCTGGAACCACTTGAATCCCACAGGCAGGGGGTGGGCAGCTTTTCTTATGAAAAGCATTGCTCAGTTCCTGGACTAAAAAGGCATTGGAGAGCTGAAGATAAGGACCCTCAACTCCAAGTCAGGCATCTCTGCAAGCAAGCCCTAGGACTTGCTCGCCCCTCCCGTCCACCTGGGGTTACCCGGGTGTGAGAAAAGCAGGGAGGCATTGTTGCCATAGAGGTGGCCAAGGGATTACCTGCTAATGCCATTTGGTTGGGGAGGCATGGTTATGTAAGATACCCTGGAAGAGTTCAAATGTCCCCCAGGCTAATGCTCACATCTCCAGCTTGGTAACACTATAGCTGAGTATTGTTTTACTTGCCATTTTTCAAAAGAGAGAGAAAATTACCCAAGCCATTATTCAACCCAATAATAATACTTTTGAAAGAAATAACCACAACTCTCAAACCTTACCTCTGTGGGCAGGATGTCATGAGGCTATTGTTTCTTTATAGATTTCTTCAACCTACAGAAACTGGTCTGGGTTACCGTCAGGTTACGGGGAGTACGAAGAGGCCTTTAGGAGTTGGAGAGAAAGCCTGAAAGATGGCAGCTTAGCTCTGGTGAAGAGGAAAGGATCACTGACTTCAAAGCCAGAAACACATTTCCTCGATTTTGAGGGCTGGTTGACTTTGGGAAAATGATTGAAACTCCTTAAACCTTTGTTTTCTCATCATAAAAAGATACATGGGGCAGGCGTTAGCTAACACTGTGGTGGTAATCATTTTGCATTATGTAAGTGTATCAAATCAACGCATTGTACACCTTAAACTTATGCAATGTTCCATGTCAATTACATCTCAGCAAAGCTGGGCGACAATGGGGATGGGTGTCGATGACCAGCTCCTGGAGTTCTTTCAGGGTTTGGCTGTGTTGATGTATGTGAGGTGCTTAGTGAGGTGACTTGAGACCAGTTGGGTGTGGTACTGAATGGCTGGAGGCCCTTCCTCTATATTTATAAGCCAGTTATACTCTTGGTATAATTTTGAGAACGAAATTCAAGAGGCTACACGGCGTCTAAAACTGGCAGCAGTTGCCGAATGACTGAAGTTCCCAGACGGGGGAGCAAATGTCAGCTCTTGGCAAAGTGGGATGGGGAATTTCTGAGTGTGATATGTGAATAAAGAAATCTAAACGAGGGGAAAAATAGTTTCCCCAGATCTTATCATTGTACAACGAAGAGTTATGTAAAAACTTTTTGTCCCCACTGCATGTTTACTTACCAATGGGCAGGATATCTTGCAGGCCAAGAGTTCAAACTACTGTTAGCTCCCAAGTGATGTGTGAACTTAAAATGAACCGGCTTCGGAAGAGGCTCGAAAAATGTCTTGACCTGCAAATGCTCCTGCCTCCCCAAGGTGTCCCAGTGCTTGCCACGGTCCTTGGTGATGTGCTGGGACTATCTGAAAAGGTGAAACGAAGGCATCGTGATAACAACTTCCCTCGCGAATACATACACTCTCACACACAATACTTTTCCAGATATTTCCTTGTGAGTAACCTTCTTGTTCCATTACATCAAGCTTCCAGGCTTAGCCCTACTTCATAATGATAAACACAGCTCCTGTACCAAGTCCAAACAGTGGAATGACAGAAATAGATGATTTATTTGTATTTTTTTTAAATGCTGATTTACTTTGAATTTTTGTGCAACTATGAATATCTTCAAGTTGGGAACTCAATCCTACTAATCAACATTGGAAATGCCAGCACAGTTCCTGGCTTCTAGTTCATATTCAGAAAATGCCTCTCAAGTGCAACGTATCTAGTTCCTAAGGCCTCTCACGTCTACTGTTAAAATGCAGGTTAGCATGGCGGTGAGATCATGGCCTTGGTTTAATTGCACTTCCGTTTTGACTGGCTGGGTGATTTTGGTCAAGCAGCTTACGGTCTCTGTGCTTCCGTTCCTTTTGTCTGTGAAATGAAGAGAACAGTAGTGAATGAGGAAAATGTTGAGGATGAAACGAGCGGTTATCATGTGAAGCCTTTAGTGAGCCATAGGACACATCTAATTCGCTATGATTTCTGTGACTCTGCTCTTCAACTTTCCCATCTCCTGCCCAGTTTCTCTGTGCCGCTCACACCTTCCTCTGAGAGTAGCTCCAGGGAGCTTGGAAACCAGTTGTCAGTTCAGACGCCATTTTCTTTCCACAATTGCACTTGACCCGTCAGAGCTTCTAATCCCCACACTAATGTTCCAAAAAAATTATCACTAAATACACCTCAACCTAGGCTGTCCCTTTGTTTCTATTGACCGTGTTTTTCTGGCTGCACATGGGTTCATGTTATTAAAAAAAACAAAAACCAACAACACTTTGCTCCCAAGGTGTAACTTGGATCTCTGGGTCAAGTCAGTCTTCCGCTTCTAGAAGAAGCTAATATTCTTTGAAGTATTTTTCCTCTTACTCATTGCGTATTCAATAAATAGTGAAGGATGACAGTATTGACATTCAGAGCAAGGCCCCCTTGTGTAACCCAAGTCTGAGCTTGCTAGTTTTCTCTATGGCTCATGCTTGCCACTGATCCAGGAGGAGGATGTTGGGGGTCCCACCACCATCCACACTCGTTGAGGGTCTCTGTTGGTCTCCGTGGCATCCTAGATTTATCCATCCTCTCCTCGAATTTACTGTGGATGGGCTTCTGGACTACCATGCTTACCAACCTATGCTATTTCTAGAATTGCCGTTTTCTGTCTACTGAGGGTAGACATTTGATATCTCAGAAAATTTTGACTTCTCAACTATGGCTGGAAACTCCCTGAAGGCAGGTCCTCTTTTTGGTGCATTTTTTGGATTCTCCGAGCTGAACAAACAGTGTGTGGCTCACAGTGGGTACCCAGAGAACATTAACTGAATTGAACTGAACTGGGCCTCAGAGGATGGCTAGATTGTAGCTGGAAGAACTTGAGAGCTAGGGGCATTCCAGGGAGAGGTTTCCACACGAAAGAGGACACAGGCGGGAGCAGGAATTCTGAAGGGTGAACAGCAAATAGGCTGAAATTTAATTACATAGAAGAGTAATCAGTCCTAGCCAGTTTGGCTCAGTGGCTAGAGCATCGGCCTTCAAAATGAAGGGTCCTGGGTTCGATTCTGGTCAAGGGCATGTACCTCCATTGCAGGCTCCTCCCCGGCCCAAGCTCTGGTCAGGGCGCGTGCAGGAGGCGACCAATCAATGTGTTTCTCTCACATCGATATTTGTCTTTCCCTCTCTCTTCCTCTCTCTCTGAAAATCAATGGAAAAATATCTTCGAGTGAGGATTAACGACAACAACAACAAAAGAGTAATCAGAGGACAGACAGAGGGCAGCAAGCTCTGAATATGTTAGAGCACCATTATCTGCTCTGGCTTCAGGTTAGAATCACTTGGGCTACTTTATAAACATACTTCTTCCTCCTCCCCCACCCCTCACTCTAGTTTAGTTGGAACTGGGCCCTGGGGAAGGTTCTGGGAATGGGCTGGGAACCACTGACTTAGGACTTACAGGGTAACTTTGCAGAATGCGGTGCGGTTACCACACCAGGAGTCTTCTTTTAATATAAATTGCTAACAATCTTGGGGAAATGGCAGAATCTGCCTCTACGTTTTCCAAGCTGGAGGTTAGAATTCTAGAGTGAACTTAGAAAGAATTGGATAAAAGTTGATGAAAGAGGTCTGTTCCTGACACAGAATTAACAATAAGGACTAATAACAGTGGGAGTGGGCGATGCTAATGACTAAGACTTCACTACCCTTACTTTTCTTTATTCATAACCCTTGCACTTTGACAATTGCTGATTTCTTGAATGCTTGCAAACTGACAAATCGCAATTTTAAATGTGGTTCAGACTTCATCCTATATCTAGGTCACAGCAAAAGCCTCCATAGGTACCAGGAATGAGAAGTTTGCAAGTTAATGAGGGCACTGTTTATATTTCCGTATTCAAAATAAATCATCTCGTTTAACCGTCATATCCTGATGTTCTGAAAAATCATTTCTGTTCATGAGTGACACAACGTAATCATTTCATAAGTATGTTTGTGTTCCGTGGGTCTTCAAGTTCATGGCAAGGACACAATCTTAAGTGTTTCTTATATTGGTACCAGTAATTAAGCCATGGAACTTTAACCAATAATTACTCTTGATCATAGAATACTGGGTATGCCCCTGCTCTGTGTAAGAATTTTAAAGCAGTCTTCAAACAAAACAAAATGCTTTTCATGGGGGAACTGGTTCATTCGCCTTACCTGACGCTTGAGCTTTCATCAAGGCATATACCCTTATAGAGCAAATATGTCCCCATGGGGACACATTGGGTTTTAAAGAAAGAAAATCACACATGCATATTCCTCCCTGCACCCGTCCAAACTCAGTCACATCCATGCCAGCGTCTAGAAGAAAGGCAGAAAATTGCACCGTGCAGAAAGTTGTAGCATTTGCAGGAACTCTGAGAATCTTGGCCCAGTCTTAACAAGCTTCGCCAGCATTGACCTGAGTAACCATGAAGGCGGCGACTTTGGGTTTGTTTACCAGACTAACTCGAAAGTCACAAATAATAGCTTTTTGCTTACTGTGGAGAGAACTACATAATATTGAAATGTTTCCTGGTGAATACCTTTCCATGTGCATCATGGCAAAGCATAGATCCCTTTACGGTACTTTGCTTAGTGGAATTTAAAATTCTTTGAGCTGGAGGAATTTACCCTAAAATACCACAGCACTGCCAACAGTTTGATATCGAAAAAGCCAGTGTCCATTTTAACATGTTAGCTTGAAACCCCGTATTTTCTACCCTACGGGCATTGTATGAGCTTTCCTTTTCTGTGGTTGATTTTTAGTTATCACAATGTCTGACTTCTAGATCACAGAATGTAGTGTCACTTGACAGTCCCCGAGAAATCCCATTTTTATTTTTTGTTGTATTGTTTTAAATATATATGGCAGTTATGGCTAAACTCCAAAAGCTGACTACTGGGAGTACCAGCCAGTTAATATTAACATTATTGAAAATAGTACTTTAATGAGAAAAGAAAAAGTTAAAATTAAAAAATTAGCAGTTTATTACGGATCAGCACCTGCCTGTCTTTACAGCGTGTGGATCTCAGCTAAGAAGGGTGGTAGCTTCCACTGCTGACCCACATTCCATCTCTGTGGGCTCCCCTTCCCGTTCCCTTTTCTCCCCCAACATCCTAGTACCCCCAAAATAATGTTGCCCCTTTTTATTCTTATTAAGGCGAGGAAGAAAGCTTTCCCGTTTGCTTACTGCCTAGATCAGTTGGAGTTTTTTAAAAGGAACATTGGTAAGAAGGGAAAATAAAAGTAAATAGGAGAGGTCAGAGTGCAAGATTCTGTTCCAAATTTAAATAAGATCTCGCTACCGAGTGGAATGGCCAGCCCAGCTTAAGAGATACATGTGCCAGCCTGCGATTCTTTTCCCTTTGCCTCTGGAGAACCAGGGTCCACCCCCAGCCCCTTTAAAGACCATTGTATAACCTGCTCTTGGTCCTTCTATTTAATTTCAACCAATGGCATGAGTCCTGAGCAGTATATACAGTTAAGTAACTAATGGGAGAAGAGATCGACCCCACAGAAGTCTTCTATCCATCTTATAAAAGATCAGAGGTGAGGGGCAGGGGCTCATTCCCTAATGCCCAGCTGTGGAGACTCTCTCTTAATTCTCCCAGGTTCCCGTAGGGTTACTCCAGCCTGACTCTGGGATTCGCCATGAACATGCTTATTCCCAGGCCCGGACCTGGTCATCACTTTCATTTTCAGACATCTCTATACCAAGGCTGTTGTTTTGTGGGTAGCATTTTTAATAGAAGAACATAGTCAGGTTTCACAATGACATTGGCCTCTGTAGCTCCTGCCTTTTCAAGCCCTTTTAAAGTTGTGGTGGTTTCCTGAGAGACCCTCTTTGTTTTATAACTTCATTCAAAACTCACAAGGCAACTTCCCATCCAAATTAAACATTTGACGTGGGAAAACTTTGTGGGGCCTCCAGAAAAACACTTTCTGAAAGGTGTTCTGTAAATACGGGATTATTCCTTCTCTTTGTGCCAAAATCATGTTAAATAAAACAGTTTCAGATCTGTACTTTTACTGACCCAAAGCCCTCTTTCATCATAGTTATGTCCTTAATCTGTTCTAGGATCATTGCCATAATCTTATCACTCTAATTATAGCCCCCAAAAATGCGAAATATGTTATATAACTGAGAGCTTGTTTGGACTTCTTATAGACATGCTTATATGGCAAGAAAAACAATGTTCAGTCCAACAGGGAAGGGTAAGACTCATACATGTGGTAATTATTCCAATTTGAAAAAGTGATATTAGAAATGCCCAGTTGATCTCTTTTGTGATACATTACATTAACTTTTTTTTTTTAACTCCAAGGGCAGTTACATAGTACACTCCTAGAGATAAAGTATATGGTTCTGAAGTCAGTTGTTGCCGAGAAGGTGTTATAGTAAGTAATGGAATGATCACCAAACTTCTTCATTATCAGTAAAATCACTGAGTCATTGGTTGCATGTATGGGTGGTGGCAATGTGTTGGAGGTGGGGGGCACAGGGAAGGGTTCTGGGCAACTGAGGTGATGTCTCAGCGAAAGTAAGGTAAGAGAGGGGATCTGTTACTTCTGATTGTTCCCCTGCATCTCCATTGTTGCAGGTGAAGGAATCAGAAAGGAATTTCTATTTCGATGTTCATGAATCATTATAGCTCTTCTCAATTTGTCTGAATATCCTCAGCAATCTTGAGAAAGAAGAACAAAGTTGGAGGTATTATTATGATACCTGATATGAAACTATATATACTACAAGGCTGCAGTAATCAAAACAGCATGGTACTGGCATAAAACGAGGCATATAGATCAATGGAACAAAATAGAGAGCCCAGAAATGTACCTACACCTTTATGGCCAATTAATATTTGACAAAGGAGGCAAGATCATACAATGGAGTAAAGTCATTCTCTTCAATAAATGGTGTTGGGAAAATTGGACAGGTACATGCAAGAAAAGGAAACTAGATCACCTACTTACACTGTACAAAAGAATAAACTCAAAATGGGTTAAAGACTTAAATGTAAGTCACAAAACCATAAAAACCCTGGAAGAAAACATAGACAGTAAAATCTCAGATATTTCTCATAGCAATATTTTTTCTGATATATCTCCTTAGACAAGGGAAGAAAGAAAAAATAAACAAATGGGACTGTATCAAATTAAAAAGCTTTTTACAGCAAAGGAAACCATCAACAAAATGAAGACAACCCACTGAATGGGAGAACATATTTGCCAATGATACATCTGATAAGGGGTTAATTTCCAAAATTTATAAAGAACTCATACAACTCAACACTGAGAAAACAAACAGTCCAATTAAAAAATGGGCAAAGGGCCTAAATAGACATTTCTTAAAGAGGACATAAAGATGGCCAATAGACATATGAAAAGATGCTTGATGTCACTAATCATCAGAGAAATGCAAATTAAAACCACAAGGAGATATCACTTCACACCTGTCAGAATGACTATCATCAATAAATCAACAAACAACTGTTGGTGAGGATGTGGAGAAAGGGGAACCCTGGTATTCTGTTGGTAGGAATGCAGATTGGTACAGATACTGTGGAAAGCAGTATGAAGTTGCTTCAAAAAACTAAAAATGGAACTATCATTGGGCCCATTGATTCTATTTCTGTGAATATATTCAAAGAAACTTGAAACACTAATTCAAAAGAATATATACATCCCGGTGTGCTTTGCAGCATTATTTATAATAGCCAAGATCTGGCAACAGCCCAAGTGCCCATGAGTAGATGAGTGGATAAAAAAGCCATGGTATATTTACACAATGGAATACTACTCAGCCGTAAAAAATGAAGGAAATCACTTTTTATGATAGTAAGGATGGACCTGGAGAGTATTATGCTAAGTGAAATAAGCCAGTCAGAGAAAGACAAGTACTATATGATTTCACTTATTTGTGAAATCTAATGAACAAAATAAACTAACAAAATAGAAACAGACTCAAAGATAGAACAGACTGACAGCTCTCAGAGGGGAGGGGAGGTTGGAGGACTGGGTGAAAAAGATGAAGGTAAAGGGATTAAGCAAAAAAAAGAAGAAAAGAAAACAGACACAAGTAATAGTATGATGATTGCTAGAGGAAAAGGGAGGTGCGGGGAGGTGGAAGAGAACAAAAGGGAGCAAAATGGTGGCAGAAAGAGAGGTGACCTTGGGTGGTGAGTGCAGGAGACAGGGTGCAGATGATGTGTTATAGATTTGTACATTTAAAACGTGCATGGCTTTCTTAACTAATATCACCCCAACACATTTAATTTCAAAAGACACACACAAAAATAAAACTCGGTTTCTGAGTAGTGGCCCCACAGCTGTGTATACTGTAGGGTATAGGTCAACAATGGCTTTGTCATTCTGATGCAGGGATCCAAGTATCTTTCCTTACACAACATTTGGGCCAGTGGCTATCAGTTTTTCCATCAAGCATCTGCCGTTCCCTACACTGTCACGTCTCACGGAAGGACAACAGTGGCCTTGGCTGAGCTCTCATGGTGGTTTGGGGGCTTTTATTCAAGTGTGACAGCTTCATTTTTGTCCGCAGACATCCCATACAATAATTACTGTTGCATTTAGCTGTGACGTGATCCCATTTTTGTGCTAGTGCTCAGCATTTCCTCTGCATGTGTTTACTCTTGAGTTGAGGGGGTGGCTGACTTAGCATGCTGTCATTCCTTCTAGGGCAGGGGTCCTCAAACTTTTTAAACAGGGGGCCAGTTCACTGTCCCTCAGACCATTGGAGGGCCGGACTATAGTTTAAAAAAAAAACTATGAACAAATTCCTATGCACACTGCACATATCTTATTTTGAAGTAAAAAAACAAAACGGGAACAAATACAATATTTGTATTTGCATGTGGCCCGCGGGCCATAGTTTGAGGACCCCTGTTCTAGGGTTTGCACCCTTTAACATTGTCAATGCCTAATCCGTAGAAACCTGGGACACCCAAAGCTCCTGACAGCAACTAGGGTCATCACACACAAAGCTTTCACGTGTGCTCATTTACTTAGAGGTGGCTGACAGATAAGTAAACTAGGGCAGGTGAGCTGTGGACCCACTCTGTGCTCAGGGATTCTCAGCCCCTCCCTGCCTACTAAGCAGAGGCATCTGCTCAGGAGGAGGGCATCACTGTACACTGAGTGGGGTGCTAGGCTATGTTAAATCATGAGCTTGTACCTTATTATTCTGTAGTGTACTTTATGGTACACATTATGTACCTGTACTCACATTTTATTTTACGGAGCAGAATACACAGAACCATGAATCTTATGCTCCACAGGCGAGTTAAAGCAGCCTTTTTCAAACTCCAGGTCACGTTTGACTAGTGGGTCATGAAATTCATTGAGTGTGTCTCCGTGAGCATTTTTTCTTTAGTGAAATAGAATGGGATAGGAAATATAAGAGTGCACCTATATATGTTTTACATGTAGTAGTGATAACAGTTATATTGGGAAACACTTTCAGCTACTTATGCATATACATGTGTGTATGTATGTGCAGAAAATATGGGCATACTGTCTTATTTTCTACCCTCAGATATGTGAATAAGCTGGCTATGTATGTGTCTACACATATATATTTATTGAGTTACCAGCACTGCGTTAAAAATAAAACAAAACTGATTAAGAGATGTTTATGGCCATAATCTTTGACATAGGCAATTTTGCCTCACATGCTGACTTCTCTCTTACTCCTGCCTAAGAAAGGCTATCACTCCTTTCACTGGTTTGCAGGGACGTTCAGGCTAGTAATATTGGAGGGACTTCTCAGGCTCTGATGAGTAGGGTCTGCATGTTGGTTTCATTCCTTCACTCTTCCTCTGGAGTATCAAGTATGTTCACTCTGCTGTAGAAAGTGGAATGTTAGACTGAAGGTCTTGAACTGCATATGGTGTGGCACCTGGCAGAGGAAACTGAGTCAGCAGGTGAGGGACCAAAATAGCATCTCCAGAGGGCAAGACAATACCCAGGAGGATGGTGATTGATGGTAAATGAAATGCCTCCCCATCTACCAGAGAGATCAGTGTCCCCACTCACCAGCAAGCTATGGCTAGGATTCATTCCTAGTGGAAGACCTCAGGTGAGCGCCACAGGCAGACCCAATTCCTAAAGGGTTAGATGCCATCCTTGTTCTGAGCAAACTGGCTGCTCAAAGGTCATCCAGGTAGCCAGTCTCTTCCTCTAGCTGGGTTTAGACTTCTCCAGCTCTGGCATGGCTCTGGTGCTGGTCCCACCTCTAGGATAACAGAGGGAATTTCCAGCAATATGTGGGGATGCACAGCTCCGCAAGGGAGTCTTTTCAGAAAGTGGCCCAGAAAACTCTTGCTTCACCTCAAAATTACCTGCTGAAGTGGAATCTTTGGGCTGATTCCCAGGTGATTTTAACAAGCCTTTCATGGGGTTCTTCTGCGCATTAAAGTTTGAGAATTTCAGCTCGAGGGTTTCTTTGATGCACATATTACATTGAAAGATGGAAAAACTTAAGCATGTAGGGTGTATTACTTTGAAAAAATGTTTAAAGTGGCCTAATTTGGGTTATTCTTCTGGCTCAGGGTTTTTACATAGCTGACTGAAAACTTAAAAGAGGCGATGGAATTCAATTGTGTATCTGCAGAAGCAACATATAGCACTGCCCTAAGGGCCTCCACCTTGAGCTAGACTCTTTCAGGAATCTCTTAAAGATGCCATCTTATAAACAAGGACTGGGCCAAGAGGTGTTTGAGAAATCCTGTGGGTTGTAGGTCCCTGCTTTGTTTTGCATTTTTCTGGAAATCCAACCTTTCTGGCCACGTTTACCCTAATTAGGGAAGTTTCAAAGCACAGGGTTCAGAGCAGGCTGGACCAGGCAAGGGCTCTCCCTGAGCTTGCCACTGGTCTGATAACTCTTTGCTAAGCTGTTTCCTAAACACTCATTGAAAAAAGAGTACAGAGAATATATTGTTAATTTAAATCATTCTTAATTTTTCAATTATAGTTGACATACAGTATTATATTAGTTTCAGGTATACATCCCAGTGATTAGACATTATATAACTTACTATGTGATCACCTGATAAATTTAGTACCCATCTGATAGCATACATAGTTATTAGAATATTATTAATTATATTCTCTATGCTGTGCTTTATGTCCCCATGACTATTCTGTAATAAAAAAATTTGTACTTCTTAATCCTTTTACCTTTTCACCCACGCACCCCATCTGATAACCATCAAAATGTTCTCTGTATCTATGAATCTGTTTCTGTTCTGCTTGTTTATTTTGTTTTATTTAGATTCATTTGTTGATAGCTATGTATTTATTGCTATTTTATTGTTCATATTTTTATCATTCTTCTTCTTCTGGAAGACCTTTTAACATTTCATGTAATACTGGTTTGCTGATGATGAACTCCTTTATCTTTACTTGTCTGGGAAGCTCTTTATATGTCCCTCAATTCTAAATGATAGCTTTGCTACTAGAGTAATCTTGGTTGTAGGTCCTTGCTTTTCATCACTTTGCATATTTCCTAACAATCCCTTCTGGCTCAACAAAGGAACAATGACCTCTGTGAGCACTTTTGTTTGGGAGAAAGCTGCCCACCCAGCTCTCAAAATGATGCCAGTCATTTAAGTTCCTCCCTATATGTCCCTGGTGCCTTTGGACGCTATCCCAGTAGTGGAGCTCAGAAAGAGTGAGTCAGAGTAAGTCTGTGTGCAGACCCTTTAAGAGGAACTGCCTGGGACTCCAGCAGTCCTCCATCTCATTCATCCTCAATCCTTGCTTGTTTTTACACCCAGAAGTTATGAGAACTTCTCTTCACAGCACTGGAACACTGGGTTTGAGAATGTTGTGTGGGTCTGGGAACCCTCATTCCTCGGGGGTGACCTGATTTTTATCCGCTACAAATGGGTGTGAGACTAGCTCATTCCTTTGTCTCCTTCTATCAGTCTCAATATGGTTTATTTAAGTTCCTAGTTGTAGGACTTCCACTCTGAGTGATGGTTGTTCTGTAGTTTAGTTGATGTGGTTGTGGGAGGAGGTTCATACCACGTTTACCTACACCGCCATCTTGACCAGAAGTCCAAAAGAGTACAAAAATCTAATCCCCAGTTGGTTCAGAAAACCCAGGTACTTGAACTTGACAAGGTCTCATTAGGAATTGATACATTCAACTGGTGATGCTGGTGCTCTTTTATAGAGCAATGAAGACATGTGGCTGGAACAAGAAAAAGGCAAGACACATGTCATGGAAAACGTTGTTCTGGGAGTTCATCATGCCCTTTGCCCACCTAGCAAGCTACCAAGCTCACAGTGCCATGTGTTCAATATAAAGAGGGAGTTAGTTGGCACACCCTGGGTAACTTTCTGAGTTACAGATCACCATGAATTTTAAGCCATTAATCACATTTTAGATGATAAATGTTTGAGAAGCTGTGCATTTCAAAACACTGAAGTGGATCAGGACAGACTTGACGATGTCAGTTATCTCACTTGTTTAAGGCTTCAAAGCAGTTTCGTTTCTCCAATCCTCATATTTATTTACTTAATTCACTCATTTACTTTTAAGTGAGATTGCTGAATGACTCAAAAGCAAAAATTTGGGGGGAAAAAACGTTTAAGAGAAAGGATATTTTGGCCTAAGAAATCCTATCAAAGCATTTTCACTTTGATTGCTGACCTTTGACCTGCATACAGGATGTTTTCCATCAAGTACCAAGCAAATCCTGCAATACTGAACTTGATTTTTAAATGCAATTCCAGCAGTATGAGGTGATAAATATTGTATGGGTAGCTCATTTAAGTGTTAAAAGTGCTTTAAAAATTATAAGGGTAACATACATGTTGACTATTATCAACAGACAAAATCAGTGTGTTTTAATTTAACTCATATTTCTGCTCAGTGGGCAAGAACTCCCCAGATAAACCCACATGCCCACCATTGTGAGGTTTAGTGACTTACGGAAGGGCGCACGGGAAAAACGAGAAGAATTAAGTTTTATTTTCTGTTCTTCTGTTGACTGTAGGGTGATAGGGCAACTATATGATGATCCCTTTGAGCCTCAGTTCCCTCATCTGTGAAATGGGGACAACATGCCTTGCCTACTTCATTCATAGAGCTGTCCTGAGACTTAAAGGGCAGTATGAGAAAAATGGAAAAGTCTACCTTGTATTCTTTTTGTATTTTGTATTCTCCCATTGATTTCCCTCTTCCAGGTGAGGAATTCACTGCACTCACTGAACTACCAGCACCCCTCTGCCAGCACCTCCCACCAAACAGATGGCTTTCTGAACAACGGTCTGGGGCTTGGCACATGGCGGGGTGGGGGGAGGAGGGCAGGTTTGCCCAGTGTAGACATCAGCCCATTTGCTCTTGATCCCTTTTTTTTCCCCCTAACACTTTGCCTTTCTCCAAAGTAATTACTGGAAATGATTTGCTCTGCATGGGGGTTGTGGTGGCCCTGAAGGAAACTGTCTGATGGGTGCGCTATTCCTCTGGGAGGAAACACTTTGGGCTTTGAATGCAACAGGGCCTGGTCCGTGAACTCAGAGCCTTCTCCACGTGGGGAAATTCTGCTCATCCTGCAAAACCTATGACTCTTGCCATCTTCCTTCCCCATCCCACAGAGAATGCACTCTCTCCTTTCGCTCTTCCACCTGGCACCCATCACAGAGTGTAACAGTTGGGCCTGGGTCACATGACTCTCCAACAGTGCCTGATGCCTGACCTTTACAGGAGTAGAGGCTCTCAAAAACAATTTAGTTGGCTCTTCCCTGCATCTAGAGTCCCAGGGCTTCCCTTGGAGTCCCTTATGGAGGCGACTTGACCTTTATAGTCAGAGTTGGAAGGGCAGGAGGACACGATGAGGCCCTTCTTTCCCCTTCTGGACTGAGCTTGGGGTAGTGATTTCTGTTCAGGCCCATTCTTCCTGAACTTTTACTTATCCCATCCCTTGCCCTATTAGTGTTCTCCAAGGGCCTCGAGGTTTCTGCTTAGGAGCATCTCAACCAGTCACTAGTTGCAGAATGGGCCTGGAGTATGGTGGGAGCCTCCACCCCTGGATAAGTGCTGCCCTGGTTTCTTTCCATCTTGGCAAAGCACATAGCCAAGCCCTCTCTTAGGCCTACAAATCCTTTAAGCCTCTTCTGACTTACAGTGGTCTGACACAGGGTGAGATGGAACAGCTTGCACCAGATCGGTGCACAGCCCTTTATGAATACATTTTGCAATTAACTGTGAGCCAGACCAGAGTCCAGGCCTTGAGGAGCCAAGCTGGTTTAAGCCTGAATTGTTCCTGAGGAGTACTCTGGTCAGGGGCAAGCATCTGCAACTTTTATACTTACTGCAGGAAACACCTCTGGTTTCCTTGAAGCCATGAGAAAATACTCTCACTTGATTCCATGTGTCGCCAAAGGTTGAGGGACCTCACCTCTGCTTTTCTGCTGTGAACTCTCTGAAGTCCCACCTGCTCTAGAAAGCCTCGCTTCGTCTCCCCCATCGGTTTTCCTCTGCCCAGCTCCTCATGCTTTGCATCCACTTAGTTCTTCAGGACATGCCACTGTATGTCCTGTGATAAACTTCCTGTGGTCTGTATTTCCCCATCATGACTATAGACCCTTGGGCAGAGACACGGTCCTCTGTCTATGGAATGCAGCCCAGCGCTGGCCCCAGTGAGTGCTCTGGGGGTGCCTGGTGCACAGTCTTCATGGCCAGTGCTGAAGGCTGGAGGGCAGGCACCAAGTCCCTGCCTGGTGAGGAAATGCCCAGCCTTGCAGACTTGTAGGCTGGGCCTTTCCTCCACTGGCCTCCTGTTGCTCCCTCCGCTGCCTGTTCTCGGGGGTGGCTCCGGTGAGCCCTCGCCGGAGATGCACATTCCCAAACCTATAGAGTCACTTCCCTTAGATCGTGTTTACCTTTCACAAGAAAAAGGCTGAAGGAGGAAAGCGTAACAGAAACAGTGCCACCAAGTCCCTGGCACTGGTCATTTCTTCTGAGCCTTTTGTGATTGTAGAGTTTATGAAATTTAAGTCAACAGTCTTCCTCCTAATCCCCTAGCCAGCCGTGAGAAGCTGTCTGAGCCGCCCCTGCATGCCCGTCCTGGGGCACACCTAGGCTCCGGTGTTCCACTCCTTAAAAGGTGTCTAATTTCTCTAATCACCTCCGAGTTTAATGGCTTTCAACCATGTGGGTTGTAATGGAGAGGAAACATTACTTCTAGTCTTTTGGTTTCCTTTCCTGCCTTTCCCACCTCCTCTCTCCCTCCTTGCCCCTCCCTGGTGAGCTGAATGGATTATAAAATGTTAGGTGTGACCTGGGGGTTGTGAAGGAACAAAGATTTTGTTCCCCCCCCCCACCCCTCCTGCCCCCACAGCACTGGCCTTTTGATGAAGTTCCAGAGTAGTGGGGGCAATTTCAGGACACTGTCACCAGGGAACAAACATGACCTGGTAGAGCTTTGATTTTCTTTTTCAATCATGTCCTGGGAGTACTTGGGGGCAGGCTGGCACGTTTTGAATGTGTCTTCTCCCATTTCTCTTCCATCTTGTCAAAGCCCCATTCTTTTCCAGAATAAACAACAGTAACCCCAGTGATTTTTCTCAATGCCCACCATGGGCAGAAGCACCTCCCATGCCATCATCTGAGGAGTCCCACGAAGGCTTCTACTCTCACTGATTCTCTTCTCCCCACATTTCCATCCTGTGCCCATTCGGACAGGAAAAGGGAGGACAATTTGTGTGTCTTGTCAGGTTGGATGCTGCTGCTCTCTCAGGCAACTGCTTAAAAACACAAAGCATTGCTGAGAGAAATGAAGGAAGGTCTAAATTAATGGAGAAACAGTCTATGCTTATGGATTAGAAGACTCAAAATTATTAAAATGGCATTTCTCCCCAAATTGGTCTACATATTCAACTAATCCCTATGAAAAGCCCAGCAGGCTTCTTGGCAGACATTGACAATCGGATTTTAAAATTCATATGGAAATCCAGAGGACTCTGAATAGCTACAGGGATGCTGAAAAAGAAGAACAAAGTTGGAGGATGCCCACTTCCCGATTTCAAAGCTTTCTATAAAGATTTCACAGAAATCAAAACAGTGTGGCACCAGCATAAGGGTGGACGTCTGGGTCAATGGGACAGAGGTGAGAGTCCAGAAATAAACCCTTGCCTTTACTTGATTTCCAACAAGAGTGACAAGATCATTCAACGTGGTCAAGGATGGTTCTTTCAACCAACGGTAGACATTTAGATCCTTCTCCCAACCACATGCTGAAATCCAGAGTTACCTTCTAACCCAGTTCTCTTTCCTCTGCCCCCGGTTTACCCCCACTTTCCAGTTTGCAACAGCAAAATAAGGGCTGAATTCATGCCTTTCTCCGTGCCTTGCTGTTCGAGCTAGAAAGAATTATAGAAGCCATCTGTTCGATTCCTGGGAGGTGAAGTGGCTGCCTGAGCTCACACAGACATCAGACCAGGGTTTGCAGCTTCTGTGGGGAGCAGGTGACTCCAGCTCTCTCCTCTGACAGGACACAAATGCCCTGGGCTAAGTGGCAGGTCAGGACAAGAGGAGGTCAGCCAGCCACTGGAAGGCTGGGACGGGACTGGATGGGGGCCAGGTACTCATTGTGTGGGGATGGAATGAAATGTTTCCAAAGGAACTGGCTCATTGTTCAAGATGCTAAATATTTATTTGATCAAACCAAACTTCAGCTGAAGAAGCCAGAGAGTCTGGATTTTAAATCCACAAACCTGGCCCGGAGGGAGCTGGCAGTGGGGAAGGGGAGCGGAGAGGTGCTTCCAGTCCGAAAATCATGGGAAAGATGTCACCGCAGCACACACTCTGCATGTCACCTGGCGAGTGGAGGCTTGGGCTCCCACCACAGCAGGACAGGCCCAGGTGCTGCCAGTTTTCCAGATGTTCTAAAAGGGTTCCCCAAACGCCGTGGGTTCAGTCACATGGAATGGCCCTTTGCACTATTACTTAAATGGACACATGTAAGTGAAATAAAATAGTGTCAGTGCCTGCTTGCCTTCTCTTGGCCAGTCACGTTCTCTTCTGCAGCTTCTTGAGTCCAGCGGCCTCAGCTCGTAGATCATTGCATCAACCAGGGTGATCTGTGACTCACCGACATTTATCTTGTTCTCGCAGGGATCCGTGATTTCGCTAATGTTTCCAAGCAGATGTGAGAGGCATTCCGTCATATTGGTTAGTCTCTGCGTGCCTGTGTTTCTTAAGGTTCTCTACATCCCGTGTCTGGCTTGGGTCATCTGCTCACCACTTGTGATGTGCTCATTTAAGACGATATCTGAATCATTTCTTAAATAAACGAAAACTCAAGAGATGTTGAGCATCTCAGAGATTAGCCAGCAAGAGTGTGTTCTTATTACTAATTTGACATTTCCTTCTTGCTTTATACTCCGGGTCATGTGTTTACACTATTACCACATGTATGGTAAAAAGAGAAAACCAAACAAAATAAAAAGCTTTAAAGGACTAAAGAAAAAAATAGCATGGCATTAATTGAGCATGCATTATTCTGTATTTCTGTGAGAGAACAGCAGAGCATATTTTTGGCTTCGGATTGAATGCTATTAAATGTCGGGAGAAGTCGCTTGCTGTATATTTTTCCCCTAAAGATACGATTTCAATCTAGGAGTGCAGTGTCAGGCCCCCAAACTGAAGTTAACAAGAGGAGTGACAGAGGGAGCAAGTTCCCATGTAATCACCACACATACGGCCAGACTTTTAAACTTTTAGGAGCAAAGTCCGTCCAGCGCATGGGCTGATTTGTGTGTCCTGGTGATAGGTCACGCCTGTCCCTGCCAGGTGCTCCCAGGTGGCTGTGTCTGACCTGACCCAGGGTGACTGTGTCTGGCCTGAGCTGCCAGCATTCCCCCTTAGGAGGCCATGGGAAGCCCAGTAGGCCAAGAAAGCCCCGCTGTGATTCTAAAACTCTCTCTGGGAATTAGGGACTAGACACACACAATGGGGACTAAGGTAAATAGGAAAGTTAGAGGATGCCTGAGGTGCTTTGCAATGTAATAACTTTTTATTTTGGATTGGCCACCCCTCCTCACTACACATATTCTTTTAACTAAGAGTTGAAGGATAAAAACTCAGCTTATTAATGTAAGCTTTTCTACATTTAAACCAATAGCACACCCATCTTCAAGCACGTCTCTCGTTTTACTAAGTGTATTCTTGGGGAAAAAATCGCATCAGAAAGCAGAGTGGTGAAAAGCTGGTCTTTTTCTCTACAGTTCAGTTGCTGAGTAGCTTGCAGTTAACTGCTTTTGCCACTAGAGGGTGGTCATGGTTGGAAAGGTAGCACTGAGAAGGTCCATATAGAACCAGTGGATATTGATGAAATAGCAACTGGTTGTTACATTTGATTGACCCAGGGCCAGAAAGAGCAGGTGAAGACCTAAAGTGCTTTAGGCTGAACTAAGTGAGCGAATTGGTAGTATTTGAGGAGAAGAAATTTTGTAATTGGTCCCCATTTTCAGCCTTGCTGTGTATTTTTTTATGAGCAACATCTCCAAGTTAAGCAGCAAGAAATGGACAAAAAGTCAGGGGCAGAGCTGTGCTTCTCTTTTAAAAATAGATACATAGAAGCATGTGTTTGTTTCTACTGGATGTTTTTATTTTACTTCTAAAAGGGGAACAGCTGAAATAATTTCTGACTTGTTCTGGACTCTTGAGCACAGACTCCCAGTTTCTGCGGTCGGGGCCCTCAAAGACCCACCAGATGGGGAGTGCAGCCCATCTCTGGAAAAAGCAATTCGAGGCCATGTGAAGCCACCCATTTGTTTGTTGTCCCCCGCATTTGAAAGTGGAAGTCAGGCTTGCTCCCAGGACAGAGAGTTCTGCCACTGTGACCATCCCGGAAGGGACAGGAAAGGATTTGCAGCGTATTCCCAACAAGCCTCAGCGCTGTCCTTTCTGCTGCAGGAATCCTTGCTAGTGACTCCTCTTCTGCGGACATCCGAGTAGCATTCTCCCGTCAAACTCACGAAGGTGTGCGTTACTAAACAACCCGGGGAGAGGGGAGGGCATTCATTGCTGATGACTTTACAGAGTCAAGAGTTAACTGTAATGAGGGTTTAATCTTCAGATCCTCCCTCTGCTCGTTTTTTGCTATGCAGTATAGTCTTATTTCTTTGGCGCCCCCAAATCATGTAAATATATTTACAAATGAAGTTCCCATGAATTTCAGTTAATGATGTGTTGTTGTTTTTTTAATACTGACTAATCAGCCACCCCACATTAATTAGATTTCCTTGCCCTGCTGGTCTCTTTTTTTTAATAAAAGTGATTGGGTGACAATGGACAGTCTCGGCCACAGTGGTTTAATCGATAGCCCAAGGGATTGAGATATCATCATCGGAGGCCTGCACCAGAAGCAAAGTCTTACTGAATGCTATCTCTCTTCCAGATTAGATAGAAAGAAGAATTGGGGAGCTGCAAGGGAACATTTTCTAAGGCTGGTTAGACTCTGATCTAGGTGACAGTACAAACTGTGGGAGTTGCAAAGTGCCTCGCTGGCCTAACACTGGCAGCATGATAAATTACCACAGGAGGCAGCGTCACTGTGACAGGAGTTTTCTAATTCTCCTGGGCTCTCTCTTTGGGCCAGTTCGTGTTGTAGAATTTTGTTACTTTATGCTTACTTGTCTGTCTCTCTCTCTGCTTGTCAGAGTCCCAGTTCTGTGACCTGTGGAATGTATCTCCCTTTGCTGGTGGTTGCTGGGGAGGAGGAGGAGGGAGGGGGCACTGTTGTTGCTGACAGTGAGCTTGAGCTGTCTACAGATGTTGCTCTTCATTCTTCGCCAGAATCTGAAGGAGAAAGTGTGGACTCTCTAACTTGCAAGACCATGCTCTTAAGTTATTTGACCCTTGTGCATTCTTGGCTTTTCTAAATATTTTATTTAAATTTTTCTAGACTTCCCAGTGAGGATCCTAGAGTGTGTGATAATAACTTCTTTTATTCGGACAGGTAAAGGAATGGGGATTGATGCAGTTTCTAGTTTGTTTATTCCTAAAAGGCTACTTACTAAGGAAAGAGAAAAAGGGGGAGCAGCTGTTCAAAACCTTGAAAGAATGCTGTTTATCTAATATCCAAAGGTCAGGGAGTATGTCTGTGGGTGGACTCACTGCTCCAAAAAGCTCATTGAGAAACAGTGTTTCTAATACACTCTTCACGCAGTCTGTTTCCCAACAAGTGAAAGCGGGCGTCCTTTCTTGCAAAGACTTTCTCTGACTCCACCAACAGACCTTCTATCTTATTGGTCCACTTAAACTTCACAGTCTGAGAAAAAACACAGCCCTTTTGGTAAATGATTTATTTGGTCGACCCATCTGAATACCTAAATATTCTTTGTGTGTAAGGACCACAGTTCAGATGCAATCTGCTGTAACTACTTTTCAGATTTTAGCAAAATCCATTTTGCTTTCTATTCTAGAATCAGATACTTCTGACAGGTCTCTGCTTTTTATTAATGATCAAGATATGATGTCACTAGAGGTCAGAAATATATGCCCCCCCCCCCCCAAAAAAAAAAGAAAAGAAAATTTAAATATTTTTGATTGGAAAATTATCCTGAAATATCTTTATTCAATTTTCAGGCCATAAATGATGGCAGGTGCTTTGAGTCATGTAGCTGATTCCGGGAAAGGGTTTGCGCAAGGTCAGAAAATAGAGCAGACCAGTTGATTCATGCTTAAACTGATGGCATTGTCTGCTGGGAAGCGGAGGCACCCTTGCCTTATGCATATAGGCTTGTGGAATGCTGCTCTTTAATTTGTCTTAACTATCTCCTCTGAGACTGGATTGCTGCCTTTCTCCCCTTCATCCCCTCCCATTTGCAAAGATCCAGCCCTCCCGACATGACTGTTTCACAGACATTCCCAAAGGCTGGATGCTGATAGCTCCTCAGCCCCGTTAACTTGTCATTTCCCTTGAGAGAATATAGGAGTAGAGGCTGTGCCCTAGGACATGGAACTGGAAAGGGGCTTCAGGATCCTGCAGGGGGTGGTGGGATAGCCCTGACAATCAATATTGGGCAAAGGGAGAGCATTTATAAACTCCTTTTCCCTCTGATTCTGCCAGCACACCTGTTTGAGTGCCCGCTTGGCTAAAGTCACCCCAAAGGAAATGTTGAAGTCATAAGAGTCACCTGCCTTTATTTAGATCTTGCCTTCCTTCCCTCCTTTCTTTGCCCCCCAATTTACGAATGGAAATACTAGTAGATAAGCAGAGGTTGAATTAGGGCTAAGGCTGTAGGTTGCATCTTGAATTTTCCAGACTCTGGGAAATAGGGTAGGGAACCATCAACTCCAATTAGAAATCCTGGACTTCTGTTCATTTAACAGCTTTCTATTACCTCGTACATTTTGTCCAAGTAAATTGTGACACTAAGTTATTTCGGGTGCTTGGGACGTAGTCTGTGAACCGATCTGTCTGTATCTCTCGTACATTTTCCATTTGGATGAGCAGAGCAGGGCAGAAGTTGCTCGCTGTGCGGTTAGGCTGAGGCAGCTGTTGTCACTGGCTGACCCTGGGCTGCAAGTACGTGGGAACTTGTGGAGGCTTCACAGAGAGGAGGAGGAGGAGAGGTTAGCGCTGTGCTGAGGGCTGCCTGTGGGTTGGTGGGGCGCTCTTGCTAATTATTCTTTTGTCAGTGCTTCTGTTTTTCCCAAGTTGGCAGAGTTTTATCTTATCCAAACAGAGATACACAGCAAAAGAAAACTAATTTGGGCAATTAGAATTGGTTGTAAATCTGAATCGTATGGAATATGTTAAAAAAGATGACATTATATTATGTCTGTGCATGGACAGGAGTTAGAACTGCTAACAAATTGCTGCTGCCAGGTAGAGGTTCCTCGGAACCTTCCATCATAAAAAGATAAGAGTCATTTTAATGAGCACATTTGCTAAATAGATGGGTGCTGTGGGTGTGCTTAAAAATTTGTGTTCTTAAATTAGTTACAAATGCTCATACATTTGCATTGGCTATTAAGTGGCCACGCGGTGCATTTCTTTATAAAAATAAATGGTCAGTTTGCTCCTGTTGAGGATATTCACAGTATCCTGTTTGAACAAGTGCCAGATGGATGGAGTGCACTACTCCTTGTCCATCAAAGCAACTTGGTTCAGACAGTTTGGTTTCAAGAGAAAGGAAGGCATGGTACCAACGCAGCGGTTTAGAGCCCTGAGACACAGCCTGAGGTGGCCAGGGAGAGGAGGTTTCGGGGAGAGGCCACAGTAAGGGGGTGCCTGTCGGCCCCAGGCAGGGGGTGTTGTGCCCTGGCCGTCTTGCTCCTCTCTCCTGCATGATCAGTGCTTATTCGACCTCAGACCCAGACTAGATGGTACAAAATGAAACACCAAGTATAATTTCAGGGACAGATGTGGCTTGGAGTTCTGAGAGAAAGGTAGGGAAGGAGCAGGAGGCAACACTGCCTTGCATCCACAGATACCTGCCAAAGGGCCATGGGCACTTACAAAATCAACGCGCCAGCCTGCCAGTTAGTGTAGCGGAGTCTGGGAGCCAGAAATGGCCAGATTGCCCATTCTTATGAAACCAATTCACTTCATGATGGTAACTTAGCTCTCCTCCTACTTGGCAAACCACGAATCTGACACAAAGTAGAGGAACAGTAAAAGTCATGTGAATCGGGAAATGTATCCCTTTTCCAGACATTTGTTTAGAATTTCCTGGCATTTGATTGTTTGTAGGTCAGGATTGCAAAAGAATTCACATTTTTTAACATCCTGCTGTGGTTGAGAGCAGAGTTTCCTCACCAACTCACTGGTTATTTTACAAATTAAGGGATTAGTCAGAAGACAATGAAATCTCTTTTGTTTTCATTGTCCATCAGAGACTATGGTGGTTTGTCTTGCCTACACTTTACATCATTGGTGGGTAGATTCCCACTGTGGAATTCTCAAGAGTCATGACTGTATAAAGTTTAGCTGGTCTGTATGCAGGGTGAAGAGAAGCAATCTATTTAGGTGAGCTGCTTAAGTAATCAGCCATCTAATTTATGACCATGACTACTCTGCTAGGTGCAGTAATGAGATTCGGAAAGAGACCTCAGCGGCTGCTCTGGGAACCAAGACCCTAAAGTGGTGTTGAATTGGGTTGTCCAAAGAAATGGCACTCACACACCTTGGTGATTCAAACAATCTTAGCTGAGCAAAACCAAAATTATATTAAATATATTTATGGATAAGTCTAATTAGTCAGTCATTATTGATCAATTGATATATATATATATATAGAATGATTTCTGCTCAAGACTGAGAAAAGTCCAATTGAAGAAGTAGAGCAGAAAACTAACACTGAGTTAAATAACTCTCTGTGCCTTCACACTGGTGTGAGGTTATATGTATAGGATGTGATTAATCATCACATGGATGGTTGAACTACTACCATGAATTCACAAGAAGAAGAGTTCTCTAAATGCTGTCTTCATTGGAAAAGGCATCACCAGAGAGGGAGAGAATGGGAAGAGGAAGTGTTTGTTATGCGGAGAGGAGGGACTGGGAGCAGAGTTGCCTGGATAGTTCAGAAGTGACCAAGAGCCAGGGGTGGTTGCGATATGAAAAGAAGTCAACTCAAGTAGGAAGTAGTGAGCTAGACTGCAGAGGCTCTAACCTGAGCTACTCCCAGTCTGAGAGCTAGTTAGAAATGTTGAGAGCTAGTTAGAAATGTTGAATCTCAGGTCCCAACCTGGACCTACAGACTCAGAATTTTGGGGGATGTGGTCCAGGATCTGTGGGGTTTTTCTGTTTTGTTTTGTGTGTGTTTTAAGTGTCCAGTTGATTCTTTATGCATGCTAAAGTTTGAAGAGCACTGATAACTTGGGCTTTGTTACAAATGACAACCCTTTGAAGGCTCATGAGTGGAGATGTGGCATGTTCTTTAGTGAATGACTTTTACATGGAAGCCTCTTCAGCATTCTCACTTCCTGGTGCCCGCCAGCTGCAAGATGAAATCTATCCAAATTGTCAGTCATCTAACTGTTGAAGCTAAAGTCATATAACTGTTCTCTGAAGTGGTTTCTCAAGGCTAAGGCTAGGCCTTTCTGACTAATGGTGTGGTATGCATCTATGGTATATTTTTATAAGTATCTTCAAGTGTGTGCTTTTGCAAAAAGTATTTAAATTAGCAACAATAACAAACACCTATATGACGATTTACGGTTTAAAATATATTGATTCATATACTTTCTGACCATTTAAAAAGTCAATTCCTATCATTTTGAATCAGCTCATTTATCTGTTATTTATCAGGAGATTCATATTTCTACATTACATAGTTAATATGGGCTCTTATAAACCAGTAAACCTTTTCAATGGGAAATTTTTTCCAAACAATATCATTGTATAATTATTAATACAATAGAATTACTATTATGATAAAATTAGCACATATTTTCAAGTCTTGGTAAAAAGAATTTTAAATATTATTTTTGTTTTACTTGGTGGCTTTGGTATAATAATGCCTTCAGGGCTATAAGAAGTTAGGACTACTCTTCCGGTTAAAATTGCCAGATTGCCCAGCCAAAGTAGCTCAGTTGTTGAGCATCATTTCAGAAACCAAGAAGTCACCGGTTCAATTCCTGGTCAGGGCATATGCCTGGGTTTCGGACTTGATCCCCCAAGGGGGGCGTGCAAGAGGCAGCTGATTGATGATGTTTCTCTCGGATTGATGTTTCTATCTCTATTCCTCTCCCTTCTTCTCTCTCTCTCTAAAAAAAAAAAAAATAAAATAAAAAACATTTCTAAAATTGCCAGATTGGCAATTTTTGGGGGTCAATTCTAGCAATCACTTATAGCTTCATTTCCCACCTCACTGCTCTAATAAGCAGGGAAGGATGGGGTTTTCTTCAGGTTAAAATCCTGACCTTAATTTTGCCTACAGTATCACAGAGTCGTCTTTGGCCCATAGACTTGAGAGTGGTGTTAGATTCTTGTATTGTGGATCACGTGGTTCTTCCCATCAGTGTTTCCCTCCCCCACTCAGAGGACATTTTTCACCCTTACAGTTACAGAGGTGGTCCAGATGTTGAAGTTTGGCAGGAAGTGGACTGTATAAATGGCATGACATTGTATTCACCTAGACTCTAGGTTGATTCTAGAGAGGGCAAGAGTCCCAGAGAGAACAGATCCCTATCATGCTCCTTCAAAAAGCAGCACAGAGTTTTTGTCCTGGAGAGTCTATAAAAATCGCCTGGGCAAAGGCTTAATGTGCAGATCTGACCACATGGCCTTGAATCTTAGCCTCAAGCACCTTTATTTTTGGTGCATAAAATGTGAGCTCTATTGTCAGCTTTATTGAATGATGCTGAGGGTGATTCTTGGTGTAATGGAAAGGGGCCTGGCTTTGGGACAAACAAACCGGGGTACAAATTCTGGCTGTGTTACTTAGTCACTCTGCGGCCTTGAGCAAGTCAACCACCTCCCCTGAGTCTCTGTTTCGTTATAGAAAATGCAGGTATTAACACCTGCTTTCAAGATGCTTGCATCAGTGGGAAGGTAGCTCATAATTCACATGTAGTAGGCACTCAATAAATGATAGCCATTATTAATCTCTCCCTGTTAGTTGTGTTGCATTAGCCTAAATTTAGAATTTTCTAAGAAAAACAAAAAGGCCAAGATGGAGATGGTTAGCTCCAAACAGCTAGGTGTCCTCATTATTTCTTAAGGATACCGAATGCGTCCCTATCTTTATGTTTTCGTGGTTTTCCTGCACCTGGGATACCCAAACCTTACTGATTTTTATGCCCTTCCCCCTTTCATGACCAGGTTTCCATGGAGCTTTCCTTCATTATTTCTACATCACAAATCCACAAATAATAAATACCATGCTGTGGTGTTAACTCTTTTTTCATTGGAATTTCTCATTCCTCCAACTAGATTGTAGACTTTTTGATTGTAGCCCCTATAAATACACACTAATTGACTGATTTGACATTTGTTCAGCCCTGCACCATATGCAGCCACCAAAACGAGGCTGGTGAGTTAATATTTTCCTGAGCAGTTTCTTGTTTGTTTGTGTGTTTGATTTTTGGCCAGACACCTACAATTAAGGATAATCTACTTAAATTCTCCAGGAAGTAGCTACCATTGAATCTAATTTTTACAGCTGGGGACACCAACACCTCCGTTTGGCCAAGTTCACACAGCCAGAAAGTAGCTGAGTCAGGATTCGAATGCAGCCAGCCTGGGTGTAGTGCCTGAGTGTGGACTATATAGGCGGGGATGTGTATGGAGAAAGCTATCAGAACATTCAAAAACACTCATGACAGAGTACTACAAACGGGGACTGAGTACAATCAAGTCATGAACTGTTTCAGCTGAGGTTCTTAAGCTCCCAAGTCTTTCTTCTCATCCATGTCATTAATAAGTCTGTTTCAGTGGTTCTCAACCTTCTGGCCCTTTAAATAAATTTTATGTTGTGACCCAACCATAAAATTATTTTCGTTGCTACTTCATAACTGTAATGTTGCTACTGTTATGAATCATAATGTAAATATCTGATATGCAGGATGGTCTTAGGCAACCCCTGTGAAAGGGTTGTTCGACCGCCAAAGGGGTCGTGACCCACAGGTTGAGAACCGCTGGTTTAGATGATGGATTTCTACCTTTAGAGAAAGCAGTCACCTCTCCAAGTTGTCGGCCCTCTGTCCGTGTCAAAGAGGCGTTGTGCTCCTGAAACTCCCTCTTGCTTTGTCTACATCACCACCTTTCCAGGCTGTTAAGAACAAAAGGCTTGTGGACAGATTAAACACAGGCTGTTTTTGTTCTGCTTCTACAAGCACCTAGGCCTGCTTAATGCAGATCACAGGGTGTTGATTGGAGTCTGTGCTCATAGATTTTCATAAAACAACACAGGCTGGAATCTAGCACCTCCTTACAACAGCACCATCGCGATTAAACAGTTCCTCAGAGAGGACCCTGTGCTACTGCACCAAATATTTATAAGTTTATCTCACCACACTGCTCAGCATTCAGAGTCAACCTGGGCAGAAGTATGGAGATCAAAGAACTTAATAATCAAAAAATTTCCTTTCACGCTCTATCTGTCATCAAATGAAAGTATTAGTGAAGTGGTATGGAAATCCTCTTCAGCAGCCTGCAGCCACCAGCCAGGCCACTTAAGACTTAAAACAATGTGATCTAGTGTTCAGAGTCCACAGGATTGAGTTGTATCCATATGTTAGTGCATTATTTCCAAGTTGCCAATTTCCCCCAGATTAGCACATTTTCATTTTGGCTTTATTAAAGGAGTCAGAACATGAAAGGGGATTTAGCACAGAGGTGATGTCAACCACGCTTTCTTGCCACGATGGAGTGGTTCATTTGGCTCAGGGCAGCCATGCATATGAATCCAACAACATGTCTATAGGACTAAAAGTCAAGCCAAGTGTGGTTGATAGAATGAAAAAGACAAGAAATACAATTACGTAGTGAAAGCACAGCTCTCTAGCCATGGGTGGGGATTTGAGGCCCTTGTTTTAATCTTGTTTGGCCCTACAGTTGCAAAAACACAGTAAGCACAATATCAGCTGCACAGTAGGCGCTTTATTATGGCGATACTGGAATGGCTTGGATGAGCCCAGTATGGTGTGAAGCATTGCAGGGATGCAGCCAGGTGCAGGGGACATGGCCCTGTCACTCCAGGAGATACCTTCTGTTGTGGAAAGCCCTGGTTTTCATGAGAGTGCACTTTGTCGGTCAGAGTGCTGGAATGGAGGAAGTCTAGAAACCACTGGCCCAAGAATTTATGCTCTAGTTGGATTTTATCAACACGTGGAATTTTCACAAAAAGATGTAGAACAAAATGCAATGAAATCACCACATCTTAATGTTAGGAGGAGCCTGAGCAGCTGCCTAGTGTAGTAGTTCCCAAACCTCACTGATCACTGGGAGCTACCTGAGAAATTTAAAACTAAGTGAACGTTCCCAGGGCCCATCCCAGAGTTAGAAGCTCTGATAGGGGGACCTGGAAATGTGTATGCTTTGAAATGCCCCCAAAGGATTCTTAGGCTCAACCAGCTCATCCCCTCCATGAACAAAGCGGGTTTCTGTTAACAGCCCTTCAAAGTGGTCATCCAGCTGAAGCTGACATCCTCAAGTTGGAAGGAACTTACTGCAAAAGGCAGTGGAATCCAGTGTTGGACAGAGGGTTGTAATAAGAGGAGCCTCACTATATCATCTACCTGTTGGTCTGAGTTGGGTCCTCTGGTCCTCTGCAGGAACAGATTGAATTTACCAACATGGCAATCCTTCAGAGTTTTAAGGGAGCTCCTCTTCAGTTTGTTTCTTTGTTTGTTTGATTCATTCCCTCATTCAGTTTGGACTGTCAGTGTCCTGTAAGAGTGGATTTATTGAGGCTGATCATTGCCACTTCCTTCAGCTTCTCCTTTTAAGCCCCAGCTTCTCCTCACCCTCCTGTCGCCTTCCTCTGGATGAACTCTATTTTGTCTGTCACTATGGTGCCCAGAAACAGACAACACACTGACCATGTGCTCTGACCAATAGTCCAACAGGAGCTCTAGGAACAGTTGCTACCTGTGTCCTGCTTCTACCGAAGAGTGTTGTAAGGATAACCAAGGGCCCAAACTGATGTAGACAGAAAGCTTAGTAATCGGTCAGGAAGGGAAACAGTCAGTGTTGGCTGAACTTATCAGGGATGAGCCAGGTCCTAGTGAATGGAATGGAAGAGAGGTGTCATCCTTCCAGGATCCCAAGTAGAGGAAAAAAGTTCCATCGACTACCCAGAAAATTGCTGCACAGACCACAGTATGTGTGTATTACCTGGTCTGCGGGCTAAACAGAAGCTCTTGACACATCATTGCTTCTCATGTGTAGGATCAGCTCCGACGGCTACCCTGAGCCATGGGGGTATGAGGAGGCAGCTTTCCTTTCTTCTCCACATGGTGTGATCAACCTAAATACTTCCATCTAAAACCGGTTATGTTTTCTTCCCACAGTTGAAGGGAAATATTGATGTACCTTCTCTATTTAGGGTCAGCTACCTGGTATTTGCTTATTTTTAAAGCTGTCACTAGAACTTTGCATATTCTTTGGAAAAAGAAAAGGTAGGAACAGAACTATTGTGATGCTGGCAGCTGGTTGTAAAGTGAGCAGTTAGTCAGTCGTATGTACACAAGATTGAAAAGGGTTTCCTTGATTGCTTTCCACTGAAGAGACTGGTCATTTTCACATCAGTGTGGGTACACTCTAATGTTCTGATTGGTTAGCAGGATTTCTTTCTAAATAAGCAAACAGGCAAAGAAACAAAAAGCAAAGAGAACGCAGCATCAATAGCTGCAGTAACATGGTTCAAGGGTTGACCTGTCACAGGACTGCAGGCTTTATGTGCAGGAGTAGGTGCATGAGCCCCCTGGAAACCACACCCCAAGGGTGGTTGACTACCCAGAAAATTGCCGCACAGACCATAGTATGGGTGTACTACCTGGTCTGCAGGCTAAACAGAAGCTCTTGCCACATCATTGCTTCTCATGTGTAGGATCAGCTCTGACGGCTACCCTGAGCCTTGAAGGTATGAGGAGGCAGCTTTCCTTTCTTCTATGCATGGTGTGATCAACCTAAATACTTTCATCTAAAACCTGTGGGTGCTGCTTATTTTGCTTCAGGCACAGCAGATAATAAGATGACTCTGAGGTTCTGGAATCAGAACAGCAGCTATTCGGCTGCTTCAGACCTGTGTAGAGTGCACCTCTAACACCTGAGCTGGAAACCAGAGAGACTCAAGTTATTTCTTGAACAGCACATGCACTGAGCCCAGACAAGATGGGGATACACAAGAAAGGGGCATCCTGAGCCCCTGCAGGGGACACTGGAAGGCACATGCGTGGGAAACAACTAGTTTGATACAGTCCCACACTGGATTGGGAAGAGCAGCCTGAGTTCATGGGAAGAGCCTTGATTAAGTACCAGGTTCTTCTTGGTTGAGGAAATGGGATTGAAACAAGAATGCTATATTCCTATGCTTAAAAACACACGGGACATGGGGGGTGAGGGGCATGTAGAAGAAGGTAAGGGGAGGATAAATAGCGATGGAAGGAGTCTTGACTTGGGGTAGTAAACACACAATATACAGATGATGTATTGTAGAATTGTATTGCTGAAACCTGTATCATTTTATCAAGCAGTGTCACCCCAGTAGATTCAATTAAAAAGAAAAACAAGGAACACTTCATAGGTCCTTAACTTTGGCTTGAAACAGCTGACTAGTGACAGTGGGCTCTAGTGAGCAACCAATGTTTTCTTTCTCTTTAAATTATCTCTACCTTTGCAAGATAACCAGGCTGGTAAGTTGCGCAGATGAGTGAGGGGCAAGCAAGATTCCCGACACGTTGCTGCTTTCCTGGAGTCCAGGTCAACAGGGACAGAGGACAGTAGGCAGATGCCATGCCCCAGGAGTGGCACTTGATGGGGAAAGCAGCCAATAGGTGTAAGCAAAGGAAGCCAGGTACTGTGAGGTGATGCTGAGGTACCAGAATTGATACTATGATGATGCCATGTACACAGTGATGATCCAGAAGTACCACTGTACTCTCATTGGCTATGTTCCCCATCTAAACCTTCTTGATTCTCTCCTTTTCAAAGAGGAAACCAAGGACAAGTCACTATTCTTACTTGGCTTTAGATGCTGCTCTTATTCATGGCAGGAGATCACTCTGGTGAGCCTATTGGGGGTCTCTACCATATGAACTGTCACGCCATGTGATGGAAACTTCATAAGACGTTGAGGGCCCTAATAAAAGGGAAGTTCTCTGTGTATTGAACCAAAACTCTTCCCTTTCCCCTTTGATGCTTTCAGGCATAGATCAAAGTGTGGGGGGCAGGTTGACAGTAACTTGAAGTTGTTCCCTGGGCTAAATGTAGCTCTAACCAGAGGCAGGAAATGTTCATTTGAGCTTTATTGGGCAAGTCAGTTTGGTACAGCTTTAGGTCATTTTAAACTTAGGCATCCTGTGTAAGTTAAATAATCATAGTTTTAAGCAATTGGAAACAAATATCAGATGCACATGAATGAAGGTTGTATCTTCCCACCCTGGGGATTGTCATGTGGAATATTTACTGTTTGGCCCATTCTGATTAGGTTAAAGCTTTCCCACTAGAAAACAGGCAGCTCCCTTTTTACCCACAGTAGGGGGGACTCTACCCTCTATGGCTTATAGGAGACCATTATAAGAAACAGCCATATGAAAACCCACTCTCTATTTTCTATAGCACTATTAGTGTTCACGTAATTGGCCATTGCTATAGGAATTTGGTTGAAATAAATCTGAATTTGGGTAAAGATCACAAGGTCATTACACTTGAGTAAGGCCTTGGGAGGTGAAAGGAGGAGAAGGCCTATTAGAAGAGAAGCCGAGAATGTGTGAAAAAGACTTTTTATAAACAACAACAGCATTTTTATTTAGATAATTTTTAGCATTGTTGCTGCACAGGAAAATCTACATAATAATTATTATTACTTAGATGAGACTCTCATTCTCTATTAATTGACAGGTAAATCCCCAGTAAGAACAAAGATCCTCTTTATTATCTGCACCTCCCCTTTCTATACTATGTAGCTGACAGATCTGTGACCCCAATTAGACAAGGCTCTGCCGATCGCTCACATAGGGTATGTCTGTCAGCTTAGGAGCTAGAAAGTCCCGCTCACCATGAACTGTTTTTACTTTATGGTAATGATGGCTGTGCTTTCTTTGTGGAGAAATAAAATTGATTTGGTTAAGTGTCTCAAAGTCTTTGGATCTGTCCCTTGGTTCTACCAAGGACGTGTAATGGAGCAGGAGGGTTGCTTGTTCATTGTCAAAGATAACAGGACATTTAGGACGGTGGAAACAGGGAATAGAGAGATTAACTTCAGGCTACCCTTTTCCAATCCATCTTGAACTCTGCTTCTAGAATAGTTTTTCTCAACATCAACTTTCATGATGCCATTTTACAACTCAAATGATATCGAGAGTTCTTTACTTTCTGCCTGTGTTTTCAGAACCACCTCCCCTCCCTACCTCCAACCCCACTACCCAGTCTATGGCCTTCCTGCCTGTCTCCAGAGTTTATGCCCTATTTCCTAGAGAGCCAGTTTTCTCACTGGCTCACTCCGATCCCGCTCCCCCCACATGCGATGTTCACTTTTCCTCACTGCTGCCCTGCAGGGCTATGCTTCAGACTTGCCAGGCTTTCTCTCCTCCCTCCTTCCTCCTCCCAGTGTTCAAGACCCTATGTAAGTATGGTCTTTCCCCTCATTCATACTTGTCTCACCAAATTGTTTCAGCAATGGCCAGTCCCATCAATGCCAGTTGTACAGGGTGTCCCAAAATTCACACAAGAAGCAATTTCGATAGAAAACACAGGTTTATAATTAAAAATTATAAATTTTTCATTGATTCATAAAGTATACAGTATAGGGTTATGTATGGAATAGCACATCGGGTAAATGGCCTCCACAGCTTTGCTGGCACATACGCAAAGCCGTGGTCTTCATTGGTCTTCATTGTCCCTGCTCCTGGGCCATAATTGGTACTGGATAATGCTTATCAAATTGAAGGAATTGAACTCAAAGGGCAACAGATATTAGAATCTGATTCAATAAACCAAGTAAAATTAGGCTTTTATTTTTGTTGTTGTTGTTAATGCTCACGCAAAATTCAAATCTTGTGTGAATTTCGGTTCACCCTTTAGTATGAAAAATAAAACATAGAAAGAGTTTTCTTCCATAAGTGGTGAGACAGACAGTTATTCTCTATTGGGGCTAAGAAGATACCACCCACATACATAGTGTACAACCTGCTGATGCAGGAGAGTTGAGCGCCTAAGGATAGAGCATTCTGCTTTCTATGCCTTCCTGTCTTCAGTTCCTAGCTCCTGGAAGCCAAAGCCATGGCTTACGTCATCTTCCCTGTCCTCCAAGCTCCTACCCCAGGAAAGACCCTTTGTATTGACAGGTTAAATGTTTAGGCGCGCAGGGGAAGCGGCCATGTGGCAGAGTGTAGAGCCAGGACCTTCAGACGGCACGTTGCAGAGATGGTGCATCCTGTCACTGGCACGTCAAAGGCGAACTGTTCCAGGTCTGGTCTTTTGTTGGGCACTCATGTGAAATTGATTCAAAAGCGATAGAATCTTTGCACATATAAACAGCGAAAAGAGATGGAGAGCGTGTGTCCAAACAAACCCGACTGGCAGGACATGCAGTGCCGCTGAGAGGAAGCCGCTGGCTATCCATCACACCTTGAAAGATGAACAGGGCGGGCCTATGTTTCCCTTCAAAGGCAGGAAAGCTTAGCGCTCTGGGAAAATGGAGCCCAATGGGAGTTTCTAACCCACGGTGCTGCCCTTCCAGACTCCGTAGTC
>NW_005871054.1:13237966-13241998 GCF_000147115.1 Myotis lucifugus | reverse complement strand
ATTTCATTATTTTACTGGTATCACAAGACCATAACTTTTAGACATTCAGATGAGATTAAGAGAGGAGGAGATGGAAGCAGGCTTTTAAAATCTTTGATTACCTCAGAAAACATATTTGCTTACTTTACCAGGAAGCTGGTGTTTTCTTTTGTTTTGTTTTCTACTGATGCCAAGAGGGGATTAATGAGTAGCCGCTGGGTTTGCCAGCTTTCTTTTGATTTCAGTTTATGTAATTAGGCAGTTCCCAGAATGACTTGAGGTTCTCACTCTGTGTCAAAACACACTTCTCAGATGTGTTAGGTGTGGAGGTCAGAAACAGCCAACTCACCGAATGGAGGGAAGGGGAGTGAAACATGTATGTTGCTTTAAAACATTCCTGACAATGTAGAAAGGGATGATTATGTTTCATGGCATGCAGGTTAAAACTAAATTTTAAAATGGGCTCAAGTTAGCCCTGGCCAGAGTGGCTCAGTTGGTTGGAGCATTGTCCCGTACACCAAAAGGACACAGTTTTGATTCCCAGTTAGGACACATATCCAGTTTGTGGGTTCATTCCGCAGTGGGGGAATGTGCAGGAGATAACCGATCAATGTTTCACTCTCACATGTATATTTCTTTCTTTCTCTCTCTCTCTCTCTCCCTCCCTCCCTTCCTCCCTCCCTCCCTCCTCCCTTGCCCTCTTCCTTCCTCTCTAATTTAAATTTTTTTAAATGGGCTCAAGCTAAAATAGCTCAAAACGAGGTTACAAAGAGAAGTAACACAGGGAAATCAACTCTGGTTTACTGTTGAATTTCCAGCATCTAAGAGCAAACATGTCAAACTCATGGCCTGCGGGCCACATGCCTTATTTATTTGGCCCATGTTCGCCTTGGAGTTTGACATGCTTGATCTAGAGCCTTTTCCATGGTGAGTATTCAATCACTCATGCATTTCTACAAAGATATACTAAGAGCCCCCTCTGTGCTAGTTTTGGTTGCTGGAGAGTCAGTAAGGATCTGCACCTCCTGAGGCTCATAGGGAGTGAGCAAATTTTATCAAGTGCCTCTCTAGGTACGGAGTTCAGAGCCAGTGATGATGGGGGAAGAATAAGATGTGCCCTGAAGGAACTGAGCAACTCACGGGAAGTGAGGAAATCTGCCCACAAAACAAAAGTGCTGTTCAGAGCTGTAATTGAGTCATGGGTGCTGACACAGACAGACCCCATGGGGGTGAAAAGTCCGAGTGGGCACCATCTCCGTCTCTGGATTCCGCAGGCAGGAGGCTCACTGCAGTGGCTGGCTTGGCTTTAACTGTAAGCAGTGAGAACTTGCAGATACAAATATCAGAAAGCCCTTTGGTTCATGCTCTCTCTTACAGTTAGTTCCCTAACTTTATTTATTCTTCTACCCACACAATGCTTGTTTTTAAAGGAAATTATGGCAGTTTTTCTTTTGGGTTAGGCTAATTCCCTTTAAAAAAAAAAAAGAATAACCCACAGTTCCTGCCTTCATTAAGAATACAGAGTACCGGGGGAGAAATACATAAATCAGTTAAACAAATAAAACTTCCACTGTGCTGAATGCTGCAATGAGAACATAGCGCACATTAGGGGGAGAAATCAGGGACAGCTTCCTAGAAGGAAAGATGGCTGCACTTAAATCTGGAGGATAAGGAGAGATTGACCAGGTGAAGAGAGAGGGGGAAGCATTCCAAGCAGAGGGAACAGCATGAGCAAAGGCCCTGTGGCAGGAGGGAGTTTGCTACTGGGGCAGAGGGAACAAGAGACAGCTGGAAGTGATATGACTCAGGAGGTAGGTAGGATCAGACCATATGGGATGCATAGCATATTAAGGAGCTTTCTATTCATCCCAACGTAATTCCAATATAATTATTTAAAATAATTAATCAGGAGAATGAGAGGAGGAAGGGGGAAGGTTTACAATTAGCATTTCATTTCAGCAGTATACTCTGTAGTGTGATCCGCATTAGCTGGGGGGACTGGAGTCAATGTAGAGAGCATTAGTAAAAAGGCACTTGCAAGAATCTAGACAGCCCTAACTGGTTTGGCTCAGTGGATAGAGCGTCGGCCTGTGGACTCAAAGGTCCCAGGTTCGATTCCAGTCAAGGGCATGTACCTTGGTTGAGGACACATCCCCAGTGGGAGGTGTGCAGGAGGCAGCTGATCAATGTTTCTCTCTCATTGATGTTTCTAACTCTCTCTCTCTCTCTCTCTCTCTCTCTCTCTCTCTCTCTCTCTCTCCCTTCCTCTCTGTAAAAAATCAATAAAATAATTTAAAAAAAAAGAATCTAGACAAAGGATGCTAATTACTTGGGCCATAATGGTGGCCATGAGGGTGGTGGAGATGGGCAGAAGTAGACAAATATGACGAGTTCAAAACAATAAGTACAAAGATACAATAGGTAAATGCAACAGGGCTTGGTGATGGATGTGAGGGATGAGGGAGAGGGAGGTATTAAGAATGAATTTCTGGTTTCTGACTTTCACAACTGGCTGAGGGGTGAAGCTCTGCCCTGAGACAGGCACCCCGGATGAGGACCATTTTGCTGGAGGAAGATTATGAAGTCAGTTTTGAACGTGTTGAGTGCCTTTGAGGCACCTAGAGGGAGTAGCAGAAATGCAGTTGGTTCAATGGGTCTGTAGCTTGGAGGAGAGGTCTAGGATGGAGGCAGACCTTTGTGAGTTCTCTCTAAGTCAAGGTGCATTGGACACTGTGGGTGTGGATGACATCACATAGTGAGTTACAGAGTGAGCAAAGGGGAGGGTCTAGAACCCAGTCCCGTGGGAATCCAATACCTAATGCTGAGAGAGGAGAAGCCTAAGAGGAAGCAGAAAAAACCCTGCCAGAAATACAGGGGAAAACAGCCTGAAAGCCAAGGGAACAAGTGTTTGTTGGAAGAGACAGTAATCAGGGAGAAACGCTGGTGAAAGGACAGGAAAAATGAAGACTTGATAATGATAATAATAATAACAGCTATAATACCTTCAGAAACAACAGCACTCGACAATCTTCGTGGAGCACCAATTATGAGCCAGGCATTTTAACCTATAATTTAATCCTCATAAGAAGTCTGTAAGGCAGGTCCTATTCTCCTCTTCATTTTTACAGAGGAGAACACTGAGCACAGAGAGAGGAAGTCATTAGCCTGCGGTCACTCCGCCAGTCAGTGATGAAATTGGGGTGGGAGCTCTTCCTCCCTCACAGCCCCTTTTCTTAAATGCTGTGTGTCCCAGTGTTGGGAGAAAAAAGGCAGCAAGGCAGGGTGCAGGGAGGGCAGGCTTTTCCTCTTTAAATATTTGGATTCTTTCAAACACAGCCCAGGAAATAGTTCATGGTCGCTACAGCCCGAGTCCAAGCTGGCGACCCTGGAATGGTGTTGCAGTGGCTGTTCGTGATGGCGTGGTTCAGCTACATCAGGGCTGTGCTTGCCATGTGAGGGGCTAGTGCAAGTGCTCCGGGGAAGTGGTTCTCAAAACTGGGGTCCCTGGGCCAGCAGCATCAACATCAACTGGGAACTAGGCGATGCAGGTTCTCAGGCTCCATCCCCGATCTTCTGAATCAGGAGTAGAACCAGGAATCCATGTTCTAACACACCTCTGTTTGATGCTGACGCACAAGTTTAAGAATCCTTGTTCTTGGGGATCCTTGAAAAGGAAAACTCCAATGACTTAGAATCCACATACTACCTCACAGATGCAGAACACCTTGGCAGAGGCCAGATGGAGGAGCCAGCGGTTCTCAGCCCTGGATGCTCATTGGAATCATGTGGGGAGCTTTGCAAACTACTGATGCCTGAGTCCTCCCCTCGACAGTCTGGTTTCATGGGGCTGGGGTTGTCCTGGGCATTTGGTTTTTGACATGAGGATTTGCATGGGGAATGGATGATTGAATGAATGGTCGGCAAGGCGGCCTCTGTACTTTGGAGTACAAAATTGTACTCTGGGGAGAAAGCGAGGCATGTCTTGAAGGGGAAGGGCAGGGCAAGTGGAACAGAAGCTAGACATTGAGCCCTTTGTGAATAGCAGTAAAGCCT